>NW_012103810.1:1392191-1453964 GCF_000951045.1 Mandrillus leucophaeus
AGATCAGATGGCTGTAGATGTGTGGTATTATTTCTGAGGACTCTGTTCTGTTCCATTGGTCTATATCTCTGTTTTGGTACCAGTACCATGCTGGTTTGGTTACTGTAGCCTTGTAGTATAGTTTGAAGTCAGGTAGCGTGATGCCTCTAGCTTTGTTCTTTTTGCTTAGGATTGTCTTGGCATTGTGGGCTCTTTTTTGGTTCCATATGAACTTTAAAGCAGTTTTTTTCCAATTCTGTGAAGAAAATCATTGGTCGCTTAATGGGGATGGCATTGAATCTACAAATTACCTTGGGCAGTGTGGCCATTTTCACAATGTTGATTCTTCCTATCCATGAGCATGGTATGTTCTTCCATTTGTTTGTGTCCTCTTTTATTTCACTGTTCCTCTTTTTATAAGGACATAAGTCCTATCAGATTAGGGCCCTACCATTGTGAACCTCACTTAACCTTTGTTAGCTCCATATAGGCCCTATCTCCAAATACAGTCACTTTGGGGGCTAGGCTTCAACATATGGATTTGGTAGGGGGACACAGTTAATAACAAGGAGGACTTGAGAAGACCATAAGATAGTAGCAGTCTCTGCTCAACCACACAGATAAACTGGCTGGAAAGGATCATTATTTGTGTTTCAAAGATGAGGAAACAGTCTATTACCAGTGGCTGACACAGCAACGTAAAGCCAGGTGTTTGAATCCAATCCCAGGAACTTCCCCTGAAGCCCGGCTGCCTGACAAGACTGTGAATTTGGAAGACCCCCATCAGAGGGTCAGTGAACCCCTAGCAAGAAGGTCAGACATCACTGATGTTCTTCCCTGCAAGCTAGAAACTTCTGTTATGGGCATGAATTCCTTATGGGCAGCTTTGAGGGAATGAAGGCACAGTCACCCTTTCAAGGCACTGCCAGGTACCTGGCTGAGGAAGGCTCTTTCTGTCCTCAGGACTTTATGCATCCCAAGCCTGCTAGATTCCATCTTTCTTTGCCAGTACTCCTGTAACTCAAAAATGGAAATGTGAGTTCCAGAACATTCGAAGGCACTAACTGCTATTTGTTCTTATAAATTTGGCTTTCTTCAGAGTTCATAAGGAACTTCTCCAATGTCCCATTCTAGTTTCGGTGCTTTTCAGTCTTTACAAACTCTTCTCTGGAACTACTTGGCAAAATTAATAATTTTGGCTACTGTTTATTCAATGCATATTGTGTCTTAAGTATTATCTTAGATATTTAACATAAACTATTTATTGTTTATTTGGTTTTGTTTTTTAGTGACAGGGTCTTGCTTTGTCACCCAGGCTGGAGTCCAGTGGCACAATCATAGCTCACTGCAGCTTTGAACTCCTGGCCTCAAACAATCCTTCTACCTCAGCTACCAAAATAGCTAGGACTGCAAATGTGTGCCACCACACCTGACTAAATTTTGTTAAATTATTTTTTTGTAGAGGTAGGATCTCTCTATGTTTATTTTTATTTATTTATTTATTTATTTATTTATTTATTTATTTATTTTGAGACAGAGTCTCATTCTTGTCTTCCAGGCTGGAGTGCAGTGGTGCAATCTCAGTTCACTGCAACCTCCGCCTCCTGGGTTCAAGCAATTCTCTTGCCTCAGCCTCCCAAGTAGCTGGGATTACAGGTGCCCACCATCATGCCCAGCTAATTTTTTATTTTTAGTAGAGAAGGGATTTTACCATGTTGGCCAGGCTAGTCTTGAATTCCTGACCTCAAGTGATCCACCTGCCTTGGCCTCCCAAAGTGCAGGGATTATAGGTGTGAGCTACTATGCCTGGCCTCTCTATGTTGCCCCGACTGGTTTTGAACTCCTGGCCTCAAGTGATCCTCCCACCTCAGCCTCCCAAAGTGCTAGGATTACAGGCATGAGCATCACACCTGGCCTAATAAACTATTTCAAAGTTTTACAATAGGCATATGAAGTACATATTTTCTGCCCACCCCCGCATAGGAAGCTCAGAATATTTAAATGACTAGGCAGAAGTTAAATACCCAATTATTGAAGGGGCTAGAGTTTGAATCCAGTTCTATCTGACCCTAATATCTACATGTTTCTCGTCATGCCCTCTCTCACGTATGCCCTTGTTGTGTGAGTGCCTGGTATGTCCAGGAGACTGGAAGTAGGAGGAGTAAGTACATGAGAGGGTGATACCCAGAGGAGAGCCTGGAAAATGAGGTCCAGGCCAGCCTAGGACAGGCTTTGTCCCTGTTGGCTAGCCAGCTTGGAAGTCTGGTTTTGAAAGCAGTGGGGAGTACAGGATAGTTTTTAAGTGAAGATGTAGCATGAATTGGGTCTTGTGTAGATATCTTTGGCTGACAGTGACATATACAAATGAGACAGGGAGACCAATTGGAAGACTGTTTCTGTAGCCAGTGGGATTAGATGAGAGAAGAGAACCTACACTAAAGCAAATGCCACTGCTTTTGTATAAAAGAGGGAAGACATTCCAGGACATTATAGGCTGGTTTTATTGACCACTTGAATTTTACCTGTAAGGGATAGGCACTGAGTTTCGAACTTGGAGACAAGATGGATGGTGATATCACTAAATACATTAGGAAATAAGGAGGGGAAGTGAGTTGTTGAGCTGCTAAGAGAACTTCCCAGTGGAAGTTAGTTGTTGGCAGTTACTAATAAGATGGATAGGTAGGTCTTGACTTGGGGATAGCTCTGAATTTGAGACAGAGACCTGGTGGACAGCATGAGTGTGGGTGTGACAAAGGAGTAGATGGAGGTTAGAGTACCTAAGGAGATGTACCAACCGAGAAGCAAGGAGTCAAGGATGGAGCCCCAATGTTCAGAAGACAGGGGAAAAAGTAGAGAAAACTTAGAAAGATGATTACAAAGCAGCTGCTGGCATTGGTCATTAGGAGGTCACTGGCACCCTCGGTGGGAGCAGCTTCCGCCCATTGGTGCAGGCAAAAGCAGGGTCACCACGAGTTCAGGAGTGAATGAGAGGCATAGAGTGGAAACAGTTCTTTCTAGACAGAGCAGGGAAGGAGACAGATGGGAGTAACCTGAGGAGGAGGTAGGTTCAAGTAAAGGTTTATGTAAGGTGGGGAAGCCTTGGACGTGCTGTCAGCTATGGGAAAGAAGCCAGGGGTGAAGACTGGAGGCCCAGGAGAGAGGGGAGATGATTAATGGAAGAAGGTGGGAGGCATGGAATGGAGGGCAGAGGCAGAAGGAGGAGCCTAGGAAAGGAGGAGACACACCTCTTCCCGTGGGATGGGGAGAGGGCAAGGAAGATGAGATCAACCTTGAAGGTGGAGGGGAGTGGGATATAGGGTAGGATTCATGCTGATCTCAGGGTGAGCAGTGCTTTCCAGAAATGGATTGCCTTACAGAGTAAGCCACTTATGGCCTGAATTGTGTGTGTTCCCTTCTGTGTAAAGGCAGTCTAAAGGTGGCACTAAATAAAATAGTGTGCATTATAACAATAAAGAGAGGCAGTGTGGCTTAGTGGTTAGAGAATGGATTTGAAGCCAGGTGGCTGGTTGAATACAGTCTCTGCCACTTAATAGCAGTGGGACTTTGGGCAAGACAGGTAACCCATCAGTGCCTCAGTTTCCTAATCTAAAAAATGACAATAATATTAGTACCCAACTCATGAAGGTAATTATGAAGTTAAAATGAGTTAATATTTGTAAAATATGGAGAACAGTGCCTGGCATGTAATAGGTGCTATACAAGTGTTCGCTATTGTTATTGGCAGTAATATGCACTAACATTTTTGAGGGCTTACAGAGTCCCAGGAGCATGCTAAGTGTTATACCTGCATTACCTAACTTAAAGTTTGTAATAGACCTGGGAAAGCAGGAACAACCTTATTTTCTTTGTAGAGATGATGAAACAAGGTTCCGAGAAAGTAACAAACTTGCCCAGTCACACGTTGAGTAAGAACAGAGCCAGGATTTGAATCTAGGCCAGTCTGCCTGAAGAATCATGCTCTATCTATACTGGCTTTCATTCCTGGGCCCGTCCCAAGTCAGTACTCAGTTCCTTAGTACCCCCACGTTTCCTTTCCTACTACACTGGGAAGACAGTTCAGACTGAGGATGCTGCAGGGTGTGAGCTTTGTCATTCCCTGACACTTCGCTGGGCGGAAGAGTATATACCAAGAATCTCTATTTGGGGAAAGAGCTCCTTTACAATCAAGCAAAGATTTAGTGATGGCAAATTTGAGGGAGGTTAGGGCTGGTTTCTTGCTGCTTAAACAGAGCAGAAGACTTTCGGTTGAAATGCCAGCACAATGAGTGTTATATGAAGGGTTATAACAAATTGTAAGCCAGAAACCTCTGAGCATCTGGTTTTAGTTTGAGTAGCTGCTTGTTCATGCCTTTATCTAAGCAATGCTCATGTTCTGGGCTAAAAGAAGCTCAGTTTGTTTCATTCCTGGTTCATATTACATGTCAGCCTGATTTTTTTTATTTTCATTTGTGTCATAGGCCAAGAGAGTCTAGTCAGGGTGCAAGGAATGGACTGTATAATTTTGAGAAAGTGAGAAAAAGCCCTGTGAACTAAAGCAGAAGGCTAATGTGATGTTTTTCACAAATAGAGTTTGAGTTTTCTCAAGCCTATAAATGCAAGCTATTCCTTGGAAAGCTTACATTTGGGAGATTGTTCCACCATTATCTCTTTCTTTTAAGTGATGGGGGAAGAAAGTGAAATCTGTTGAGCTTTTCTTAGGTGCCAAATACTACACTAAGCACAATTTATTTGTGTTAACTTATTTTAATTCTCATAACCAACTCATGCAGTCAGAATTACTATCTCCATTTTCCAGATTAGGCAGAGAGTTGTGTTCAAGGCAGGGCAGGGGCAGAGGCAGATCTTGGGACCCCAGCAGGCGTATCTGGTTCACATGTATTTTGCAAGCCCCCGACACTTTTGAATGCACTGTGCCCTGTGCTGAGATCTGTCTTTTGTGTTCACTAAGTAACAGAATCACCTCTGGGGATAATACTAAGTCATAGAAATACTGAAAATAAAAGCCAAAAAAGAAACAGCATCCTAAGAACATCAGCTTTTAGTCAAAAGTCAATATTATGGTTCCTGGTTAAATGTTAGAAAAATTATCTTTAAAATCACTAATAAAATAAGGTACACTGATTAGTTAACATTGTTTTAGAAGCTTTGTCCAAGATAACATATGACATAGAAACAAGAAGCTGAGACAAAGTCATCGTTATTTGTGAAGGGTATGTTTGTATTCCTAGAGAAACAAAAACATTAATTGAAAAACTGTTTTACTTAATAGGAATTCAGAACTTGTAACTGGGGTACAAGATAGCTTTTCAAAAGTCAATAGATTTCCCATATACCTGCAACAACCACTTATGAAATATAATGAAAAATGTCCCAGTCAAAAAAAATCAATAAAAATTAAAGTATCATCTTAATGAGGACTATATGTGACCTGTGTGACAAAAACTGCAAAATTTTATTGAGAGCTATAAAACAGGACATGAATAATTAGGAACTATAACATGTTCCTAGATGGGAAGGTGAAATACTCTAAATATGTCAATTTCTAAGTTTAATGGAATGTCAAACAGAATTCTAAAGGCAATTGAAGAGATTTGATTGTGTGGCTAAAGACTTCATCTGGAATAATAAACAGATGAAAGTATGGAAGAAATTACAGGAAGAATCATGAAAGGGTACTCATCTTTAAATATCTTAATATATCATAAATCCTTAATAAAAGAGAATAGGAGTCAAGCAGATTAATGAAGTAAACTTGCCTACAAATATTACCAGTTACATGTAAAAATTTATTATTTGAAAAATGAAGAACTACAAATTAATGGAGAAGAGAAGGCTGGATCAATAAATGTTTTTGCAATAACTTGGAAAAGCAACTGTAACCCGAGTCTGCACAGTGGCATTCAGTGAGATGGATGCGGTTGATAAGACACAGAGGAGTTTTAGCCCGCAGTGTTGGCCCACTATTTAACATTGGATGACTCTCCATAAAACTACAGGTTTATGCCTTCCCTTAAAAAATTAGAAGACCCAAATTCCTGTGGGAACAAGTCCCTGCCCCCTTTGGATGGAACCCACACTCTGTAATTCACCCATTTCCACCTCCTCTGTTTTTCTTATGTGTACCTGGCCTGCTTTACTCTTTTAACTTACCTGCCTGGTCCCTAGAGGAATTTTCATTTTCAACCTCTGATTCAGACTTCACCTCATACCATATGCCAAAATAAATTTCAGATGGATTAAAGAGGTAAATATTTAAAAGTCAAGCTAAAAGAGGGTAAAACCCAATATTCACATATCTCTGGGTGGAAGAGGACTTTTAAGCACTAAAGTCACTGAAGAAACCACAAAGAAAAAGATTGACAAATGTTTAGATAAATATGTAAAATTTCCACATCTTATAAAACTTACCAAATAAGAAAAATCATAGAGTAAGAAAATACATGCAGTAAACAAGAGTGACCGAGAGTTAATATGTATATTACATTAAAGCTCAGATGCTGTGGGAGGAAAAAAAGCATTATGATCTTATAGGTAATGGCTAAAGCTTATGTGTAGAAAAGCTTTCAAAAATGTATAGTATACAATAAACATACATGAAATATGTTTAACTACACTAATAATTGAAGCAGTACAAGTTAAAATAATGGTGTATCTTTTTTTTAACCTAATAAGTTAGAATCCTTCAAGTTAATATCCAATCCCATTGAGGCTGCAGTGGAACTATACCAATATATATTACTAGTTGCATCATAAATCAGTACAACCCTTTGGAAAAGCAATTTGGCATTTTGTATTAAACCATAAAAATGCTCAGCTTCTGAGAGTATCTCTTAAAGAAATAAACCAGTACCTAGGAAATCTGCACACTTATCACAGCATTGTTTAAAATTGTGGCAATTTGGAAACAATCCAAATGTCTAATTATAAGAAAGCATATAATAAAATGTAGCATATCTACTTAATATTATATAGTCATTAAAAATTATTATAAAAGTCTGAACTATGGGAAAATGCTTATAATTTTCAGTCCAAGAAAAAGAAAACAGAAGTTATGTTTACAATATAAACACCTGTATTAATAACAAGGTAATTTGCCTAATCCACATATTTAGAGGTAGAGTTTGAACTGGAATTCAAGTCTTTCAACTCCGAGACCACTGCTTTTTCCACCTGCCCACTTCCTTCCCTGGAAGCCAAGGCACCGTTTACAGGATATGGCCAGGAGCAGGTTTGTCAGGCTGATCATAGGAGTCCAGTGGATCTTCCAAGCTGAGCCTAATGTGGTGCTTCAAAGATTCTGATGGGGATGTGAAAATGTATTAGTTTATTTTCATGCTGCTCATAAAGACATACCTGAGACTGGGTAATTTATAAAGAAAAAGACGTTTAATGGACTGACAGTTCCACATGGCTGGGGAGGCCTCACAATCATGGTAGAAGATGAACGGCACATCTTACCTGGTGGCACACAAGAGAGAATGAGAATCAAGGCAAAGGGGAAACCCCTTATAAACCATCAGATCTCATGAGGCTTATTCACAACCATAAGAACAGCATGGGGGAAATGTCCCCATGGTTCAGTTGTCTCCCACCGGGTCCCTCCCACAACATATAGGAATTATGGAAGCTACAATTCAAGATGAGATTTGGGTGGGGACACAGCCAAACCATGTCAGAAAGCCAAGATTTTTGTCAACCCTATAACCTCTAAGAGTTTCCTCCTCTCCCCATTTAGCTCAAGTGAGAAAATGAACAAATGTAGGCCCAGAAAAGGATCTGAATCGAACAAAAGTCTTCCTGCCAGTGTAATTACTTAAGTGCCCCAGGTGATATGGGCACATGTATGTTTTGTCAGCTCTGTTACATGCCTGTATGCGTATAAATATTTTAAATATTTCCAATGTTGTTTGCTTTTATTGTCTAAGGAATTGCATTGAGTTAAAACCATTAGCCATGAAGGCCCACCATGTTTCTAAACCGGTTTTGCTTGAGAGGAAAGAAGAGACCCCAGATGGTCTCTAGATCTTGAATGCCTTGTGTTAGAAAATACAGAGAAGGCTTACTGAGGATTCACTTTAAGAAAGAAAGCATATTTTAAAGAATCCTGAGATTTCAAAACTCGAGCCTGCTGTTCTGTTTCCTACATCCCCATCCCCAAAACAGACAAGAATTTTCTGTGTAACAGACTTTACCATTACAGTAATAATCCCTTATATTGTGTAAGAGTTTAGCTTACTGAACACAATGACATACAATTTTTTCTTTCTTCGTTTTTTCGATCCACACAACCTACTGAATAGGATGGTAGGATTATTATCCCAACTTAATACACACAACAAGCTGAGTTTCAGGAAAATTAAGGCTCTTTTCTGAAAGGTTTTTTTTTTTTTTTTTTTTGGAGACAGACTCTCATTCTTATTGCCCAGGCTGGAGTGCAACAGCGCAATCTCGGCTGACTGCAAACTCCGCCTCCCAGGTTCAAGCGATTCTCCTGCCCCGGCCTCCCAAGTAGCTGGGATTATAGGCATGTGCCACCACACCAGCTAATTTTTTGTAGAGACAGAGTTTCACCATGTTGGTGAGGCTATTCTCAAACTCCTGACCTCAGGTGACCCACCCCCCTCAGCCTCCCAAAGTGCTGGGATTACAGCCATGAGCCACCGCACTGCCCCCAGCCCTGAAAGACTTTTTCACTGGTCCAAGATCACACAGCAAGTACAGAGACAAGCCCAAATTTAAATGCACTTCTCTTGTTTCATTCATTCATGTATTTTTGCAAATGTGTTTATTCGGTATGTGTTTCTTTTGCACCTTCTATGTGCCTTGCACTCTGCTCAGGCTGTGGCTGCTGTTGTGAACAAGCAGACAGGGACTCTGCCCTAGTGGATCTTGAAGTCTATCCAGAAAGACATTGATCAGTAATGTGACTGTGATGAGCTACAGAGGAAAAGTATGGGGCATAGGAGTGCACCAACAAGGAATGCTAACCTAATTGGAGTAGGGGTCAGGGAAGGTTTATGTTAAGTACAGGACATCAACATCTAAGCTGAGACCTCAAAAAATTGGATAGAGAGAGCTAGGTGAGAAGGGGAGATCGGTTTAAAACAGAGGCCTGAGGATCACCAACATTTTATAGTTAGAGGAAGAGCCAGAAAAGGAGGATGAGGACTAGGGCCTACGTTGGTAGGATTATTGGAAAGCGTGCTGGGGTTTTTTTTTGTTTGTTTGATTTTTGTTTGTTTGTTTATTTTTTTGAGACGGAGTCTTGCTCTGTCACCAGGCTGGAGTACAGTGGTGCATTCTTGGCTCACTGCAACCTCTGCCTCCCTGGTTCAAGTGATTCTCCTGCCTCAGCCTCCCGAGTAGCTGGGACTACAGGTGTGCACCACCATGAGCAGTTAATTGTTGTATTTTTAGTAGAGACGGGGTTTCACCATGTTGGCCAGGATGGTCTCGATCTCTTGTCCTCGTGATCTGCCCACCTTGGCCTCTCAAAGTGCTGGGATTACAGGGATAAGCCACTATGCTTGGCCAGTATGCTGTTTTTAAAGCTGAGGGAAAAGAGAGCTTCAGCAAAGAGGAGCTAGAGAATCATGTCAAATGCTGCTGAGAGGAGTTTGTGGTTGACTGTTACATGCATCTCCCCTCTGGAGTCCCACTATAATGAGAGTAATGATTTAAAGCAAGCAAGGAGTAAACCCACAAGGACAAACAGAATAAGAGACAAGAGTCAGCAAGAGATGCCAGCAGACTTTTGAAAAAGAGAATGGATGGAGTTAGCAGTGTTGAGATGCGGAATGCTGAGCCCCTGCTGATGGAGGTATCAATTAGAAGCAGAGTCACAGAAAACCGCCAGGTACAGCACAGGCAGGGGTGAGGCACAGAGCGGGAAACAGGTGGATTCAGAGTCTATGTGATGTGAAAGCAGCAGCAATGAAACCCTTAGGTTTCGTCCCTCATCTCACATGGACAAGCGACTCCCCTCTCCCACCCTAGCAGAGGATCGGAGGCTTGTTCCATAGAGATATCAGCAAGGAGCTTCCAGATTCAGGGAAGGGAGAGTCACCATACCAAAAACAGAGGAAATAAGTATCAACTGAATTTTGAAAATGACATTCTAGACCCCGTTTTTGACAGCCAAATGTATCATGTCTCCTCTGTAAGGAAGGAGATTAGAAAAAGAAATCGGCGGGAGGGTGGGGGGACCAAAAGACTCTGGTAGTGCCTTCTGTGGATCCTCCACAAAATGCCTGGGTCCCCACTCCATCATCCTACGATGACAGTCAGTAGTTGACACAGAGCTTTTTGGCATCTCATTCTTAAATATGAACAGAGGATCATCAGACAACTGAGGAAACCTTCCAGCAAGTAAGGAAAGACCAAGACAATTAGGAAAACAAAAGAACTCAAAGGAAACAAAATAATGTAGGAGAAGAACACTTCAAAGAGAAAAAAAACTATAACCTGTCAAGATATGAAAGAAAATATATTACTGTCAGTGTAAAACAAGAACATATACACAAAAGGGAATAGATTAGAGGAAAGGAGAGCACTCTTGGACATTAAAAATAGGAAAGTTAAAATTCCCATAAATGAGTTGAAAGATAAATGGAAGGGAGGTGTGCTAAAAATAAACAGAATAAAATAGGTAAGAAAACTAAAGAATCAGTTCAGCTAGTCCAAAATCTGACTAATAGGAATAGAGAAATAATACAAGCACATTTCCCATAGCTGAGGGACATGGGATTATGGATTGCAAGTGACCAACCCAGTTAACTTTTTCAAAGTCACTCATCTTCCTGAAAGCTCCCAAAAAGGGAAGAGATTACGTGCAAAGAGTTAGGAAGCAGATGCCAATAGACATCACTAGAGAAAAGCCTGAAGATGAGAAAAGCCTTAAGACTTCAGAGGGGAAATTATTCCCAATTTAAAATTCTATACCCAAATTATCAATCAAGTGTAAGAGTAAAAGAAAGATAATGTCAGCCATGTAAGGCCTTAAAATCATACCCCCCATTCACCTTTTCTCAGACAGCTGCTGGAAAATGCACTGTGCTGAAATGGTAAAGTAAGGCAAAAAAGGGGGTCCAGGAAGCAAAAGGTTCGATAAAGAAGGAGGTGATAAGAAGTCACAAATGATGGATGCTTAGCAGGCCTAGAAAACAATCTGACCAGACTGTGGCCAGGCAGAGGGCTCCAGCAGCAAGGGCTCCGGGCAAATGACAGCTGTGGGTCAGATAAATGACCTGGTGTGTTTGACCATGCGGGAAAGTCTATTTCAGAGGGATTTTATAGTTCTGTTGGATAATTTGGGTGGCGGTATTAATGGAAACATAGGAAATTAAGCAAAAAAATGATGCCTTTCCATTAGATTCTACTGGTCAGAAGTGGTAAATAATGTAATGGACAGAAGTAGTAGATAACATCACATGACAATCAAAAATTGCTGTATAAGCACATTATTTAGATATGTTGAAGTGAATTCTGGAAGAAATAGCAAAGGAGTTGAGAGAATGGCACTCAGGTGTGCGGGTAAAGCAGAAGACTGATATTTTTTATTGTAAACTTTCATAGTACTCTTTGACTTTTTAAACTGTTTACATATATTATTTTGATGTAGGGGGGAAACATTTTAATGCTCAGAGGTCAAGGAAGTAACGATATTGAAGAATGTGCATTGGAGGCAGTGGTAGGAACTCTAGGAGACCTGTGGGGTTTCTTCTACATCTCCTCACTTAGCACCGTGCATTTGGATGGCTTATTTGAGGGCAAGGTCCACACCCAGCATTCCACCCGAATAAGCGTGCATTTATTTCTCTCCAGGAAAAGAGTCTGTGTTTTCTAGGCATTCATTATCTAGAATAATCCGAGTTAAGGATACTGTGGTGATTGGAACATGCCGACAATTTAGCAGCCTTTCCATACACTATTGTACAGGTTCAGAGGATAATCTCTGGAGCCTGAGTACACAGGTTCAAATTCTTCCACCTGCTCTTACTAGCTACATCACCTTGGGCAGACTTAACAAAGGCAACAAGTTGGTAAATGGATTAATAATAGGCCCAGCCCTTATTATGAGGATTACATGAGTTAACACATGCAAAGTATTCAGAGCAGGCTCCCCACTAAGTGTGCAATAGATGTTAATATTATTTTTATTCCAAATTCCTCTTTCATATTTGCTTTCACGCAATTATGAAAGTCACACAACTGTTCAAATTTAGATTTTACTTTTTAAAGTCCGACTCTATTAATATGGATAAAAAGCAAAGCAATCAATTCACAAACATATGTATTGGCATTGTGTGTGTGCGTGCATACGCAAAGCACTATGCTGCTCCTGAAAGGGAGACAAAGGCAGTGCAAGTCTGAGGTCCCTGTCCCCTAAGAGCTTCTCACAGCCTGAGAAGACTTAACATTGATAGCATTAAAAACAACAAATAGAGGAGTACTATATGGTACAAGGTGAATTATCTAGGGAATTTTGAGAAAGCCAACTATGAGGGTCACTATAGACTAGGGTGGACCAAGAAGGCACAGAAGGATTTGGACACGAAGAAAGGAAAGGAAAAGGCACTGAACAAAAATCCAAGATGAGAAGCTGCTTGAAGTGTGGAGGAAACCTGCTGAGACTGGCTGGGAATGAGAGTGGGGTTCTCATCCCGATTCTGCAGCCACCCAGCTGTGAGACCTTGAGAACATCAGTTATCCTCCCTGAGCCCTGAAAGGATTAATGACACAATGCAATGCACCAGCACTGTGCCTGACTTGCAATAGGCTCTCATATTACTTTGTTTAATTTGTACTTTTAGTCTGAATCCCAAGGCAGGGGCATATTGACTGGCTGGGAGTTCAAATGAGGAAGTTTCTGGAGGGAGTCAGAGCCCTGGGCCCAGACCTGTAGTTCCAACAGCCTGGTGATTGTCAATCTCAAAAGACTGTTCAGAGAGGAGAGATATTTACAATAGTAGGCACTGTGATTTGCTTAAAATGAAGCTGCTTTGAGCCTTCAGCTCAAACTATGGGAAGTCTCTTGTCCTTCATTACTGACATCTGTCAGCTGACACCCTTTCCAGCTTCAATTCTGCCACTCCTCCTGTGTGCCAGCCCCGCTGCACTACCTGTAATTCTGAAAACACCTGCCTTTGAAGATAATGTTCTTTCTTTCTAAATATTCCCTGTGCCCTTCTCTGCCTGGGAATATCGGTCCAGTCCCCAAGGTTCAGTGACAATGCCTTCCTCGCCTTCCCTGAGATGTTGCTCCATCATCTGGGCTTAACACATTTATTACCGCAAGCACTTAGCACATCGTGCATCAGACTGTGAGAGTAGAGGGCAGAGGCTGTGCCCTCGTCATATCACAACTGACCAAGCATTTGCTCTTCAGCTGGCCAGGAGCTGGGAGCTGGGAGCTGGGGCCGTAGAGGGAGTTAGGTCCCACCTTGGTCCTCCAAGCTCGTGTTACAGTAGAGGAAGCAGACATGGAGATAACTAACCCCAGTGCAGTTTTCCTGAGCTGTCATGAAACTTGGGCAGTGTTCTGGGGGAACCAGAGAGGAAAGCAATTAATCTCTTAATTGCCTGCACAAGGCACATAGTAGGTTTTCAGTAACTAGTTGTTTGGGAAGCCTGACAGTTTTGGGATCTGCAAGTCATTTCACTTTCTAGGCCTCCACTTTCTCATCTGAAAAATAAGGATAACATACCTAACTTTTAATGCTGGGGTAAGACTTAAATGAAATAATGTATGAGTTTAATAGGTTTATCACAGTGCCTAGCCCATAGGACTCAATAACAGGTGGTGGTGATGGCTACTATTATTACCTTGTTTCATGTCGAAATTCATCACTTTATTATTAAAAACTTGGACCTGCACTAAAAATCAGAGAAGTTTAGATGGGATGAATGAGAGGTCAAATATTCTAGTACTTATTTGACTTTCAGTGGATGTTTTTGAAAGTATCCCTGCCCCAGTCTCTCTCTTAATTTACTGTCCTGGCGACTGAGTGTGAAGGTTGGGATTTCCCCAGGGTCTGAGAGGAAAGACAGGTTACACTCAGCTATCATTAATTAAAGCTGCTCTCCCCAAGCCTTCGGAAAGTCGGAGCCTGGAAAACCATCAGATGACCCGAGCAGCAGCCACCTCGGGCCAACTGCTCTGGAGGGGATGTGCACCTGCGTTCTCCTAAACACTGGTGCACTGCCAGGCATCGGGAGCTCAGCAGGGGGCAGTCTGCTCCCTGGGAGGGTGCTGATCTGGTCTTCCTGCTTTCTGTTATATCCCTTAGAAGCCTAGAGACCAGCAAGCCTAGCCTCAGCCCCACTTCTCTCTCAGTTTAACAGCAAACAGTGAGCAGGTCTCGGAGGCCTCTACTTTGTGCGTCCTCTACCTTGGGCTGCTTGGCCCAGCAACTGGCTGTACTGATGGATCAGGCCCAGTCATCAGAACAGCCTCCATGGTCAAGGGCACCACCGAGGTGTCCAGGGTGAGCAGTAATGGAGGAGAGAAGCCAGGCATTGGCCAGTATGGTGGGAATTTATAGGAAATGCCCCGGCGGGGGTTCAAGGAATAGGCTAGATCCTTAAAACTCATCTTTCACAGAAAGAAGGAGTAATGTCTGTAAAATGTTTGTCCATGCCTAGGAGGTATGAGCCAAAAGGAAGACAGAATTCAGCAGCCCCAGTACCTCCATGTGGGTACATCCCTGTGTGCTGTGGTGTAGGCAGAAGAAACATAATCTCACTTGGACTCACCGTGTCTTAATGATATAAGCCAGTACTGTGTGGAGATGGTATTGGAGCATTAATTGCTGTTGTTCCAGGACAAGATCCAGGCTCCCTCTTGTCCTGTTGTCACGAAGTACACGCACCTGCATGCACAGCATGCTAGGAGCCACCGGTGAAGGAGGAGTGAGCTTCGGCCAGCCAGGGGACAGCCACCAGAAAGTAACCCACACAGAAGGGTCCACAGGCCCCTATTTCCAGTCTTTCCCTTGCTAATACTATAATCCCTGCTGTGGCCAGGTGCTTTCTTATCACTCCATTTTCTAGACAAGGAAACTGAGACACAGAGAGATGAAGTGACTTGTTCAAAGTCACAAAGGAGATAGCAGAGTAGAATTAGAACCCCCAGAGTCTCATTCTGAAGCCTGCAAGCTGGTACTCTCTCCCTTATACCACCCAGCCTCTGACTTGGCATGTCCTAATGGTTTTGCTTTGTTTGGTTTGTTCTGACTAGGTTTCATTTTACCTACTATTAATGAGACATTTACTGCAGGCCCCACTAAATGCCTCCCATACATTATCTCATTGAGCCCTCCAACCCCAACATGAAACAGATAAGTGAGGAAACCAGAGCTCAGAGGCACTAAATGGTTTGCCCAAGGTTACCCAACTAGTGAGAGTCAGAGCTGGAAATCACACCCAGGTCTGTCTGATGGCATAGTCCATGCTCTGCCACGGACCAGGGAGTTCAGCTTTGTCAAGTCAAAACATGCCAGAGACAAGATCCACCCCTGAACTGAGGGGCAGTCAGAGACTACACATGGGGAGATAGGGCCCTGCTGGCCACACCTGGGTCACACCCGCACGCCAGCCGAGTGGACAAGTAGAAAGAACCAGGGACCCGGGAGGAAGGCTGGCCAGACACAGGGGCTGCAGTGTACTGCTTGAGAGGCCCCTCGGACTGTCTTCATCTAGGCTTACAGACAGCTGAGTGTAGGAGCATCAAACCACTTCCAAACCTCCCACTGGGTGGAGAGCAGATGGCCCCACAGGCCACCCTCTCATTGGTCACATTGGTCAGGGAACTGAGGAGACTTCCCCTTTAGGCCAGGCCCAGGCTGGGGCTAACATTTGTATTATAACTTCATACAATGGTGGCTTAAAGTCCTGCTGCTGCCAGAGTCAGAAAGGCCAGAAGGTTCTATAAAGTTTTCACAACAGCAACTATTTCTCAATTCCTTGCAAGATATGTAGCTACCGCTTTTGCCACTGGGCAGCTTCTGCCTAGAGGCTGAGGAAGTGATCTGCCTAGGTGGCTAGAGCAGCTATAAAATATTTAACTTGAACATATAATTACATTACCATGATGTCTAATAGGATTTGGTGTCAAGCAGAAGTCCAACTTGGCCTCTGGCTCAAAGATATAGACCCAAGTTATTATGTTGAGTGTTACCTAGTAGATAAATAAGAAAGAAATACTGTTCAAATCATTGTGCTGCTGACCAACACGCATTATAATTATTGTAAAGAAAAATCCACCAGAGCCTGAGAATTTATCCATCTTGCTAATCAAGTTATTGTGTTATATCCTGATAGAAATAATTTAAGTACATAATTCACAGACGCCATCTTGGCAGCTCTTGCTAGAGAAAAGAATTGGGGTCCTGCAAAGTGATATTACTACATGCTCCCCAAATACATGGTTAGTGCTATTTTGGGAGAAGAGAGGCCAGTGCCGTGTCTAGCTAAATGTAAGAGGCCCAGAGGAAGACAGATCACAGTGAAGCTGCAGGTCTGGAAACAATTTATAAAAAGGGAATTTGAAAACACAGAAATCAGCAAGGAAGTAAGCAGTTCAGGCTCCACAGAAAGAGCCCAGCCTTAAGACTTGAGGCTGAACACACCAAAGGACATGAAACCAACCACAAACTGCCCTTTGTCATTTGATATTTAACAAGTGTTGACTGCACAGCTACTCTAGACAGAACCCTGTGCCAGTCACTGTGGCAGCACAGATAAGAGGGAGAACTGGAAATGGATCCTTCCTCTCAGTGAATTTGCAGTCTACTAGGGGAAAACAGCCATGCTCATACATAACTAAATTGCGAAGTAGACAGCAGTAGGTGATAAGTGAAAGATAGAAGTAAATTGCCATCAGGATTCAAATGAGAGCTCTGTCTTGCTAGGAAGAGCCAGGAGGACCTTCACAAAAGAGGTAATATTTAAACTGGACCTTGGCCGGTGCAGTGGCTCACGCCTGTAATCCCAGCACTTTGGGAGGCTGAGGCAGGCAGATCACCTGAGGTCGGGAGTTTGAGACCAGCCTGACCAACATGGAAAAACCCCATCTCTACTAAAGATACAAAATTAACCGGGCACGGTGGCGCATGCCTGTATTCCCAGCTGCTCAGGAAGCTGAGGCAGGAGAATCACTTGAACCTGGGAGGCGGAGGTTGCAGTGAGCCAAGATTACGCAACTGCACTCTAGCCTAAGCAACAAGAGTGAGACTCCATCAAATAAATAAATAAATAAATAAATAAATAAGCCTTGAAGGATGGATAGGACTTGGACAAGTGGATAAGGGGGAAAGGAGGATTTTCAGGTAAAGTTATGAGCAGTGGGCTCAGTCAGGGAGGCTGAAAAGGGAGTGTGGGTTCAGGTTGCGGGTGGGGAGTAATTTGGCAGCAGCACAAAGAGGGCATGAGGAAGACCTTGCTTGAAAAGGGCAATTGGATCCTTAAACTCCTGGTCCAGAAATTTGAGCTTTCTCCTCTCCAGTGTTTTCTAAAGTATAGTTCTCAAGATTATTTTAGATTAGACATAGACAGATTCTGTTTCAAAAATTATGTATTTATTTTAGTAAACTGGAAAAATATAGTTAGATATAGCAAATCATTATTTCATAGTGATATTGAATTTCTATGTTAAATAAAGTTAAGAAAATAAATGAATCAAAAAATGCTAAGTGAGTAATAGGACAGATGGTATGTGAATGTGGCAACGGCATAAAAGCAGTACCCAAATAAGTGACTTTTAGAAAACACTGCTCCAGGCCTGGGTGGCATATTCGGATGCCTAGAAACCAGGCAGGTGACATTAGTGCAGGAAGCTACAGAGACGGCCTGTGGCTGATCACAGGGTCTGGGTTTGCCCTAAATGAGAAGAGATTATTCCCATGCTGGATCTTCCAATTTTAAAACTTTTTTTTATATTTAACAAGTGCTAAGTATCAAAATAGATACATTAAAGTGAACATGAAGATTTTTCTTTCATCTCGTTTTTAAAAAATTCTGGCAACTAATTCAAATTTTTGAAAACACTACATAAACAGAAGTGTCCATGGGGCTCCTGTTTGTAATATCTACTCCAGATGATAAGGGACAGTGACCCTATGAAAGGCTGCCCCTTATCATCTGGAGTAGATATCACAAAGGGGCGGGCCTGGAAACAGAAGTCCGCTTAGAATGCTGATGCAGCAGTCCCGGCCACTAGTAACATAGCCTGGATATTTCCATTTTCCAAGTAAAGTCTAAGCCAACATACAGGTTTTTACCTGTAAGTATCTAGGTTATCTTTATATAGTTTTGTGCATTTTCGTACCTGACTGTGCTGACTTAAAAGGGAGGAGATGGGCTGGGCATGGTGGCTCACGCCTGTAATCCCAACACTTTGGGAGGCCAAGGAGGGTGGATCACCTAAGGTCAGGAGTTCAAGACCAGCCTGACCAACATGGTGAAACACCGTCTCTATTAAATACAAAAAAATTAGCCAGGCGTGGTGGCACATGCCTATAATCCCAGCTACTTGGGAGGCTGAGGCAGGAGAATCTTTTGAACTCTGGAGGCGGAGGTTGCAGTGAGCCAAGATTGTGTCATTGCACTCCAACCTGGGCAACAAGAGCAAAACTCCGTCTCAAAAAAAAAAAAAGGGGAGGAAGGGGGATTTGGTTTGGTTTTCCCTTTGGTTTGTAAGTAGTAGAGAGCTTGGTGACAAGCCTGGATAAGTGATTGGAGAATAATTAGCAGCTCCCCACACCCCACTTCCTCAGAACCTGTTTCTTTTCCTGCATTGTCTGTCATCACAGAATAATTCAACACAAAGTGATGCTCATTAGATGGAACTCTCTAGCCAGCAGCTGAGTTGAGTGTTTTACACTGATTTCTTAAGTAATTTGTCCCAGAGACAGACTTGACATGAAGTTGGCGTTATGATCAGCGGGTCACTGCGTGGGAGCGGCAAAAAGGATTATTCTGGATCTGGCTCTTACTCTTACTTGACCTCCATCTTGCCCAGAACTGCTTTGCATTTGAAAAGGCTGCCTATTCTTTAAGAGCTATTCAAATACTACCTCCTGGAGGACCAAGCCCTCCTCTTTGGAACTGGTCCACAGGCTCTTTTGCATTCTTGGGTAGTTTAGATCTTTCTGCCCCCTCTGGCTTGTTTTTTACAGACTTGTGTGTAAGGTCTGTCTTTCTTCCAGACCAGTGGTTCTCAAAGTAGTACTCAGCCCAAGGATATCATCATCACCAGAGACCCTAACCCAGACCTATTAAATTGGAAACTCTGATGGGTAGGGCCCAGCAATCCATGTTTTAACTGGCTTTCAGGTGATTGACACAGGATAAAGTTTGAAAATCACAGAGCTTATACAGGAGTAAAGTAATATTTCCTGAGTATCTTTTATGTACCAGGTGCATATATATGGTGGTTTTATTTTTCACAACTGTGTAAGGCAAATGGTTTTCTCATTTCACTGATGAGTAAACTGAGACTCAGATACAGTGACTTCTCCAAATCCCACCCTCAGAAGTCACAGAGTTGGAATTCAGACCTATATTGGTGTGACTCTAAAGGCTAAAGCCTTCCCAGTGCTCCTCAAGAATAAGGACTATGCTTTGGATCCTCCCTTCTGACAGCATTAACACAGGGGAGTCAATAGAGACTTGATCAAATCAATATTTTTGTCCAAGTATGATACAGTTGCAAGTGGCTGGAGCAGCATTTTGATTTTTGAATACCGGTAGGCATGTTTGAAAACCAGTTTCAGTTAACAAAGCCAAAATAGATACCAGTTGGAATGTACTGGCCCTGGCAGCATCTTCTGCAGTAGTCCTGACTCTATAATTGACTAATCTAGAGGCAAAAGGAATGGGATCAGCATGTGATATAGTTTAGATCTGTGTCCCCATCCAAATTTCATATGGAAATGTAATCCCCCGGTGGCTCACGCCTGTAATCCTAACACTTTGGGAGGCCAAGGTGGGTGAATTGCCTGAGCTCAGGAGTTCGAGACCAGCCTGGGCAACACAGTGAAACCCCATCTCTACTAAAAATACAAAAAATTAGTCAGACTTGGTAGTGTGCGCCCCTAGTCCCAGCTACTTGGGAGGCTGAGACAGGAGAATTGCTTGAACCCAGGAAGTGGAGGTTGCAGTGAGCCGAGATCGCGCCACTGCATTCCAGCCTGGGCAATAGAGCGAGACTCCATCTCAAAAAAAAAAAAAAAAAGAGAGAGAAAGAAATATAATCTCCAATGTAGGAGGTGATTAGATCATGGGAGCAGATTTCTGAAAAGGAAGTATGTACTATCCCCCTTGGTACTGTCCTCATGACAGTGAGTTCTCCCAAGATCTGGTCATTTAAAAGCATGTAACGCCTACCTCCCCGCCTCGCTTTTATGCTCTTGCTGGATGTGATATGCCGTCTCCCACTTCGCCGTCCACCACGCCTCAAAGCTTCCAGTGGTCTCCCAGACGCAGATGCTGGTGTTATGCTTCCTGTACAGCCTGTAGAACCATGAGCCGTTTAAACCTGTTTTCTTATAAATTACCTAGTCTCGGGTATTTCTTTATAGCAACATGAGGACAGACTAATACAGCGTGTTTTTATTTTTTAACCGGATTGGCAGTTGTGGTATGGTAGAAGAATCCCTAAGTTAGGTAGGAGTAGAAATCCAGATTTTAATAGTGGCTCTGTCACTTATTAGCTGCATCAACTTAGGCAAGTATCTGGGCCTTCATGTTCTCATCTACAAAATGGGGACTAACAGCTTCCCTTCCTACATACACAGCTATTGTAAGAATGAAATAAAACTGTATGTGGAAATACTTGAAAAACAAAAAGTTCTGCCCTTATCAGCTATCATCAAAGCCTCCAAGCTACAAGGTAGATCCTGGTGAGGTGCCAAGGTAAATTAGTTTTCTCCGTTGCAAGGGGCAAAACACACTCAGGCAATCTCAAGGAAAAGCTGCTGTGGCAGTGAAGTCGTTTCTAAAAGATTCCTATTGTTGGGGACGAAAATAGGCACCGAGAAGCTTCTAGGAATCCGGGCAGCTCAGGGGCCTTTCATTCATGCATTCTCTTCCTCCATGGGCTCCGCTGCTGGTCTTGCTGCAGTGTTCCCGCCTCTTTCCAGGCTTCGGCTCCATTCACAAGCCTTTTCTCCTCACTTAGTACTGCTTCCTCTTCACTTTGGTTCCTCCTTGGCCATAAGGACCTCACCTGCCCTTCTCTTCGTATCACATCCTTTGGCTCCCGCTCCCTAATGCTAAGTTCCCCTGGGTACATTTTAGTTCAAATACTAGAGAACAGGCTCTTATTGGCCCGGAACCTCTGCCCAGCGGGCTGAGTCACAGAGCGCCGTTCAGCCTGTGCCTGAGCTTGGCTTGGGTCAGGTGTTCATCCGGGTCCAATCAGCTGTGGGCAGTCGGAACGGGGCGGGGTGTTGTCTCTTCCACCTGGGCCGCCGCTGGGCAGCGCCGAGGCTGCGGCATTGCGCTGGAGCAGCTGTGGTTAAGGGTGGAGGGAGGACGAGGCATTTCCTGGGAGCACTTGCCTCTCCTCAGACGGGCCTCGTTCTCTTGAAGAGCGCGGCACTTGGCTGTCTCCCCGGTACTTGGTGTGTGTCTCAGTGGTCTCTCTGGCACCTGCTCATGGGGCACCGCTGGGAGATGCAGCAGAACCAGAGCCCACAACGGCGCACTGGCAGGCTAATCTCGGGCTGCTTGAGTCTCCTGTCAAGGGATGGATGATAATGCGATACCGTTATCTCAGGAACCACAGGGAGGATTGAAAAGTTAAGGTAGCCCCTGAAATGAGCAAACATCTCCCCCTCTACCCTCTGCCCGGCCACGAACATGACTTATTTTTCTTAATTTTAACTTACAGTTTGTATTGGTTGAAGTAATAAAATGTAAATCAGCCCTTAGTTCCTATTTATTGTCTATTGTTTTTCTTTTTTTGAAAAAAATTATTTTGAGTTTCAGGGTACATGTGCAGGATATGCAGGTTTGTTACATATGTAAACGGGTGCCATAGTGGTTCGCTGCACCTATCAACCTGTCATCTAGATATTAAGCCTCACATGCATTAACTATTTATCCTGATACTCTCCCTCCACCCAACCCCCAACAGGCCCCAGTGTGTGTTGTTCACGTTCCTGTATCCATGTGTTCTCATGGAATATGATGATTCTTTTCTCATCTTTTTCATCTGTGTGTATCATTTTCTAAGCCCTGACAATTCGGGTTAATTCATTTGATCACAGGAGGTTAGACCTGACCAATCACTTAAGCTGTCCACTTCACTGGAACACTTCCTGAGCCAGAGTGGATTCTCAGTAAATATTTACTGAATAAGTTTGATAAATTTTGTAGATGAAAAGAAAGGCCCTGAGGAGGAAAGAATTTGACCATTGTCACTTAACAAGTGGATGGCAGGAGTAGGACTAGAACCCAAGTTTCTTGAGACAGTCCAAGCAAGTTCCTTTACACCATGACTCACAGAGTCCTAAGATTTCAGGCTTGGAAGATGCCATACACTTCATCTTTAATACTCCCTGCAGTATCCCCACTAGTCACTAATTTGCTCTCTCCTTGAATACATCCAGCAACTGAAAATGTATGACTTTTTAGATCACCTAGGTCATTCATTTTAGTCATTCAGCTAACAAACATTCATTACCTGCTTCGAGTCAAGGAGGATATTATTTGCCAGAGATCCAGAGATGAGTGACACATTTCCTGCCTTCAAGAAGTTTACAATATTTGGGCAGATACACATAAGCAGAACGTAACCCAACATAGTAAGTATTCAGCTCTGACTCTTAGAAAGTAAGTTCATTCTTCTTTTGAATCAAGTCTATTTCCCAAGGACTATAGTCCTTATTCACTGGACTCAGGTCAACCTATTAGGGCCACAAAACAAAGTCCTTATTTCACCTAATTACCTTTCAGATATTTTTAAACAGATGTCATAACCCCCTTAGTAAGCTAAATTTTCAATTCCTTCAAGAATTCTTTATTTGAAATGTAGTTTCAAGTTCTTTTATCTTTCTGGTTGTTCTTCAATGAACATGTGAGTCATATCTCATCAGTGTCTTAAGTGTGACTCCCAGATGTGAACTGCTGAACTCCAAATATGGTCTGAGAGTACAATGTGAAATTGAACTTCCTATCACTGTTTATTCTAGGCATTATAATAAAAAAATAGAGGGAAAGGAAATAGTGTGTTTCTTGGCCACCAATCGCCTCTGGAACCTGATTATTGTGGCACCCCCCACTTCTCTGACCTCTTTCCTCTGTTTTCCCCTTGTATTCCTGCTTAGTTTATCAATATAATAAATACTATTGAGTTCTTGGTTTGTGTTTAGCACTCACAAGACTCTTCGGAGAACCAGACATAAAGCCTGTCTTGAAGGAGCTCACAGTCTTATTGGTAAAAGTTGGTTTGTCCCCAAAGAAATAATTAACAAACAACTGAGACTGAATATAATCAAGGAAACAATCTTTCTTCTAGACCCTTCCTTAGACCTGTTTTTTTTTTTTATACTTTAAGTTCTAGGGTACATGTACATAATGTGCAGGTTTGTTACCTGTGTATACCTGTGCCAAGTTGGTGTGCTGCACCCATCAACTCATCAGCACCCATCAACTCGTCATTTACATCAGGTATAACTCCCAATGCCATCCCTCCCCCCTCCCCCCTCCCCATAATAGGCCCCAGTGTATGATGTTCCCATTCCCGAGTCCAAGTGATCTCATTGTTCAGTTCCCACCTATGAGTGAGAACATGCGGTGTTTGGTTTTCTGTTCTTGTGATAGTTTGCTGAGAATGATGGTTTCCAGCTGCATCCATGTCCCTACAAAGGACACAAACTCATCCTTTTTTATGGCTGCATAGTATTCCATGGTGTATATGTGCCACATTTGCTTAATCCAGTCTGTCACTGATGGACATTTGGGTTGATTTCAAGTCTTTGCTGTTGTGAATAGTGCCACAATAAACATACGTGTGCATGTGTCTTTATAGCAGCATGATTTATAATCCTCTGGGTATATATCCAGTAATGGGATGGCTGGGTCATATGATACTTCTAGTTCTAGATCCTTGAGGAATCGCCATACTGTTTTCCATAATGGTTGAACTAGTTTACAATCCCACCAACAGTGTAAAAGTGTTCCTATTTCTCCACATCCTCTCCGGCACTTGTTGTTTCCTGACTTTTTAATGATTGCCATTCTAACTGGTGTGAGATGGTATCTCATTGCGGTTTTGATTTGCATTTCTCTGATGGCCAGTGATGACGAGCATTTTTTCATGTATCTGCTGGCTGTATGCATGTCTTCTTTTGAGAAATGTCTGTTCATATACTTGCCCACTTTTTGATGGGGTTGTTTGTTTTTTTCTTGTAAATTTGTTTGAGTTCTTTGTAGGTTCTGGATATTAGCCCTTTGTCAGATGAGTAGATTGCAAAAATGTTCTCCCATTCTGTAGGTTGCCTGTTCACTCTGATGGTAGTTTCTTTTGCTGTGCAGAAGCTCTTTAGTTTAATTAGATCCCATTTGTCAATTTTGGCTTTTGTTGCCATTGCTTTCGGTGTTTTAGACATGAAGTCCTTGCCCATGCCTATGTCCTGAATGGTATTACCTAAGTTTTCTTCTAGGGTTTTTATGGTATTAGGTCTAACATTTCAGTCTCTAATCCATCTTGAATTAATTTTCGTATAAGGAGGTTTTAATAGTGTTTGGTAGACTTCTGGATATGACTGAAAACAGATCTTCCAATTCAAATGTCGGCACAGAACTGGCTTCAAGCCCCGTCTGTCAAGGGCTTTGTCAAATTTTTGTCATTGCATTGACCTAGACTGTTGCAGACTGAAGGCCTTTGAATTCCATCATCTGCAAAGAAAACTGGAGCACCTATAGGGACCGACACCTCACAGGCCATGGAACAGCTTTCCAGCACCTGGCACCTGCCCAGTGCCAATCTAGAGTGCACTGGGAGAAAACTTCTTTCAGATGTTGGCATGAGCCTGCCTGTGTTTGCGCTTCTGGGAGACAAGTTTAATTTGCTTTCACGGTGCTTTCCCCCAGGAGAAAATTTACCCAAATGCCCTGCCTTCTTCACATTCAGAAGCATTGCGTGTTTGCTTTCCAGTTTTTACCATGGGGAGTTTCCATGTGTCTTGTGTGTGTATGTGTGTGTGTTCACCGCCCAGAAACCCACATTTCCTTGTTTGGATTCATTAGACCAAGTCAGCGTGTTGTTTTCATTCATAAACGGAAGGCATGTGTGACCCTTCCTTAAAACCAAAATACCAGCTCTGCCAGGTCCTGGCCCAACCTCTTTACATGCACAGCATCACCCTGTTTGGTCTTCAAAATAACTCTCTGAGATGTGTATTACCATTGACCCCATTTCGCAGATGAGGAAACTAATGTATAGAGATGGCTTGTCCAAAGGCACCTAGCTGGAAAGGGTTCCAGAGCTCATACTTTGGTCCAGGCCAAATGCTGCAAACTTTGGCTGCATATAGGACAGTTTCACCTACCAGATTTTCCCCTATCAGCTGTGTGATCTTGAGAAGGTGACTTCATCTCTCATTCTCTATCTGAGACTGTAAAATGATGACATAAGTACCTAGGTCTCATAATTCTTATAAAGATTAAGTTAGAATATATGATATGCTTTTCAAAGTTCCATTTGAGGGAATGAGAGGATCTCTCTTGGACTCTTCCTTCAACCTTGAGTTGTTGTGGAATTAAATCCCAGCTATGCTATCTAGTTTGTTTCCATTTCTTCATTTTGGTTGCTAATAATGAATCCAATCTTTCTATTTCAGGAACAAAGGGGATATAATAGGTGTAACCTAAAGTATAAATGTCTCCAGGGAAGCCAGGAGGAGTCAGAAGGTAGATCTCTGGCAGTGGGTAAACCTTGGTACTTCAACCAGGTGTTCCCAAAGAGTTCCTGACAACCACTTTTACGATTTAAGGAGACAACAAAAACAGAAGGAGATATTAGTAGTGAATGCAGGTTTCTATCAGCCTGGACATATCACAAGGGAACAAAACATACAGGAGCTTCTGGGAGGGAGGGAAAAGTGTGGGGTGAGCAGAAAGGAGAGAATGAGAATGTCGAGTGGGCCTTGACCTCGTTCACAAAGCTGGTTCCTTCTGTCTTTGATGCTGGAGTCCAGCATCTAGCTTGCATGTCCACAGAGGTTTGCCTACTCAGAGCAAGGCAAGAGGCAGGCATGCCCATGCTGTGGTGAGCTGACAGAGGAGAAAAACTGCCTTTCCTTTTCTGGTATTACTGCCCCTGTGAGACAGTTAAGGAGGCAATTGGGCTGTCCAGGTAGTTCTCCTAACAGGATTTTCTTCTGTGGTCTCTCCTTGTTTCCTACGAAATGAGGCCTCAGGATTTTAGAAAGGAAAACCAGAAGGATGCAAATGAGGGCAGACTTTCCTCGACATCAACCCTGGACTCAGGAGAACTTAGTTATCAGCTGTGATCATCTTTCACCTTGACATAGCAGCGCTAATGACTTGTTTCTGAAAACAAATCAGGAATAGTGAACAGTCAAAACAGGCACCGCAGTGGGTTCCCTGAGGCCTCTGTGGGTTCCCGACTCCCATGTCTCCACTGGCAAGCAGCACTGTTGTCTTTTCTTCCTTCTTCAGCTGCCCCTTTGTATTTCAAGCAACATCTTGTTCAACATCCAAAAAACACTCCCACTCACAACACATGTCCAGAGAATGAGCTAAGGAAACACTTAAACTCTGCATTCCAATACAGATGAAAGGAAAAACAAGTTGCTGAAAGTCAAATTTTTTACCAGGGCCCACTGCTGTGATAGAAAAACAAGCGGGGGGAAAGGCCCCTGTTTTCCAACATGCCATATACCCAATTATGAAAATCAGTTATTCATAGGCTGCTGAATTTTTAATTTGGATCCAAGAAGATCTAAAGGCACACCTTCTGCTAAATGAAGGCAGCTGCATTGTGAACATGAGCAAAGCAGGAGAGACTGTGGGAGAAGAAACTCAACAAACACTGATTGGGAACATCCACAGTACTTACGCATTAAAGTTCACACTTTTCCCAAGCCAAAGAATGTAACTTCTGCCCTAGATTGTAGCACAGACACACCTGGTCAGTGGAGACTCATTATTTGTGGGATCCTAACTGAACCTCAAGTTGTTGAAATCTCTCCAAGTGGAAGATAAATATATACATAAACATTTTATCAAAAGAAAACATTCTCTATATATCTCCTTTCCATTTCCTTGTTGCTATCTTAAAATTATTTCATGTCTCCTAAAACTTCTGCCTTCTCACACCAGTAGCCTGGGGCGAGTTTTGTAGCAAACAGGCTTCGATGCTGTCAGGTTTAGCAACCAACACTACACTCAGTCACAGAAAATATGCTTTCTTCCCTTTCTCACTATGAAGGCTTTTTAGCAGATGATAAACAGGATGTATCTCACAGACTCGGGAAATCAGAATCTAACAAAGTATATAACACTTATCTGTAGTTGATCCTGTTACAAATGCAGCTTATATTTATAGTAATTTTATTAGGAGATATACTTTATACCATTGGGTCTGAGAAGGATTGAACCATAGAAATTTAGATCTGGGAGGGATTTCTGAGCTCATCTAGTGGAATTCTTTCAGGAGTAGAAACAAATATTTATTGAGACCCTCCTCTGGATTGAATACCAGGGAAAATACATAAATGAATAAACTCAATTTCTATCCTCAAGGAGTTCACAGTCAACAATGAAGCCTATATGGTATTTTAATAAGGGTGAGGGGAAAAGAGTTCTGGAAGTAACTTAGCCTGTTTAAGATGTCCAGGCCTTTCCAAGGAGGTAGCATTTGAACTAGATTTGAAAGAAGGAGTAGAAGTTGCCAAACAGGAACATATGGGAGGAGCAAGTGCAATAATGAGAAAACAGGTACAGAAAGGTCATGTGGCATGGCCAAGAGTTCACAACCACTCAGTAGCAGGACAAGACCTGGAAACCAGGCCGTCTGCCTTTCTGTTCTGTACTCCTTCTGCAGCCCTGCAGGCAGGACTGTCTCTCCGATTGTACAATTAGCCCAGTAGCTTAAAGTGGAAATTATCTTGCCTTAGACTACTCAAAATTTTCATTTTTTAAAAGAATATTCAAAATGAAACTTCCTAAATGGTTCTTTCTAAAAACAGTGTTTAGGAATCCACTACTGACTTGAAGGTCTTGGGAACATGGATTCTTCCAAGTAAAGCCAATGGAGAATAGAGATCTCAGGTCCCCAGCCTAAGCCTTGCTCTACCGGGACCCAGACCATTTTGCCCTGAAGTGAGGTCACATGTTGGATTAGACCTTCTTAATCTTAACTCTGTGTTAATATAAAACACTGCTTGTGTTAGCAGAGACAACACTGAGTGAGTGGAATTGCCCACTCACAAAAGGAGCCACACATTTGGACCATTTTTCCAAACTTTAAAAATAGTGGAAGACCTTGAAGAAGGACATTTCTTGAAAATGCACCATACTATAAATGCTGCCGCCTCCACCTATATATCACCAAGCCATTTTTCAAGCCCACGCTCTCTGAGAAGCCTTCCCTCTGCTAATTTTGCCCCATTCCAGCTGCCACTGTACTACCCTTAAGTGCTATGCTGCATTTAAGTTTTGATGCCCTTGTCTAGATGCCTTTTCTCCACACTTGATCTCTTAATTAGTTATAGACTCAGAATTTTAGAACAGGAAGCAGTTGCAGGGAATCATCTCCACCATTGCCTTCATTTCACGTATCAGGAAGGTGAGGCCCAGAGAGGGGAAGGAAGTTGCTTTAGGTCACAGATCATGGTACTAAAAGAGTAGACCCCAAAACGAGGTTTTCTTACCTCCAGGCAGAACTTTTTCTATGCCTCATTCAACAGTTGACTTATTATTTTGTTCTCCCAATTAAGCTGCAAATTTTCTATAGGCAAGCCTTGTATCTAATGTAGTAACATTTCATTTAACAGAGGCCTAGATCTTGGCTTCATGACATAGTTGTGAGCTAAGACAACAGACTGAATCCTTAACTCTGCCTAACTGACCTTTTCCTTTACTTTCAAATCTGACTCTACTGGTTCCCTCTGAGACCTCGGGCAAGTCACTGCCCTTCCTCTGGGTCTCAGTTTCCTTCTCTACCAAATGAGATCATTGGGCTGGATGTCTCTAGGATCCCTCCAAACTCTGAAAGTCATAGAATTCTCTATCCTACAAATAGATCCTTTGCTGCCTTCAGGATGGGCTTCACTGTCCCACTGTTTCATCCAGTGAACCCATAGCTAGAGTCACCTCAAAAGTAGACGCAGGGAAGTTCCCATGAGGGGGTACCCCAAACTATCCCAAGATAGTACTGGTTGGGATTGCAAAGAAAGAAGCACTAAAAGCCAGGTTGATCAGTCCAAAGTGTTTATTAGGGGAACTTACAGAGTGCTGTAGCAATTCTCATGCAGACAGCAAGAGAAAGGGATGTTCTACCTAGGTATCTCCACAGCAAGGTGCCCAGGGTATGGAGTTTGTATGGGGATTTAAGGAGTTTGGCTCAAGGCCAGGGCTAGTTTCTTTACTGTTTTGGGAAACAACCTAAACACCTTTTTCAGTACCTGAGAATGTTCAAGGCTTCAGCGTGGACTCCAGCCTGCAGAAGAGTTGCAAATGGCTGTGTCGGTCACAGAGCGGTCAAGGCCTGCGTTTCTCGATCAGGACACAAAAATTAGGGGATCCCATACCATAGATATGCCTTGTTCATTTCCCTGGATTCTGCTGTGGAATAAGTTCCTTCAAGACCCAGATAGCATAGTGTCCTGCAGCAAGGCCAGGCGTGGAGCCCGAAGGCTCGGGTTCTAGTCTTTGCAGTGTTACCTCTTTGATAAAGTGTCTGTGGCCTTTCACAGGTCACTTCATTTCTCTCAGCCACCTGTTTTTTTGTTGTTGTGGGGTTTTTTTGTTTTTTTGTTTTTTTAAGTAAAATAGGAATAACAATATGTGCTTGTCAGATTTGGTGACAGTGAAATAAGATAAATTTTGTGGAAATACATGGCACGAAGAAGGCATTCAGCACATAGTTGCTTCTGTGCTTCATTTCACATCCAACATTATTGAGAAATGAGCTGATCCAAATAAACATGCATTCCAGATAATAGGTTTACCAACAGGAGCTACAAAACAGTGCCTGACTTTTGATTAAAATCTTTCTGAAATTGATTCCATATTTTCTTGACCTGTCACACAGAGCATGTACCAAATGTATTAGGAGGAGTTAGAGAAAGGAACATCTCTGCAAAAGGGGGGCAGACAGACAGCGTGTCTGGGGCTGTAAGTAATGCAGAGGGAGTAGGAAAGAAACCTTTTTTTTTTTTTTTTTTTTGAGACACAGTCTCACTATGTTGCCCAGTCTGGGGTGTAATAGCACAATCTCGGCTCACTGCAACCTCCGCCTCCCAGGTTCAAGTGATTCTGCCACCTCATCCTCCTGAGTACCTGGGATTACAGATATATGCCACCATGCCAGGCTAATTTTTGTATTTTTAGTAGAGATGAGGATTCACCATGTTGGCCAGGCTAGTCTCGAATTCCTGACCTCAAGTAATCCACCTGCCTCAGCCTCCCAAAGTGCTAGGATTACAGGCATGAGCCACTATACCCAGCCAAAGAAGAAAATTTCTTTGCCTCTGGAAAGAGCTTGGATTTTTTTCATCTCAGCAAATGGGGAGCCCTTGAAGTGTTTTGAGAAGGAGAGTGATAGAATAAGATTTTTTTCAAAGAAAGCACTTAGGCTGCTGGGTGGTGAACACATCAGGGTGAGCAGCAAGGGGACGGCTGAAAGGCCTGCTTCAGGCTGGTGTAGTGGCTGCAGTGAGAGACGGTGGGGGACCTACATGGATATATGAAAAGTCGGAGGTGGGAAAAGACAGATTTGTAAATGCTCAGTAGCTTTATGTGAAAACAAAGTAATGGAATATCAGTCCATTCTGAGAAAAGCATAAAATACAAAAAGTATAAAGAAGACTATAAGAATCACCCAATAACACACCATCCAGACAAAACCACTGTTCACAGGTTAAACTGTTTTCTCTCAGTGTTTTTAGCTGAAGAATCTCTAATGTGTTTGGAGATACAAATTTGATTTATAAAAATTTGGTTCAGGCAGAGATTTTCCAGAGATAATGTCAATTGAGCTGTGCTTCCATAAGAGTAAAAGTAACAGAATTTTAACTCCATTCATTCCTTTCAGTGACGGGGCCACAATAGCTCAAATATGTGGGACTTGGTTAACCTAAGGCTTGATTCCTGGGCTCTGTATTTGGGTAAGGAAATTTGTTTTCAACTCTTCTTCTCTTTTCTCCCCCCAGAGTCGGTGGATAACTGCCCCAGCAACTGCTATGGCAATGGTGACTGTATCGCTGGGACCTGCCACTGCTTCCTGGGTTTCCTGGGCCCCGACTGTGGCAGAGGTGAGAACTCTGCATTGGAGCTCTGGATTTCTGCTTCCCAGACCCCTCAGGCAGCTCACTTCTACTTCTCAGAGCAAGTGTAGAATCCAGCCCACCTTCTGATGCCCACGAGAAGGGTTTCCAAGGGCCATTCTCCAGAAGCCCTTGGAGGGAGGTGTGCAGGCAGAGCCATAACCTTGTCAGCCACTGTTATCCATATGTGGATGATTGGGGAGGTCAGGAAAGGAGGGCGAATTCACTGTGGGGTGGTCACAGTGAAGTTGGTGTCTGTTGCTGGGGCAGGTGCAGTGGCAGTGGGGGTTCTTTTAAAAGTTGATTTCCTCTTATAGGAATGATAGTCCCTGGCCATGCATCTTTGAAGTTTATCTTCATGCTAGTGTGATGTCTCTCTGGCCTATAAATGAGGAGCCTGAGGACTGCTCCGTTGCTACCTTCTAACAGCACAGGCAGAATCGGCCAAGACCCCAAGGGGAGGGACTGAGGAGGCCAGGCCACTTTTTTCTACACAGGACCCTAATGGTGCCTGATATTTAGACACAGTCAGTGCCCATGATAAACATTGTGGAGATAATCTAAAAGGCTGCCCACGATCTGTCCCGTACTTATGGCCATCATTTCTGTCCTGGGATAATTAACAAGGAAAATGTTAAGATTTGTAATCCTGAGAATTTGGCACTCTCCTGGGAAACTAACATGGCCCCTTCTTTTGTTTTTTACCTTTTCCCTTATTCAGTAGCCATTTGCTTCATGTCTTTTTAGGGATTGGTGCTGTGCTAGGCAAGACCCAATCCTGGGAGCTCTGAGTCTGGTCTCAGAGACAGACAAGTAAATAGACAACTGCAAAGCAGTACAATAATAAGAGAAATACACTATAACACAGTTAAATGCAGGGAGCTTCTATCAGAGTAGAAGGGAGGAGCAGTCTGAGAGTAGAAGGGATGATTTCAGGGAATTCTTCCCAAATGAGGGTGACACTACACCTGGGCCCTGAGGCTTGAGAAATTGTTCGTAAGTAGAAGGCAGAGATGGTTTTCCAGGCTGCGTGAACTACACCCTGCAAGTACTATGCCATGAGAGTCTGTTTATTCTTCCTAATGTGAGATAGACTCAGTTTGAGGCAGCAAAGCTAGCAGCCCCAAGGAAACACAGTGATTACCTGCTGAGTGGTTTAAAAAGGAAAGAAGCCAGGTGGGGGCCAGGGAAACGTGGTACAGAGAGAGATGAGTCATTCCTTCTGACAAGAATTACCGTCTCGTCCCGTATGCACTTAAAGTTAAGAGTCATGTGTAAAAAAGCCTTATTGGATCTTGATAAGACTGGTAAGTACTTATAGCACAATGCAGTATAATTTATTTTGATATAGTATCCTTCGTAGAGAAGATCACAAAACCCTTTACGCTAAGAGGCAGAATGAAAAGATAATACTTTAAAGAGCCAAGTTGGGCTCTGCTCTCCTCTTAAGGGGACAGTGGTGTATGGGGCTGGAGTGGAGGCCTGAAAGGCAAGGGAAGCTGAGATTTGCTGGGTTGAAGAGGACAGTAAGTGGCGCTGCAGATGAGGTGTGGGGAAGTGCAAATGGAGTGTTATTAGAGGAGAGCGCTGGAGGAGGGATTCAGGGCAGGCAGGAGGCCCAGCCACTGGTTTTTCCAGTAAGATGGAGGAACAGACTGAAGCTTCCTGTCTGAGGTTCCCGGCAGCCACTGTACCCCATCAGCAATATGAAGGGGATGAGGTTAAGTGGATACCTATCCTGCCAGGTCCTGCACTCTGCACCATCACCTACAAATCTAGATGTGTTTAAAATGGAAAGAAATAAAGCAAGAGAAGAAGACAGATGGGCACACATGGGTGTTTGTGGCAACATAATTGAGGCTACTGGTCAAGCCAGGCAGGACAAGAGGAGGAAGGGACAAAGGCAGTTGGGGTGTGCTGGACATTGATTCATGCCAGACTTCTGGTGCTGTCTCCCCAGCTTCCTGCCCCGTGCTCTGTAGCGGAAATGGCCAGTACATGAAGGGCAGATGCCTGTGCCACAGTGGCTGGAAAGGCGCCGAGTGTGATGTGCCCACCAACCAGTGTATTGATGTGGCCTGCAGCAACCATGGCACCTGCATCATGGGCACCTGCATCTGCAATCCTGGCTACAAGGGCGAGAGCTGTGAGGAAGGTAAGACTTGCAGTTGGCAGCTCCAGCCAACTGAAATAGAGGCTGGCACATAGTGCCAAGAGGGTGACCAGGGAGCAAGGGAAGCCTCCTGAGCCATTCTGTGACCCCATCTCCCCAAGCCAGGAGCCCACCCACCAGCAACAATAACTAATCTAAAGGAAGAAGTCAAACACATCAGAGTCCTGGTCAGTGAAGGAGAGAAATGTCATGTATCGAGCACTTACCATATACAAGGCTGTGCTAGAAGCCTCGTGTCATGTAATTCGAACCTTAATTAGGGAGGAGTAGTCATCTCTACTTTACAGTTGGGGATTCTGAGACTCAGAGGGTTGAATAACTTGGCCAAGGACACATGGCTAGTAGATGGCAGAGCTGGGTTTGAGCCCAGTCGTTCTGGCTCCGTAGTCCAAGTTCTTTTCACTCCCCTCTAGGCTCATCTGCTCATTTTTAATCTCCATTTCTGAAGTGTGATTCTATTATAGGCCTCCAAACTCTGCCCTCTTTCACCACACTCGTGTATGTGTGCTCATGTGTATGGCTCTGCAGTGCCCATGAGCATGCCTCTCTCCTTTATAAAATAAATATATGGTTGTGTAGATTGAGGCTAGAAAAGTGAACTGTTGATTTAACATTAACATCTGTTCTTTACTAGAAAATCCAACCAGGTGAAATAAATGAAAATTTCTATTTCACAAATGAAGAAACTGAGGCCCAGGGAAGGGCAGTGACTTGCCCAGGGTCATAGAACTGACTAATGGCAGAATTGGGATTCAGCCCAGGTCTCACTTCAAATCCAGGACTCTTCCTTCTTGACTGCATGGTGTTTCCAGCTGAGAGGAAGAGCCTTATTGGCAAGCAATGTAAAGTAGCTGTTAAAAGTGCACACTCTGGAATCAGATATAGGTTTGCATCCTGGCCCTGCCACTAACTAGCCTCAGTTCCCTTGTCTATAAAATGGGAATGCCTTCCTCTGAGGGCCATTGTGAGGATTGAATTAAATGACCCATGTAAAGCACTTAGCTCAGTGTCTGACACATAGTAAACGCTCCATAAATGTGAGCTCTTATGTTATTAGTATTATTCTGGGGACAATTGAAGCACATTTCCTGTTTCGCCCCAGTCACTTCATCCAAGGTCTTTTGAAATGGTTGGAATTTCCCGTTTGAAACGGATGGATGACGCTGTGCGCCTGTCATTACCTCCCATTCTCTGCCATCTAGCACCCTGGCACCTTCCCCAGTGGGTGGAAGAGGCTCCAAGGAGAGCCGATCTTCTAAACCATTTACTGCTTAACAGAGAGCCCCTCCCAGGCATCATTTGCTCTAAAAATAAAACAGAATGTTAACAGGCCCATTTTCAAAGAGTGGGGAACAAGAAGAGATTAGTGTCTGAAAAGCATCGCCTCTCTGAGACAAGCTGTATATAAACCTCAAGCGTGGCTGGAAGTCCTGATTCAGACCTGTTAACTTTGATGGGGATTACTTTGGGCTGTCTGACAGAGAAGGAACGCCAACCCCTGGAACAAAGGAACTGGGCCTTCTTAGCCAGGGAATGGTGACCTTCATCTGCTGTCCCTTTTTATTTGAGTCACTTGAGGTGAAGACCCTGAGAAGGAAAGAGAAATAAAGAGGAGATTCCTCTTGAAACTGTGAGCTGCCTCCAATCCCACCCATGTTGTGTGGGCCAGGAGAAGGCAGTTGTCCTTTCCCAGATGATCTGGCGTCGCGCAGCACCCCAGAGCTGCAGCGTTATTTATAAGAGAGAAAAAAATGTTTGGGAACTTCAATTTACATTATCTGTTTGAAAAGAAATGTTCTCACTCCTGCTTTCTTTTCTGAGGAGGGCCATCTGGTACTGATTCCCATTATTATTTCTGTTTCTCTGGTGAAGCTTCACTGCGTTGTCCTTGTGTTTATAACGGGGTTTTCTCGGGGCCTTTGTCCTCGACCATTCTCTTACCCTCCTCCGTCTGCTCTGTGCTACGGGTTTCACTGTGTTTATAAAACATCAGCTAACAAGCTCACTTTTTTTCTCCCCATTCCTTCTTCTGAAGTTTATTGCCCCATACTTTTTAAAGCTTGAACGGAGCCAGTAGGACACTGGGAAGGAGTTGGGGGAGGAGCAGAAAAGAAAAAACCTAGACCTTTCACAATGAAAAGTGAGACCCTGTGTTTTTGGTCCTGCAGAGCATCCAATAGCTTGTGTGGTCACTGAAGCGTGGCATGTTTTGGGGGAAAGACCTGTGTCTGCAGCCTGGTCATGCAGGCCTCATCATTTGTTAATGGGCTATGCTTCTGCCAGAAATTTTGTCTTGAATGGCAAGCTCTGCAAGGGGAAAAAACAACTGTTTGGCACATCTCTAAGTGGAAACTAAGTTAGGCTGTCTTCCAGACAAAGGCCAGTTCACCTCCCTAACCACTGCTCGTATTCCTTCATCACAGCTCCCTTCCACCCCAAGCTGGCCGCTTCTCCCCACTTTGCACACAGCTCCTTGGGAAATCACTGTTGTTCCTGAAGCTGTCCCAGTGTGATGGGAAGACGTCAACTTTAATCACCACCCCAGAGGCTCCAGAATGCAAAGGCAGAGGCAGAGGCAGAGGCAGAGTCTACCTACCACCTCTTTGGCAAAGCATGATTGTGGCATAGATACTGGCCCTGTAGGATCAGTAGAGCACAGGGACGATGTCTACCCAGCCCCAGCAGGAACCTCCACTGATTCAGCCTGATTTCCAGGAGCTGCCGTCCCTCCTGAGATGCAGTCTTCCTTAAAACTTCCCTCCCGCTCCACAATCACTTGGCCCAGTTGACCTTCAGAAGCAAAGATTAATTGTCTGGAGGTAGCCTCTCATCAGTTCCTTCTGATCTTTGTTCTCTGCCTGGACCATCTGCTGGGAGTGTAGGATTCACTTTGCTGATTCCTGGGTCTTTCCTGAGACTCATTACATCTAAGGAAGCACAGGCCTGTGCCACCCAGAGCCTCTTGCTGAACTTGGCACCCTCCCAGCCTGCTTGCTAATGATGGAGATTTATAGGTTTGACCTCAAGCGTGCCCTGGGATTCTCAGAGACAGTTTCAACCCAAAGTTGAGGTTCAGGCACTTACAGAAAAGGAAATACCTTTATTGGCCTCAGGATAGGAATTGCTGAGTTGTTTCCTGTCAAATTGGAAAGCTCTCTGGGTCTAGGGGATTGTCATAGAAGCCTAATGGGCCAGAATAATCCTTCTGAGGTTCCAAGATCTGAGGCAGGTCATGAGAATTTATTGCTATTATTACATTTATTATTTTTAATTATCAGGAATTCCAACAGGTCATGCTCTAACCATTTTTGAATGGAGTCCAGAGACTGCAGGAGAAGAGATTCTTTGCCTTCATTTGACTTCATTAATCCTCCACATTGCTCTATTTCTTTTCTTGTTTTGATTTCTATTTTTAAGACATTTTTTGTGTTTATATAAGTATAAATGCATGCATGTATTTCTGAACCAGTAAGATTGTAAGGGGAAATGGCAAGAGGCCTAACTAGGAAAGGGTGATTCAAATTTAAATTCTTCCATTTGCCATACTACTGTGTGATCTTGGGCAAGTTATTTAACCTCTCTGTGCTTTCTGTTTCCTCATCTATCAAATGAACATAATAAAAGTAGCTACCTCATACTTACATTGTTAGGATTAAATGAGATAATGTCTATAAAATGCTTAATAGCAAAATATGGCACAGAAGAGGGAATATATTAATGCTAATTGTTATTGTGATCATTACTGTGTTATTACCAAATAATCACTCCTGAACCCTGATCATCTTATTTATCATTTAGGTTATTAGGTTGAACACCTTTAAGACCCTAAAGAGCAAAATAACTTTCTTAATAAGCTAGTTCTCAAAATAAATGTTCCCAGAATATTGCCACTTATAAAGTTTTTGCCCATTTGTATCTGTGACTCTTATATACCCAGCCTGGGTTTCCCAGTCTTTTACGTAAAAATCAAATATACTGGGTTATAAAATATAATTAATAAATACATTTAAAGGATGTCTGAATTATAAATGAGCTCTGATCACAGTTTGCCCCAAGCTATGCTACTGAATGTCCTGATAGGATGAGAAGATAACTTCTTTGCAAAAGTTTATACAGTCCTTTGAAATCATAACGTCATTTGCTCCTCGTAGCAACCTGAGAAGTCAGTAGTCAGTATCTTTACCATACCTGCTTTATAGATGGGAAGCGCAGAGCAGTTATGTAATTGGACCATGGACCTAGAACCAGTACATTCTGTCCCTTGACCCTTGAACCTAGGTCCTCAGAGGCCAAATGGAGAGCTTTTTCTTCTGCAGCTTAGGGCTCCCTCGTGAGTTCCTATTAGGAGGGGCCTGACCATGCTCATCACAGTGCCATCAGCACCCTTTCTCCAACAGCTACATGTTGCCCCTCCTCCCCAGGATACCACCGTCCCCTCACAATTACAAAATGAATAGAATCCCTACCTCCCTAAAGAGAAAGACAGACCTGACAACTTTTTGGTAGTGAAAAAACATGAATCGACCTCCTTTACCAATCCTGTCGTCTCTCTGCCACCTATTGCACTTTCCATATGAACTGGAGCCACTTCAGTTAATTCTCAGTACTCTTCTCCGTTTCCGTGCAGTGCTTTGCAGAAGATCAGAGGTCTCTGTTAATGTTGTTGTAGCCCCGTAACTAAAGCTTTGATTAGGGAAAGTCAACCCCTGATAGAAATATTGGCCTCAAGATCAGACAGAGCTTCAGATTCTTCTCTGGATGTGGAGTAATTGGAACCCTTGTGCACTGCTGGTGGGAACGTAAAATGGTAGCACCACTATGGAAAACAGCGTGATGGTTCCTCAAAAAATCAAAAATAGAATTTACCATATGATCCAGCAATTTCATTTCTGGGCATATACTCAAATGAATTGAAAGCAGAGTCCCAAAGAGATATTTGTACACCCGTGTTCATAGCAACCTATTTACAATAGCCAAAAGGTGGAAGCAACCTGAATTTCTATTGACATATGAATGGACAAACAAAATGAGGTATGAACATATAATGGAATATTATTCAGCCTTATAAAGGAAGGAAGTTCTGGCCATACCACAACATGAGTGAACCTTGAGGGCATTATGCCAAGTGAAATAAGCCATCACAAAAAGATGAATACTGGATGATTCCACTTACATTAAGTACTTAGGGTAGTCAGATTCATAGAGAGAGAAAATAGAATGGTGGTTGTCGAGGGCTGAGGGAAAGGGGAAATGGGAAGTTGTTTAATGGGTGCAGAGTTTCAGTTTTGCAAGATAAAAAGAGTTCTGGAGACAGTGGTGATGGTTGCCCACTAGTATCCACGTCCTTAACACCACTGACTCGTACACTTAACAGTGGCTAAGGTGGTAAATTTTAAGTTATGTGTATTTTACCACAATTTTAGAAATCAGGAAAAGAATTCCTCTCTGGCAGAGTTTAGCTGTGTGATCTGGCATAAATTATTTACCTCTCAGAGCCTCAGTTTTCTCATCTGTATCTCACTGGGTTACTGAGATAACTGAATCTGATAGTGTATATGAAGTGCTTAGAGTGTAAGCACAGAGCAGGTAACCCACAATGTATCTCTCTTTTCCCTCTTTCTCTGTTGGTCTCTTAAGACCACTTTGACCCTGGGCCCTGGGAGCACTAAAGGGCTGCCTGGCTGTGAGCCACCACTATGTGACTCACCTATCACATGAGGAGAAACTGCGCAAAGTCAGCACATATTGAAGTATTTGCCCTCAAGAAAGTGAAGTTTTTTATTATCGTTTTGCTTGTTTGTTTTTTAGAGACAGAGTCTTGTTCCACTGCCCAGACTGGAGTGCAGTGGCACAATCATAGCTCATTGCAGCCTTGACCTCCTGGGCTCAAGCAATCTTCCTGCCTCGGTCTCCCAAGTTGCTGGGACTACAGGCGTGTGCCACCATGTCTAGCTAATTTTTTTTTTATTTTTTTATTTTTTTGTAAAGACAGGATCTCACTGTGTTGCCCAGGCTGGTCTCAAACCCCTGGCCTCAAGCAATCCTCCCACCCCAGCCTCCCAAAGTGCTGGATTACAGGTGTGAGTCACCATACCTGGCCAGGAAAGTGAAGTTCATATCAATCTCAAGAATTCGGGGAAGATGATAAAATCTAATGGAATTAAATTTCAAAATAAATTCTCATTTAAATTAAGGAATCTATTTTAGTGTCATGCTCACATAAATAAGCCCGCGTTATGAAGTGATAATAAAAGTTTGTTCTGTGAAGATTTATTAAACACCTCCTGTATGCTAGGTACTGTTCTAGGAGGTAGAGATTCAGAAGTGAATGAAACAGAGTCTAGTAGACATAAAGTGCTATGCTAATGCTTGAGGCACGTTTCTTACTGTGTCCTCCCCACAAATGAAGAGATAGGGATTTCTACCTGGGTGGAGTTGAGAAGCCAGGTCTGCTATTTGCCACAGTACTGCTCTCACCTTACTAAGTGGCCTCTGCATCCTTCTACCAGAATGTGTGAAGCCCCTTGGTCACAAAGCTAAGTAGTTTGCTTAACGAAGCCTCACCTTTGCTGGTCAGATGCTTACCTATGTTCTCCTTCCTCCATCTCACAGTGGACTGCATGGACCCCACATGTTCAGGCCGGGGTGTCTGCGTGAGAGGTGAATGCCACTGCTCTGTGGGATGGGGAGGCACCAACTGTGAGACCCCTAGGGCCACATGCTTGGACCAATGTTCAGGTCACGGAACCTTCCTCCCGGACACCGGGCTTTGCAGCTGTGACCCAAGCTGGACTGGACACGACTGTTCTATCGGTAAATGCAGGGGGATGAAGGGTGGGTGGAGGAGGAGTGGGGGTTGGGAGGAATGAGGGTTGGGGTGGGGAGGGTGGGGAGAAGAAGCATGGGTAGAGGCAGGGGATTTCCACAGTAACATGGTCACCATTCAGTGCTGATCAGGGACGTAACTATTCCCAATCACGTAGCAATGCATTCCCCATGCCTCTGAGTGCTTTTCTTCTTTCTCTGAACTCTAGCCTTCAACACCTCTACTCTTAAAGAGAGGATTCAAAAATTACATCCTTACATCATTCCTTCCATAGTAGTGGCCCTGAGATTCCAAACTACCCCTTAACAATGAAACTTATAATTATAGATGTGTTTCACTGAAATCTCGTCTCATGCTAAGACATTATCCCTGGAGGCAAGGCCATAGGGAAAGTGTTCCTAGGTAAGCTCTGTCGGGGTGGGCTGTATAGGATGCATGTCCCAGCCATCAAACCCTTTGGTTTCACCCATTTCTCAGAATGAAGTCCAAACTCTGTAGTGTTTAGGGTTCTTTGGGATCTGGCCCCCACCTGCCCTTCTAGCCAAATGCTCTGTTAGTCACCAAGCTCCGTGAGGGTAGCAAACATGCCTTGTTCACCTTCGCAGCCCCAGGACTCAGCATGGCCTGACCCACAGCACCTGCTCAATAAATAGCGATGAATGAACGCATGAACACATGATTGACTGTGTTCTTGATTGTGGCATTTGGTTCATCACAGGGTTTGTACATATAAGGTACAAAGGATAATTATGTCGGCACCCTTCTGTTTGAAAACACTATGATTTACAGGTTCTTTCAACGTGAGGATTACATGGGAACATACATGAGTCACCTAGCACAGTACTGGTGAATAGCGGGTTATGGTCACATCTAATCTCTCATTCAATCTGCGCAAAAACCCTACAAGAAAGGTGTCAGTTATCCATGTTTTACAAATTTACATAATACTTTAACCAGTGAATACTTACTGAGCACCTACAGTATACCAGGTACTCTTCCAATCAGAGAGGATGAAGAGACCAAAGAGTCCCTGCCTTTGTAGAGTGTGCATTCTGGGCAAGGGGAGGGGAACAACAGCAACAAAATGAAGAGAAGTAAACTGAGAAAGAAACTAAGGCTTGGAAAAATTTTAAGTGATCCTGTCCAGGGACAAAAAGCTAAAAAGTGATAGCATCTCCAGTTATGCTTTTTTACTCAAAATCATTTTCCTCTGCACTCCACGCTGTTTAAACAAAGTGAGGCTCAGATTAGCTCATTATGTTGTGTATTAACAGTTCTGGCTGTGACCAAGAAAGATGGTTGAGACCTTTGGCAGAAATGAGATCCATGCAGCATTCATGCCTTTGGGATACTTTGAATTACCTTTCCCTGTTGAATAGAGAATTGATGTTCAATACACAATCTAAATTGGACTTTTATCCTTGTTTGCAAAGCTCGTGGAAAGACATGATTGTAAGCACAGATGTGCAGGGTCTTAGGAATAATTCTTTTTATATAGCTCTGTTTATAGCAATATAGTAAATAGTCCTCTTAAAGCTATGCTGGCTTGCATTGTTGGTTATGTGGCCACAAAGCTAATTTATGATAGGTATATAACTGCGTCTTGCACTGTTAATCCCTGATGAAACCCCACAGCATCTGAGGAGGTAGATATAACTTTGGATGAGATTACTAAGTATTCTTTAGTTAGCTCGGTAAACAGAAACAACAGAACTATTAGAAGGGACTTTGAATAGAATTATGAGATCTCCTTTTCCTCAGTCCTGGCTATACCACTCCCCATAACTGGTATCAAACACATATGTGTCCTTATGTGCAAAGGCAAGAGAGAACCATGTGATGAGGAAAGTCCCTGAGTCAGACAGATCTGGGTTCAAATCTTGGCCCTGCTACTTACTAATTATAATTTTGGGCAAGTTACTTTACCCTTTGAACCTATAAAGTGGAGATAATGATAGTACCTACCTTCTGGAGTTATAGTGAGAATTATTTAAGAAAATGAAAGACTGGGCACGGTGACTCATGCCTATGATCCCAGCACTTTGGGAGGCCGAGGCAAGTGGATCGTGACGTCAGGAGTTTAAGACCAGCCTGGCCAAGATGGTGAAACCCCCGTCTCCACTAAAACTACAAAAATTAGCCAGGCGCGATGACAGGCACCTGTAGTCCCAGCTACTTGGGAGGCTAAAGCAGGAGAATTGGTTGAACCCGGATGGCAGAGGTTGCAGTGAGCCAAGATCGTGCCACTGCACTCCAGCCTGGGCAACAGAGTGAGACTCCGTCTCAAAAAAAAAAAAAAGAAAGAAAGAAAAAAAGATTTGGCGCATTATATGAGCTCAGTACCTGTTAGCTTTGTTATGATGATGATTGAAACACTCATTGTAGAGCACTTGATATTAACAAAGACATTTGATAATAAGACGTAAGATGAAATCCCTTTCAGAAATATAGATTCTAGTGTTTAAATCTCTAGCCTATAAATGACTGGAAGGGTCACATGATTGCCACAAGGCCAGGAATTTAAAAGGCAGCTTTAAAAGTATTGTAAAAGTATTGGCCGGGCGCGGTGGCTCAAGCCTGTAATCCCAGCACTTTGGGAGGCCGAGGCGGACAGATCACGAGGTCAAGACCATCCTGGTGAATACCGTGGAACCCCGTCTCTAGTAAAAATACAAAAAAATTAGCTGGGTGTGGTGGCAGGCGCCTGTGGTCCCAGCTTCTAGGGAGGCTGAGGCAGGAGAATGGCTTGAACCCGGGCAGCGGTGGAACTTGCAGTGAGCCAGGATCGCGTCACTGCACTCCAGCCTGGGCAAGAGAGCGAGACTCTGTCTCAAAAAATAAAATGAAATAAAATAAATAAAAGTATTGTAATAGTGAAAACAATTGGTGTTTGTTGAGTGTCCCACAGCACACTAAGATGTTTCACACAGTAACACACACCCCGCGCAACAGCAGCCCTGTGAGGTTGGGATGACAGGTACGGTATTGCCCCCGTTCCTGTGATGAGGCTAGAGGAGTGGCCGTGACTTGCATGAGCTATGCTGGTGAGGGAGGAAACTGGGAGTCAAGGCCTGGCCCCACGCTGGGGCAGCCTGCCTCCCAGCACTCCCCACAGGCCACGTTCCTCCTCAGCTGTCACTTTGCCTCTGGAAACTGGTTTGAAGGAGAATGAGGGCGTTTCGACTGTTCTCTCTCCTCAGCCCCTGCTGTGCAGGAACTGCTGGCCTGGGTTCCAACCTGCTTCTGCCACATGTTAACCGTGTGACCTTGGCAAGAAACTTCACTTTTCTTGACTTCAGTTTCCTCATCTGAAAAATGGAGATAATAATAGTACCTACCTCAGCGTGTTATGTAATCATTAAAGTACATCATTTTTCTATGCACGTAGAACAGTGTCTGTCATAGAATAAGCACTTAATGTCTTTCTACCACCTCCCTTCCAAGGGCACTTTCACTGAGTGAAAGCTGTTTTAAAACTACTGAGTTTTTGCAGTGAAGCCAAGCAAGGAATGCCTCTTTGCCTGGATTCACTAAAGCCAAGAAACTATCTTTCTGTTTAGGGAGTTAACTACAGGGCACAGAACAGACACTGGGCTTTTTGGGGGAAGAGTTGCTCCCCACTCATTGAATGGCTTCAGCATGTGGTAACCCTCTAACTCTTCATTTTCCCTTAGGTAAAATTACTTTATAGAATCATTGTGAGGATTAGGTGAGGAAATATGGGCAAAGTGGTTCTCGTAGTATCTGGCACAGCTCACACCCTGGACAAGCGGTAGCTCTAGTCATCTTGCGTATGCTGCTTGTTGCCTGGCATGGCAGGGCTGGCACAGACACTGCCCAGTCCCTCCCATCAGGAGCTGGAGGCCAAACGACAAATCCCAAGTGATCCTTGCACCATCAGCATTGGTTCTGGGTTCCTGGGTTGGCAGAGATGGGCCCCTGCTGCCTGCTGCCTCCCAGGAGGGAACACTGACTATTCCCTGAGATGAGTGTCTTGCTGTTTGGCACCAAGAACAGGATTTAATGAAAGCAGCTTAAATCAACATGCCCTGCACTCAACAACCAGCCCTGTATTGAAATGTGAGCTGACAAGTTCCCCAGCACGTTGGTTAGGTTTGTGGAAACAGTGAAGTCAGATTTTATACAAGTGTTTACTCAGTTCCCTGGCTTCCTGGCAACTTGGCTTCCAGTCTCATCTCAGAAATTCCTCTTTCAGTCCAGCCTCATGCATGTGGTCTTCCTTCCTGATAAACCACACGACGTAACTGTTGGAACAGATTCTTATGGCCCAGAAGAGCGTAGGACATAGACCCCAGTGGGACTTCACTTCCTGAGTCATTTGGGAAGATGATCCTGATCATGGTGGTGGTAGTGATGGTGGGGAGGTGGCTACTGCTGTTGCTGTTAAACAGATAGAAAAGAGTTTGAGAGGGGGAATGACCGGCCCTAAGTGACTCAGCTTACCAGTGGCAGTCTGAATTAAATCCAGGCCCTTTGTTCCCAAGTCCTCAGCTCTTGCCTCATGCCCCCTTTGTATCCAAAGAGGTGTTCGTATGGCCAGTCTTATCTTTCTTTCTGACAAGCCACAGGATAGAGTAACAAAGAGCCATCCATTTCTTATATTTAGCATGTACCAGGCACTGAACTAAGTCCTTTGCAACCTTATCTTAGTTAAGGTTCATAAGAACCCTGGGAAGGAAGTATTACTAGTATTACCATTTCCAGATGAGGAAACTGAAGCTCAGAAAGATTAAATTACATACCGGCATCCCTTTTCCCCCAACCCTCACCCAATTAATAAGTGGCGGAGTCCAGATTCAAACCAGATCTGGCTCCAAGGTCTCTCCTAAACACTATGTTATATTGACCAATGTATTCTAATCTATCTATCTATCTCTCTCTCTCTCTCTCTCAGTCTCTCTCTTTCTCTCTCTCTCTCACCAAGCTGTGAACTCTGTGAGATCAAGGCCTATCAGTATCCCTAGCATAGGGCCAAACATGCATTAGGTTGTCGGTGATTATTGCATGAATGACTTAACCAGTGAATAGTCAAAGAAAGAAAAAGAGCCCACTGGGAACACAGGGAAGAGAGGGGCTGCAGCCGAAAGCTCTGTCCAGGAAGATGCCAGCACACTACCTGAGAGTGAACCTAATCGCTTCTTTCAGGACTCCACCTCTTCCCTGCCTCCACACAAGCCCCTTCCCTCCCACTCCCCACACAGTGTGCTGGGCTAACACCAAATCTCTGCACTCCTTGTCTGTCACTTCCCAGACCTAGATCATGTTAGTTTCTTGTGCAGTGCCAGCCAGCCAGAAGGCCTCCTGGACAAGAGCTGGCATCATTTCACCTCCTTCAAGCCATCTTCCCCAGGGAGCAGGCCTGCTGGGCTGGATGCCTCATCAACATTTACGTAAAGGGGTACACTCAGCAGCACTGCTGAGCAGAACAGCTCCTCCCATCTCCCCTTCCGAGTGCTTTAGTTGGCGTTTCACCCTCTTGGCTCAGAGCTGTCTCAGAAAAGGGAAAGAATTTAATCTCTTTGAGATGGGTCCTTAGAATTGGAAAGGCTCGCCTTTCTTTCAGAGCTTAATGGCTTCTTTTTTTTTTTTTTTTTTTTTTGAGACGGAGTCTTGCCCTGTCGCCCAGGCTGGAGTGCAGTGGTGTGATCTCAGCTCACTGCAAGCTCCTCCTTCCGGGTTCACGCCATTCTCCTGCCTCAGCCTCCCGAGTAGCTGGGTCTACAGGCGCCCGCCACCACGCCTGGCTATTTTTTTGTATTTTTAGTAGAAATGGGGTTTCACTGTGTTAGCCAGGATGGTCTCGATCTCCTGACCTTGTTATCCGCCCACCTCGGCCTCCCAAAGTGCTGGGATTACAGGCGTGAGCCACCGCGCCCAGCCAGAACTTAATGGCTTCTAAAGATTTTAGACTTTGTGGCATTTTCCATTGTACTGTTTCAAAAGCCATCCCTTAGACTCATCATTTGCCCTTGTTGGTTCTCCCTCAGGTCTTCCTTCCCCACCCTCACCCCCATAGCCTCTCTCCTCAGCCTTATAAATTTATTCCTCATTTCCACTGCTATATGAGCTCTCTAGTCTTGTCTCCCATAAATGACTTTTATTTGAGAGGGCCCTCTCACTATATTTTATTCCTTAGGGTTGCTGGCTCACAGAAGCAGTACATGGCAGAGATTTTGCCTGTAAAATGCTCATGCTGTGGGTTTATGATTCTTATCATTTGATTGCAATTGAGTTTCATGGAATAACAGGTGAAGATGTTTTAGAGATTCAGTGGCATAGGTTTGGAGGTAACATGTGCAGTCAGCAAGAATTGCAAGAAATTTGGAGTAGGACCAGGCTAGATTTTCAAGACTCAGCTTAAGCATAGACTATGGCTAATGACACCTGCCTTGCAGGGTTGTTTTCCAAATCAGATTTAACATGTATATGGTGGCTGCATTCAGTAAGCAGTCAATCAATGAAGTAGTTGTATATAGTTTTAGAATGCATGATTAGATTTAAATTATCCAAACAGTCCTTAGACTCTAACAAATTTAATTCTTTGGACAGTTTATACAATGAAGGTTTGGAGCCAGAAGGCCTGGATATGAATCTGTGTAACCTTAAACAACTCGCTTTCTCTCTCAGAGGTGCAGTTTCCTTGCAGTTTCTGAGTCTCTCTACCATCCCCTTTCCCCAGTCCCCAACACTGGTCATTGACACTAGATGAAGAGGCGTTATCTAGATCATTATCTAGATGAAGAGTCAGATAAAAGCTGACACATTTATCCCCAAACAACTAGGTCAGTGGCCCACAGCACAAGGGAGTTAGGGTCAGCCTCCTCTCAGCATGACGAGCTTCCTGAGGTCCATTCCAGAGAAGAGCACAACCTCCTCAGAGACAGCACCCCACAGTAGCTCCATACCTGCTCCCACACTGACACATTCACTGCATTCATTCACTGAATCTTTCCGGCCTCTCCCGTGTGCTGGGCATTCACTGTTTTAGGCACTGAGGATCAGACAGCCCCACAGCCTGGTCAGGAAATGAGACGCCTAATTATTCAGCATGAGCGGAGCTCTGATGGATGTGTGTATGGTAGGGTTTGGGAGCACAAAAGCAGAAGCAGTGAACTAGGCCAGTAATGGGATGGGAGAGGAACCGGAGAAGGTTGTCACTAGCCAGAGACTTGTGAGTCAGACCCTGAAAGGGGACTGAAGGGAGGCCCCCTGGTGGCCAAGGAGGAGAGGGCAGCGCAGGCCGAGGGAACAGCGTGTGCACAAGTAGAGAGCATGCATGGTTGGCTAGACAGTCACGCCTCATTCCGGCTGGAGATAGGAGCTGCAGGGGTGGGTGGCAGAAAAGGAGGCCAGAGTAGGCAGGATCCAAACCTCGGAGCCCGCTGAATGCCGCGCCGAAAATCTTGGCTTAAAATAATTGTCAATGAACATTGAAGGTTTTCTTTTCAGACTCCACATCAGGTCTCTCTCTTTGGCTCTCTCAACTCAATCTGGCCTAGATTCTACCTTAACGGAGCGGGACCGTCCAGAATTCACACCCAGATCCTCTAAGCTTTCAGTTTAGTCTCTATTAATCTCCTCCCTTCCCAAAGGGAAAGAGAATCACAAAGCATAAATAGTAACAATAATGACTAGACGGATATGGTGCTGAAAAGCCCTGTTATCAAATGAAGTCACAATTGACAGCAAAATAAACTCAATGCTTTCACAAAAATAAGCTTAAAGTAGCAACCGGGTTAAAATAATTAAAGCTCTAAACATAGCAGTTGCATTAGAGCTAAATTCAATTTTATTTACGAGGCAAAATATAATTACATTTAAATTTGAGGGAACAGAATTTAATTCTTATTAATGACAGAAAGACTGAGTGAGATGCTTTAATGCCAGAGAAATTGTCTTATGTTCATGGATGGGAGAGAAAATTAGATTCAGCATTGAGCATTCTCCACTGTTACAAGTCTCATTTGTGTACCCGGAATTGTTCCTTCTCTGAGAAGCATTAGCTTCTCAGCCCAGAAAGCACAGCACCGACATCCAATTAAACATCAAAAGGAAACAATCAAGCTAGGCTATTTCTGTACAGGTATGTTATAGGAGGGGAAACTCAAGGTTAGAATTTCTCCGGAGGAATAATAGCCATTGAAACTTGACATTTCCTGTACCCCTTCACAACAGCGAGTGACAGCCTAAAATCAAAGTTCAGAATAATAAATATCGAGGAGATTGACACTGGCATAGAGAGGAAGGGAAGTGTCAGAGGGAGGCATGGAAGAGCCTACCAGTTGCCTGGGAGGTAGTGTGGAGGTTTAGACACAATGAGATGGTCAGTTCCTAACATTTAATCAAAGACTGGAAAATTGGGCCCAGACAAGCATGCTGCTAAATACTGCCAGAGCTAAAGGTTGATAAACCAAGAGCTGGCAGATTTGCAATTTAGTAGAATTTCCCCTGACAGCCCTGGAACGTTTTCTGTCAGAATTGGATCTCTTCAGTATGCAAATATAAGCCCTCCTGAAATTGGGCTTCAGAATGAAGTTTTTATTTGGATGCCCAAGCTGATATCTTGCACAAAATCTCTAGTTGTCTTCCTGAATCAAACTGCTGTTATTATAACTTGTAATCTAAAAAACCCTGTTCTTTCAATGGAAATTTTATATTTTACAGAGCTCCTTCATGTATGTGCTTCATTATTTATTCAAACAGCAAATACATTAACCTCTGACATTGCAGATGGTGTTACTCCCAGGAAACCAGGGTCCGGAGAACTCGGGTGACTTGCTCAAAGACACTCTGAGAAAACGATGATTCACTTCCAGGTTTCTCTGGCTTCAGAGCCCATGTTTATCCCCTGCACAACTCTGCCATTGGTTATTACCAAGGTTTGTGCCGAAACTGCCAGTAAATCAGGTATCAGGTTTTGGATAGCACTTCATTCAGTAACACTGCCAGAGGAACCATGTAAATGGGATCATGACTTTGGTGTACTAATATTACTACAAGGGTTTCAGAAAAAGAGTAATTGCTCTCAACCGATGGTCAGGGAAGCTTCTTGGAGGAAGTGGAATTTAAGGTGGTGTTGGAGGTTAGATACGAGTAGGTAGCAATAAAAGGAAGAGGCAAGCAACTTGCAGCAGCCAATTGTAGAAGTCAAAGATTTGCAACATATACTAAGATGGGAGATCAGAACATTTTCTAGGAAAGATGAGTAGCTTGAAGTGGCTTAGCTTAGGATGTTTGTGGCAGTAGTGAGAGGGGGAAAAGGTGAGGGAAGCCAGCATGAATAATCTTGAAGGAGTTTAGGTTTTTTCTGTCTTTGGGAGCCACTGAGAAGTTTCAGGTGGAGGTGTGACAAGGTCAGGTTTGGTTTTAGAAACCTACTCTATTGTCAGCGTACAGTTGGAGGTTCCTGGGGGACAGCCAGGTGGAAGTGTCCAGGAAAGAGTTAGATAGATGAGCTTACGACTGAGTGGAGAAATGAGCCTTTTACAAAAGGTTATTAGGGTCAGAGATTGTTGGGAAGAGAGTGTGACATCAGCTGTCTCTTCGTTTCACCCAGCTGGGACCTTTTAGTGGGGGTCTGGTTGTGTTCCAGTCCTGGCTGAAAATACACATCCAAGTCACATTATTTGGCTTCCTTGCTCACTAGTTCTTTCCTGACTTGTTATCCTTCTGCAAAGTCAGCTCCTATTTGGAGGCCTCCTCCAAGCTAGGTTTGAACTCCTCTAATCAGGAAGCCAGATATTCTCCAATTAAGAGGAGTAGCAGTGGCTTAGTGCTTCCTGTGGTAGGTGCTTTGTAAAGACTTGAAAATCTAGTCCTGGGGGAATAGATGTGGAGACCTGCTCTGCACCCACATACTGGAATCCACTTTTCTGCTTGGTTTGAAAGCTCTCCAAGCTCCTTGAATGAGGTGAAAGGCCGTGTGGTTTCCAAGGCTCATTAACTTTCTGCCATCTCGATCCGTGGAACAGAGCCATGGCTTGAAGCAGCTCTGACTCTCGGGTGATGGGGAGGGAAGTTGAAAAGCACAGGAGAGTAGCTTGGGTTTGGCCTCAGTGTCGAAAGGAGACTAATTACTGTAAGGAAGTCAGAGGTTCCTTTCCTGTACCTTCTTCCCCTGCTGGCTTCTTCCTGAAACCTGCACTGAGACTAAAAGGCATCTGTCCAACTTAGTGAGAGAGGGAGGGAGACAGTATGAGTGCCATACCTTCAGAATGCTAATTGTACAAAATATAGGGAGATCTGGTCTGCGGGAGAAAAAGTTAACTTTTAATTAGCCTACTGTGTGCTGGGCATGGTGACTGGCACTGTGCTCATTTACACACATAGGCAGACTTGAGTTTCTTGTGGATATGAGTAATTTCATATAATCTCGTATCCTCAGCCCCTAAGCATATCTGGCACAGAGTAGATGCTCAGTATATTTGTAAATCTGTTTCAAAACTCTGTTAGATAGACATCATTATCACCATTTTATAAATGACAAAAATAAGGCTCAAAGCGATGCAGTATTTGTTTCACATAGCTAGGAAGTAGCAGAGCAGGCAGTTACCTGATTCCAAGCCTCTGCTCTGTGAAAAATCACAGAATCTTGAACAGTTACGTGGAGCACTCTGTCCTCTACCACTGGAATCTGGCAATACAGATACAGTCAGAAGACATGTTTCCTGTGTAAGACTCACAGGGGAATGCAGAGATTAATTTGATGATGGCAGGGTTCTCTAGACAACTCAGGTAGACTAATAACCCTGAGAAAAGAAGATCCACATAAAAGTGCTTTGGGAAGGCAGAAGGTGAAACTCCTTCCAGCGGCCGGGAGGGGACTTCAAGGAGGAGGTGGCACTGGAGCCAGAACTCAAAGCACATTTAGATTTGAACACATGAAGATCACGGTAAAGGAGCCCAGACTATGGAAATGGCACAGGCAGAAGCACAGAAGAGGGCCAAAGAGTGCAGCGACCACCCTCTGGCAGCTACTTGTCCAGCTGCACCCTTACATTGACTGTTTCCCAAGGTAGCCAGCAAGTTCCTACTCAAGTACTGACATGCACGTCACTGTGTGGCATAGGATAAGGTACTGCCTAGATAGGCCCTAGTTTTCCCGTCTAGAGAATTCTCTTCTGACCATAAAGCCTGCTCCTCTAGTTTTCCTCTTTTTCTTTCTTTTTTTTTTTTATTTGCTGATTTCTCTGTTTTATTTTTAAATATATCACCAATATTGGGAAAATGTATAAATGCATTTACAAACGTAAATCCAAATCACTTGAAAGTTCCCCTCAAAGTCTGGCTCATGGAGCACACAGTACATTAAATCTCAAGTCTGTCCTAGCCCAAAGCTTTTCTTTTTATTTTATTTTATTTTTTGTTATACTTTAAGTTCTAGGGTACATGTGGATAACGTGCAGGTTTGTTACATATGTATACTTGTGCCATGTTGGCGTGCTGCACCCGTCAACTCGTCAGCACCCATCTACTCATCATTTACATCAGGTATCACTCCTAATGCAATCCCTCCCCCCTCCCCCCTCCCCATGATAGGCCCTGGTGTATGATGTTCCCCTTCCCGAGTCCAAGTGATCTCATTGTTCAGTTCCCACCTATGAGTGAGAACATGCGGTGTTTGGTTTTCTGTTCTTGCGCTTTTTCTCCCTTGACTCTAGTCCACCTAAAGGAAATCTCCTGGCCAGAACCAGGCCACTTCCTGCCCAGTGCCAGCTCTCTCCTGGCTTGATCTCCTTCTTCATTTTCTGCTCTTCCCCTGGACCTTCACTCACAGCTCCCCTGGTCTCTGTGCCTTTATTCCACATCCACCTTGCAAAACCCAGGATCATTTTAACCATTCACCATTTCTGATCTCACAGCTGGGCTTCTGAATGCCACTAAGCCAAATCACATCATGCTCATGATCTTTAGCCTCTCCTGGGCCCTCCCAGCTGCAGTTCTTGTACTTTGTGAGTTCTCACTCTCATTCGCCAAAGGGGCTCTTTCAAACGTCCACATCTATTCACCAGCACCGTGCTCCAGGGAGGTTCCTGCCTCCTACCTCACTGAGAACGCTGAGGCCAGTAGCTCAGTGCCGCCCCATTATCCTGCCTGCTCCCCATACAGCCTGTGTCCCACATGACTCTCTGATCCCTCTACCCAGAGGGTGAAGTACCCACTATGCCCATCCCTCTGATTGTACTTCAGAAACAGTCCTCTCTACCTGTTGAAAGGCACCTCAGTTGATTATCCCCTTGCTCCCTCCAGTAGATTCAACCTCTTCTTTCCCTGATGCTTTCTAGCACATAAACATGAAATAGTTGGGACACTTAGATGGCCTGGTGACACACAGCTGGTTAGGTGATTACACATTTGGGTGGATGGACAGATAGTTGGACTGATGGATGAGCAGACAGATGAATGGAGGATGAACAGACAGAAAAACGGACAAACAAAAGGAAAAGTGCTTAATACAGTCAGCACTGGGTTGAGGTGAGAAAGGAAACTCAAACACTGATTCCAGAGATCTTAGAGTCTAGCTGGGGCTATGATCTAAGATGTAATTAGCAATCGGGGGATACACTCATATGGCATCTGAGGTATTGTCTAAACCTGATTCCACAACTCATAGGCCAAAAAGCATGTGAATCACAGTCACCTTTCATTTCTAGCTCAAGCTGTTTCCTCAACTATGATATGGGAGTGAAAGCATCATTGCAGGACTATTGTGAGAATTTAATGAGTTAATATTTGTGTTCCAACAACAACGGTTACAGTTCTGGAACATTGAAGGTACTTCATTTTCTTATTTTTGCGTCAAATGCTGACTATTGGACTCTAAGTATGCCAGAATTTCTGATAAACTCCCCCAGTTATGCAGTAACTCAGATGAGCTAGTGATAAAACAAAAAATCATGTCAGGAATCATTTAAAATTAACCATCTTTTAAAATTTCTTAAGTTCACTCTTGGAATCTCAGGTCCTCAGCAAAATAGAACAATTGTACTTATCTCTTCTAGTGCTAAATGCAGACTTATGAAAGGACTTCCGAGGAGGTCCCAGGGGGCCAAGACTCTGTTTCCACATGACTGGAATTTTAGAAACAGCTTCATTTGCACCTGTTCCTTGCTTAGCAGGAAGGTGTGCAGATCTTTGGGTGGGGGCCCTTCTATCCCTTACTTGTATCAATTTTGAGCATCTTTCCAAGTAGAAGAAATTTTATGGGAAAATTATGCATAAATCTCTCCCTTTAGGAGAAAGGCACAGATTCCCCTACTAGCTATTTTAATGAACAGGATTGTAAAGTAAGTCCAGACAAATTAAAACGTAGCTGCAGTAGGTCCCAGGCTTCATCTGGGCTTGCACGGGGATTAACATCTAATGAGAGGAGCCTGGGGCAACTTTTCCTGTACATATACATTTTTTGGCTTAATTAACCAAGAGCCTTTTCCCTACCCTTTTGCCTCTTCTTCGTGTGTTCACCCCCTTCCACATCATATAAAGAGAACAGGTGTGACTTGGGCATTAGCATGAAGAAGATGTGTCTGTGGGTGTAAGGACCAAGGCATTGTTTTAAATTACAGAGTTCACACATAGAGATTGGAGAAAATGAGTTTCTAAGAAGCTTAGGCACAAAGGACACTGAGCCTCTACGTGAATATATTTAACAAAATAACTTGTATACAACATGGCACTGAGATAGAGTCACATCAACTGACATACACCTCTTCCATTGAAGCTTTTTTCATTCATCTATTCTTTCAGCAAACATTTGTTGAAAGCCATGCTGGGCCACACCTGGTACTAGTGCCAGGGAACCACATTGGACCTTCCCATCAGGTGGGCTTCCAATCTAGAGAGAAGACAGTGCGCGGGTGAGGCAGGGAAGAGGTGGGGTAGGGAAAGTGTGGTGCTATGGGTTTGACTTTCTATAGGGGAAGAGTTCACGTGTGGCTAGGTTCATCTCCAAGGGCCTGTACAGTTCAGTCAAGAACTCTGTAAGCTTGGAATAGGAATTTTAGGACAGTTGGAGATTTTCCCCTGATTTTGAGAGGAAGTCCAGGCTACAAATACAAATGGCTTCTACCTTGGTTTTGATACTCTTGGCTGATGATGCCATGCTAGGTGACCAGAGGAAGAACATGCTTTTCTACTAGTAGCCCCAAAGTTTGAGACTACTACTAGAAAAGCAAATGTTTCATTCTTTAGGAACATGTTCCTCTGCTGGGTGACCTGGAGCTGTGCTGATGGAATCATCTTAGGTCCTCATCAGTCATATACACAGCATAGTGTACATACAGCTTTTAATGTAAACTCTTTCCTTCAGTTGTCACCACTCATCCTAGAGGGGGACCATTATTACTCTCCTCATTTTAGGGGTAAAGAATTATGTCTCAGAGAGATTAAGTTCCCCAAGGACCCACAGCTGGGAAATTGGGGAGTCAGAATCTGAACCCAAGTCTACCCTATGGCTGTGTACTTCTAGTACTTCAAAAGATTCCTCCCAGTCCCCAGCCCTCCAACATTAATTCAGAAAGCTCTGATGTTGGTCATGTGAAAGCCAACTAGCATTTCTCAAACCCTCCCTTGTTATTGGGTATGTTGTGAAAGTCAGAATTCACATCTGATCTTCTAAGTGTAGTCTAGTGTACTTGCCACTACATTTCATTTCCTTTCTTATAAAAATGTGTGTCTTTATGATATCTTGAATATGTGCCAGGCACTATATTAGAAGCTATACTTTCATTCATGCTAAATTGATTTAGGTTATATCTGTCTGCCATGCTAGAATGTAAACTCTTTGAGGTCAGGAAAAAATTCATGCCTGTCATAATCACCATGGGCTCTCCAGTGCCCACTGTGGGACTTGCACACAGGGAGCATCCAAGAAATCAACCAAATGAAAGTAATTCCTACAGCAATCCTCCAAAGTATAGTAGTTGATGTCATTCCCATTTTACATAAGGGAACCTGTGACTAGGAGAGGAGCCATAACCCACATTTCACAAAGGACCACTTACGTTATGTAAAAGACATATGAGCTGTCAAATTATATCTGCTTCAATGTCAAAGCAGAATCTGAGAAGGAACAATAAAACAGTTCCTTTTGTTTCAAGGTATTTGAAAAAAAGAAACTATAGGGACCATGACTTGAGGCCAAATGATAAAGTAGTATCACAAGTTTCTACTCTCATCTTGAGTCTGTGGGTCTCTCCACTCAGTCAGATGGGCCTATCTGCAGAGAACCCGAGAGCTCCCAGGCTGTGTTACCGTCAGTTAGCACCCCATAAACATCGAGGTCGCCCTGCTCAGGCCCCTTCCATTAAAACGTGTAAGAGCTCACAACCCAGCTTGTAAAGGGCTGGTTGAGGGGTGCCCAGTCACCAGGCCACTTTAACTTTATGCCAGGAAAGCATGTCTAGTGTAAACTGGCAAGGAAGTGGAGTGTTTGGATGGACAGAGCCATAGTCTCCAGATGGGAAGGGTAAGACTAAGTGCCTGGGAAACTCTGTGTAGAGGATCTCATTTCATCTCACATATATCAGGGTCTGACTTGGATATAACAAAGGATAAGCAGGGCCAGAAGTGGCAGGAGGTGGGGATCTGCTGGAAAAGCTGAGAGTTTTCCTCAAGCGGAAGCCCACCCATGACAGGTCTGCATTCTTTGCCTGTTCTGAGGCTTCATTTCCTTATCTATAAAATGCTTGCCTTGAAGTACTGTTCCAAGGGTTGTCAAAACAGTGAAAGACACTGGAGGATCACATGCCCTTGTAGAATGTCCTCATGCTATCTGGCCTCAGTATCCACACCACCAAGAAGGATAATAGCCAGGCATTCTCACAGCCTTGTTGTTGTAGTTCAATGAGAAATTGTCCATGAAGAGTGCTTTGCAAACTGTAAAACTTGATGTGAGCAATAATTAAACAAAAAGTGGCTTTCCCACATATTACCTCATTTGATCTAACACCAACCCTGTCAAACTGGTGAAGTGGGAATTATTAACCCCATTTTACAGAAATGGAAAGCAAGGTTCAATGAATTACATAATTGGCAGCTTGCAGATTGCCCAGCCAGTAAGTGGCAAAGCCATGGGTAGATCAGACCTGTCTGATCCTAAGTACCGTGTTCTTTAATTCATTGTACGTAGAAAAAAGGTGCAGGCATGAGTCATAGCTGTAGGTTATTTGGATAATCTTTTGAATGCCAGTACTAGTTTGTGCTTTATCTGGACTGTGATCTCTTGGTGGGCAGAGATTATATCTTATTGACCTCTGTATTTCTAGCACCAGGTACAGTCTCTGGCATATAGTAGGCATGTGTGGATATTATTAGAAGAATACATGAATTAGTATGAATTTATCAATACCTACTATATATAAGGTAGGAAGAAGCCTCTGAAGTGGTTGCCCTCATCATCGCCACTTTGCAGAGGAAGAAAAGGAAGCTTACAGCTATTGAGTAGGTCGTAGAGCTAGCAGAACTGAGATCTGGAATCACATCTGATTCCAAGTCTTACTGTCTTTCGTCCATACTGTTTCCAGGTGACTTAACAAAGCAATGAAGTACGTTTTAGCTAAGACATGAAGTCTGGAAGTTGATTGTAGGGAAAAACCTGCCTCTTCCCTTGGTCCCTGTTGGGCTCCATGTTCTCTGCTGCCTGAAGACACCATGGCTTTGGCCCCAGCAGCCTGCCCCTCTCCTGGCTCACACCTCAGTGAATAGTATGCTTTCTGCTGTTTACTTTCACACCATAAACCACCACCTGGAAAAAAGTGCTGAGTAAACTCAAACAAATACTAAGCTGATTTTTTCATCTCTCCCAGGGCCCTCAAGGGAAAGTTCCAGCCCTGACCCCAGACTCAGCCTCCAGAGTCACCAGGAAGTCATTGCCCTTTCAGTGTTGTGCAGAAGAAATGGGAATTACAGAGACAGGACCTAGGATATCCTGGGGCCTGGAGATTGTCATTCTTTATCTTGAGGCAAGACCAAGTGTTGTCTATGTGAGCAAGAAAGGAAAAGAGCTTAAACAACATCCTAGGGGGCTGCTTGACATAGCTCCGCAGCTCTGTCCTCACACGGGACCGTCTCATACAGGCAGGTCGCTAGAGAGAAACAGACAGGTGGGCCTGGCTGGACTTTTCAGCCAGGCTAAGTGGGGTGTGGTGAATGAATGTTTACCATTCTCAGGCGCCTGTAGCCTCAGGCATACCATGATTCATCCATCACCCAACGAACCTTAATAAGAGGTCTATTCTATACCAGGATCTGTGCTTGGTACCAGGGATAGAGGTGATCAAAGGAATTAGACCAGCCTTGGGTTCCTAGTCTGATGATAAGACAGACACAGAAACAGAAAACCACTCTACCATGTAAAAATGGGAAGGAAAGAAACAAGTGAATAACCCACAGGGTGAATTACAGGAGATTTCTCAGAGGAGGGAGTACTTTTCAGCCAGTTCTTGGGGGTAGATTACCCTGTCTAACAGGGAGGGTGCTCTGTGATAGAATCCCACATTCTTACAGCCTGAAGGGATCTTAAGTACCATTAGGTTCCAGTGCAATAGATGAGGAAACTGACACCCAGAAGAGAGGAAGTGACCTCCCCAAAGCCACACAGTAGATCAGTGGCTGAGCAGGCATAGATGTCACAAACCTCCTAGACTCCTTGTCTAAAGTTCACTGTGCTGACCTCTATTCAGGAAACCTTTCTTGGGTTGCTTGATCTTTGTCGTGCCTTTTTGTCATCCACTTCACTGGGTGCTCTCCAGAGCCCAGTTAGGTCAGCAAAGGGCTGCTGCAAGGTGGCATCATGCAGCTCACACTCTCCAGACAAGGAACTGTCTGACAGGATCAGGAACTCTCCAGACAGGAACTGTAGCTCAACGAAGTCAAGGGACCTGCCCCAGGTCACACAGCTTAGAAGCTCCTGAGCCTGGCATAGAACCCAAGTCCCTGGCTCCAGGTCAGAGATATCCCTTCCCACTTTACGGCTGAAGAATCTGATGTGTTACTGCACATAATAAGTACCTCCCTTTTGAGGTAATGTGCTTGGCAGGATGTCTGGCACAGGAACACAACGTACATGGTAACTGTTACTATTTTTTAAATTCTCAAACATTTTGTTCATTGTCTTGTAGGTTGGTAGGAAGGTCTGATCCCCTGAGACCTAATTTTGTTTTCTTTTCTTTTTCAAAGTAGCTAAGATATTAGCAGCTTCTAAACCAAGCGTGCAGCTTGGAAGGGAGATGAGCAAATACACCTTGACAGAGGTGCCAGCTAATTTAGTCTGAAAGAAATGAAAAGGGTTGAGATTTTCATGTGAATTTGAAGCATGTTGGGCCACGAGGCATGAGAATCAAGTCAGTCTCTCTCCATCAGAGCCCTGGCAGAGAGCTTCAGTGGACGTGGTTGCTCAACCTGTTTCCTAAAGAGCAGTTGTATTTTGGAAGACTTTACCACCTCCGCCTGCAGTAAGCATGAAGCTGTTGCTGACCTGGAGCCTGAGGGGCTTGTGAATCGGGCCCTGTGTGTTTTGCACCATCTCACAGATGGACTTTTGTGAAGGGCGGGCAGCTCCACTCTGGCTATGAAGGGCCCCCCTCCAAACCGTTTGCTTTGGATCTGAAACCCCATTTAGATGGTTCTTGGAGTTGGGGTGAGGAAGCAGGAAGCTGAAAGAGAATAAACCCAGCAAAAGTACAGAACAAACTGTAGGTTTTGGACAACAACCCAGAGAATACTCACGGGATTGGGGTTCAGCCTCCCTCCCGCACCCCAACCTCAATCAGAGTCCAGGCAGTCATGAAATGCAGGCCCCAGAACTCATCACGTGCCCAGCCAGACCACAAGCACTTCATTTGGCGACGGGGACTCATCCTTACTTTGTTTTCACACATAACCGGTTTTTAATTACATTTGACTTTTCCTGACATCTGTTCAGAAGGCCAGTCCCCTTTGGAACGGGCAAGCACAAAGGCAGGCACAGGCTGGCAAGAGGGAGAAGCAAATTGAGCAGAGCCCTACAATCCCTCCTCTTTTCGTGGGGAAACAGGCACAGGACAGGTTCTGCCCAGAGAATTGTTCTCATCCGAGGGTCATTGTCCACAGAGATGAGTCTCCCGAACCTCTGGAATCCCGATCTGTCACAGAAGCCCAGGTATGTAGCCAAGTGTGACTTTGGTTTCCAATAATAACTTGCTCAATACTTGTTGTTTTTCTCTCTCCTCCCTCCCCTGCCCCTCTGGCCACTGCCTCCCCTCCTGGCCCTGGTGTCCTCCCTCCTTCTGCTCCTCCCCACAGAGATCTGTGCTGCCGACTGTGGCGGCCACGGCGTGTGTGTAGGGGGCACCTGCCGCTGCGAGGATGGCTGGATGGGGGCAGCCTGCGACCAGCGGGCCTGCCACCCGCGCTGTGCGGAGCACGGGACCTGCCGCGACGGCAAGTGCGAGTGCAGCCCTGGCTGGAATGGCGAACACTGCACCATCGGTATGGCGGGCCAAGGCCCCCGGGTACCTTCTCTGGTCTGCAGGACACCTTTGTCTGTCCGGGCATTTCAGGGCCAGCCTGGGCCCTCATCGCATGTGGGGATGGGGAAGAAAGTCCTTTCATCTGGAGGCATTACGACTGGCATTTCCTAGCCATCGGTTAGATTTAAACTCACAATTTGGTGTTTTAAACCTTATTACTCCCAATTTCCATTTCCCAGGGCCTGGTTAGCTGGTTAGCACACCTTGCTCTTTAGCTCCTTCCAGGCTAAATGCAGTGTGGCTCTGTGTCAGGGAGCTCTGTGTTCAGGAATTAGGCAGATGAGCACTTCTTAGCAGCTATGGGCAAGCCCCGTCAACACTCTGGAGCCTCAGTTTCATCACTTGTAAGATGGGGATAATAATACATGTGAAGACCTTAGCAAAGGCTGGCATGCAGTGGAGTGCCCAGTACATGCAGCCATTATCATCCAATGCATTATCTTGCTAGGATGGCTGGGGCTTAATTCTGAGCCCTCCATGCCCCCTGGGCTCCTAGGTCAGAATTCCGCAAGAGGTCTGGAATCCTGGGGGAGAGCTCCCCACAGGCCCTGAGGCCACATCTGGAGTCCCTTAGGCCTGGGATCTTCCCCCATCCTCAGTTTCCATCCTGTCTGCATTTGTCTCCTTTCCCCTCCCTTGGGGGCTCCTCGGCACCAGCTCCTGCTGAAGCGGCTCTGAAAACAAGCTGATCACTTCGTTCCCTTCTTTCTGCCTTTCCTGATGGTTTTGTTGATTTTAAACTCAGCCAGACGTTTTGCTTGGTTTATTATCCTGGAATGAGCACTCACCGAAAGCTCTTTATTGAATCAACTGGTTTGTGTATATATGTGTGTTTTAACTTCTTCCCCTTCCGTTTTTGTTTTTTGTTTTTTGTTTTTTTTAATGAAGGGTCTGTGATCAGATGGTGAGCACATGGCTTTAGAAGGCAGGATTCCAGGTGCCTTTCTGGCTCAGAAAGTGACCTCTTGGGTCTTAGAGAAACTGGAAGACAAGCCCCACAGCTTTGGAGAGACAGAGGAATTTTGAGCAAACAGAGCTACCTCTTACCCCTTGAGGGTTTTTTTTAGTCTTCGTTGTTTTCGTTTTGAAGCCTAACACTAGTTTATATCCTTGGTCCCTGCCCCTGAAACATCCCTGGTTTTGGTCATGGAGCACCTTATATTTATTAATATTAATAATAATAATGGCTTCTGATTTTTAAGTATTCACAACATGCTGAGAGCTGTGCTAAGAACTTTAGCTGCATTATTTTATCCTCCTTACAATTACCCTGTGAAGCAGTATGTATTATTTCCTCATTTTCGAGGATCTGAGGCTTAAGGTCACAGAACTTCAAAGAGGTAGAACAGGAATTTGACACTTGATTTTTCCTTACCAGCTGCTTGCTCTGCAGCCGTTGCATGACAAAGTCCAGGTTTTCTACTGAGGCACCTGCTCCTGTCCCTCCTGGAGACTGTGCCGTGTTGTGGCAGTTGCACTCGGAGTCCGTCACCTAATCTGCCCAGCCCCCGCCCTCAACAGAGCCACTCCGTCACGATGGCAGCCACTGCGGCAGCCATTGCAGGTTGTGCTGCGTCATCTTACTGTGTGCTCCTTAATGGCTTCTTTATGTCGGTGTCATCCTCCCTTACAATTGTCCTGGAAACCCCTTAGTGAGAAGTGGCCCTGGTCATCCAAGGGGCCCTCTTCTTTAAACTCTGCTTTCACCTCACTTTCCCTTTTCTA
>NW_012103810.1:1455216-1483055 GCF_000951045.1 Mandrillus leucophaeus
TACTCCCTGTGAGAGTCATTTAGAAAAAGAAAAACACTGCTGATGTGAACAGTTAGAAACTCAAAGTGTTAAATTTTCTCTTGTTATCAGATTTCATTACTATACAATAGGTCATTATCGTGCAGCTAGCTCCTAGCTGCAATTTTTACTTCGCATACCAGAGAAAGAGCTGGTATCCACGACACTGATTTAGAGACCTCTAGGCAGTGGAAGCAAAAAAAGAGGGTCTATTTATTTACATACTGCCGCCCTGCACAAACAGGAAGGAATGGCTTGATTACCTTACAGCAGGAATACAGAATTTAAAGAACAAGACAAATCTAGGCCCCTTATGGCCAAGTCCCCAGCATTAAAAACCTTTTTACCCCAATGACATTTCCCAGAGCAGACTATTATCGTAGGAATTAAATATCTTCTTTTGGAGCCTTTGGCTCACCTTATGTTTCATGGAAGCTACTTGATTCTTCTCAAGAGAGGTTGGTTTTCAGAATAAAAGGGAATTTGACAGTGGCACCTCTTCAATGACAGTATTTTTGTCAAACAACAAAAATATTTTATATTCAATCCTAATTCCTTATGTTGGGAATCACCTGTCTCTTTGCATCTTGAAGAAGGGTCTTTGGTAAAAGCACCAGGGCCAGACCACGCAGTTGCCTGAGGCTTAATTTCTCTCTCCGTGAATCACAGAATGGAGTGGCTGGAGGAGGTCCCCAGGGGTGACAGGATTTCAGCCCCCTCCTCCACTGCCCACAGAACTGTATACCCATCAGCCCAAAAGTGAGTCACCTGCTCCTAAAAATATCTCGTGAAGAAAGAGGGATTCTTCATTTTTACTGTTACTTACATGACACTAATACTCCCACTTGTGTATGTGAAACCCAGTTTTCCTAGTCCAGAAGAAGTTAAGGTAAGATGGATTGATTTGGATCTGTTTCTCAAGTATATGATTGACAGAGAGTCACCAAACGCATATTTTTTAGTTCTTTTCAGGGAGTTTTATGGATCCCTGAAGTCTGGGGCTTGACCTCTGATTTCCTTTGAGAAAGCTGAAACTCATAGTTAAATTTAACAAGGTGTTTAATTTTTTTCCTATTTCTTTGAAAACACTAGTAACATTTTGGATCAATTCTATGATGGTTTTTCTATTCACCTCAGTGCCCCTTGTCTCTAAAGTCTGAAAACACCTGTAGAAAATGCCAGCTTCTGATTACATTAATAAAATTCCAGCCTTGACTCCAAAGCTGTGATTGTTCAAGACACCAGAGATACAGAATTATTTACCAGACTTCAGGACAGCTGTCCAATCTAGAAATCCTGATTTTTAAACAAAACTTCCTCTGGGGGTAAAGATCAAAATAATACCCTGAAGATACAATTACTTGAGTGAGTAAAACCAGACTTCCCAATGAAGAGAAATTATAAAGAAAAGCCACAAAATCTTCCATGCTTTGTCCACTTTTTTTTTTTTTTTTGAAGAGTCTCACTCTGTTGCCCATGCTAGAGTACAGTGGCACCATCTCGACTCACTGAAACTTCCGCCTCCCAGGTTCAAGCAGTTTTTCTGCCTCAGCCTCCCGAGTAGGTGGGACTATAGGTGTGCACTACCACACCAGCTAATTTTTGTTTTTTGTTTTTTGGTTTTTTGAGATGGTGTTTCACTCTTGTTGCCCATGCTGAAGTGCAACGGTGCAATCTCGGCTCACCACAACCTCCACCTCCCAGGTTCAAGTGATTCTCCTGCCTCAGCCTCCCGAGTAGCTGGGATCGCAGGCACCCACCACCACACCTGTCTAATTTTGTAGTTTTAGTGGAGGCGGAGTGTCTCCATGTTGGTCAGGCCGGTCTCAAATTCCTGACCTCAGGTGATCCACCTGCCTCGGCCTCCGAAAGTGCTGGGATTACAGGCATGAGCCAGCACACCTGGCCCTTTGTCCACTTTTGCCTGATAGTTCTCAGATTTCTTTTTCATAATCAGAAAATCCTTAACCAAGAGCCCACAAATCACTCATGAGGTATAGGCTGCTGTGATGATGCTATGGTTATCCCTTCAGAAAGCATTCACTCACAACAGGACCTGTAGTTTGACAGGAAACATGCTGACAAGGAGAGAGAGAAAATGTACAGGGATCTACCTCAAGTTATCAGAGCACAAGTTTGGTTTGCTAATGATCCTGGGAGACTTCAGCCCACATGTGGTGGGGTGGGAACCTGGCTTTGAATTTCTTTCATTGTGGGCGTCACTGACCACTTATCCAAAGAGAGAAGAGCACTAATGTATCCAAGAGCTTAGCAAGAACATCTGTTTGGTGGTTTGTCATCCATCTGAAAGAAGCTCGGATGACTAGAACCACCAACCCATCACCTGCTGTAGTGATCCTTGATTCTTGTGGCCTAACATGTACCAACAATGCAGCTGTTCGAGTTGCCCTGAGGCTCCTGGAGAGTAAGAATGAAAAGCCTCTTGCCATGTTCTCCATAACTTTGGATAGGGGGCCCCTGAAGACTTTAAAGATTATCCCAAGAGAAACTTTTGGAAACCTCTTTTGGTAGAGGCAAATCAAGGAAAGAAGTTTTTATGTTGGTGATCAGAGAAAGGCCAAAGAGACCTAAGACCACGCAGACCAACTGCATGCCAAAAGCTCAGTCTGTAGCGTAAATAGCTATAGTACCATTATTATCTCCAGCTTTTCACATAGAGATAGGAGCATAGTAGGGGTATGAGAAACATTTATGCAAATGCCAAAGAAACAGCGTGGCCCAAGAGGAAAGATGACTACTGCCATCATCTTTATCCTGAAGTTCTGAAGAGAAAGATGCAGGAATTGATGAAGTCCTGAATCCACCTTTCATAATGCAAAGTTTGCATCATCTTTTCTAAAAGTTGGTACTTTAAAATCATGAATTTTTAAACAATTGTACTCAAGAGCATATGCGCCAAGGTTTTCAAACAATAAAAGCAACCACAGTATGGACTTCCGCATAGGCCTTTTATAAATAAATGGCAGTAAAGTTCAAGGACTCATTTGTCATTCCCATTTTCAGTAGCCACAGACAAGGAAGCTCTGTTCCATTCTCGGAAAACTCATGGACTTGGTAGTAACTGGCTGTTACCAGCTTTTGGATTCACAGTGTGGCTTGGGGGCTCTTTGTAGCAAATGAATCCCTTTTGATTTGTGGAGTCAGGATTTGAAGTTTTGAATGTCTACTCTTGTCTCCTGAAAACTCACAGTGGTGATGGTAACCTAAGCCTGCCTCCATCATTTTTACTGACTTCCTTTCCTACCTGCGGTCTGGGGAAATACTAAGAATTTTTAAAGGTATCAAAAACATATTTTCACTTAATAGCATGGTTACCTGGTTCTTGAAAATGGCGTTAGAAGAGAGAGAGAGCTCTCTTAAGTCAGCCCCTGGCCCTGGGGAGATTATCCTATAGAGTGGATATAAGCTTCACTCACCACCAGAACTATGATACCACCATTAAGTTTGGAGACAATCAAGAAAGTTTTTTCATCAGAGAACTCCCTCACAGTGGATGCTATGACTACTTGGATCCCAGTGATGGCGCCTCATCCAGCCTAGCCATCCCTGGGAAAAAAATATAGGCTCACTACACCTCTTCTATAACTGGATTCAGAGTTATTACAAGAACTATAATTAGGACCCTCCAAAAAATTCTGCAGATATGAAAGCTAACAAAAACCACGAAAGCCAGGTGATTCTATGTATTCATGCTCTTTGATAGCATATCCTGGGAGATGAGATATAAGACATTTTAGACCACTTTGCAAAGTTAGATAAATTAGCTTGACTAAGACTAAAGTGACAGAAGAGCCAAGAATCAAGAAAGCTTTCCCTTTAGCCAGAGATATTTCCTAGGCCATTTCTCGTGTGGGCTATTCCCATTTTTCATTGTTTGGCATTCCATAGCTTTGCTTACTCATCCCTGCTTAACAAGTACTCCCTTTCATGTTCCCATCTTATATCCTACATCTCATGGACTCCACAACATCTATAAGAATGAAAAAAGGCATGTATCCTCAGTTAAAATTTCCTCTTCCCAATTTTCCACTTGGCTGTGCAGGCTCCAGAAGTGTATTTCATCTTGAACCAGAGACCACATGGATACCTGAACTAAGAACACAGTCTCTTATCCACTAGTCTTTGAGGTTAATATATATTGATAAACAACAATATCTGTTCTATCCAGAGAATTAAAAAATATATAATTTATGTTTTTCTATGAAGAGAGTAAGAATGTTTAAATAACCCTAGGGATTTCTGATAAGGCCACACCATTGCAGTCCAGTCCTGTCAGATGGACTTTTGATTCATGTGTGAAATTCAGCTGAGGCTGGAGTGCAGCCTGGCTGAAGGCATCAGATCCTTCAGGAGACTGCCCAGCTACCCAGCCTTTGCACAACACACTAGGGGGAGGTGTGGAGAGATAAGGAAAGAGAAGCTCCTCGAAGGGCTATAACTACAGGCTATGTAGGGCAGGTGAAATGGTATTAGTGATTCATGCAAGGAATTTAAGAGGCCTGCCCTGCTCTAAACACTCAGCCAGACACCCATATATATGCACAGTGGGGTTTATTTCAGAGCAAACTTTGATACCCATCCTCAAATAAGCAAAACTTTAGAAGGCCAAATAATTCAAGGCTTGGACATAACCCCTCCATTGGAAAACAAAGCACACATCATTCTTTCTTTAGGGTTAATAAGCATTGAGAAATGCTCAGATTTTCTTTGCTTTGTCTTGTTTTTCACAGTGACATCCATTGACCTGCACCTCATAGTCTGTGTAAGATGCACAAAGGAGGGATGCGTCTTACTTAGAACACTAAGCATTCTGCATTCAAGCATATGTGGGCACATGTGTACATGAAAAATTCAAGAATGGCAAACAGATAATCCAGCAGTATATTTGATCAAAGACTCAACCCCCTTTACTAGTGCATATCAGAGATTATTCAAATTTTGCATATTTCTAAATTCCAACTTCTTGGAAATGCCTCTGCCCAAATGAGGTACCATTTGTTCTTGGTATGGCTGCTTCACCTGTAGGGAAGTTGGATGCTGCTCTGAGTAGTCAAAGGGACAGGTTCTAGTTTTCTGTAAAGCCAGACAAAGCTGGCAGAGCAGGAGTGTGGCCACTTTTGCAGCTTCCCATCCTTCTTTGTCTGTTTTCCTTATTCATATGTCTTCTTGTTTCTATGATCACATTTCCAAACGCCTGGATCACAGAATGAGTTGAAGTTCCTTTTGGCCATCTCTGGAGAATGAGCTTGCTCTCCCTCCTCCTCTCTCGTGTCGTCCTGTCTTTGGTTTTATTTTCCCCACCGTGGCATAGGCCTGTCCCAAACGTGGGGCACAATCCCTTTGTCTATTTAGCATCTGGCATGGTTATGTGACAGGCGATATTGCACTTACTCAATCCTACCTTAAATGTCCTGTCTTTTATCTCCCTAGCTCACTATCTGGATAGGGTAGTTAAAGGTATGGTCTTCCTTCCTCTATTTTCCTGTTGTCTTTGTGTGTGTGTTTGTGTCTGAGCATAAAGAAGTGTGTATATAAAAATGTATATACACTGCACAAGCATGATGTCTGGATGCTACTGCATCCCCAGTTTTGTCGCAACATCCATTGCCCAAAGGGGATGGGTTTTCGGTCACAAGGTGGTTGATATACCTGGAGTGTCACAGATGCTCATATCTGTTTGTGACAATACCATTGTACTTTTGTTTTTCCCTCCCCCCTGCCCCATGTACATACACCCTTCACTCTTTCCACCCCATCTCATGTCACCCTGCCCATCTGTTATGGCACCTGGTCCACCAGAATTAAGATGCTGGCAACCAGGGTGGGTGGCCTGGGAGAGGAGGACACCCAAGAGCAAGTTAAGAAATTTTAAGGACTACTTTGTAGTACTATTGTGTTCATTCATCAACAAGCATCTATGGAGCACCCACTGTGTACTAGGAACCTGTGCCAGGGTCTGGAGACAAGGGGACAAACAGACCCCCGACCTCAGGGAGCGGATGGTCTGTTTGTTTATTTGTTTGTTTTCCTTTTCAGAGAAGGCCTGACTTTGGTAAGTTTTGTCTTTGAAGAGTATTCCCTAAAGGCAAAGTAACTCCTTCCATTTTAAACATTTACATTAGTTAGGTGGTATCTGATTTTCCAATTTGGCCACATTGCTCTAAGAATAAGTCTCAGAATAATCAGATATGTGTGCTCTTAAAGGACTCTAAGCTCCTTGAGGAGAAATACCATGTCATTTTCATCTTTTTGTTCTCAGGCCCTAACACAGCACCTGGTACAAAATATGTACTCAGCAGATAGGGACACATATTCTAGAGTCGGACTGCCTGGGTTTGAATCCCAGCTTCAACATGCAGTGAACTAAGTGACCGTGGGCAAGTGATTTAACTTATCCTGCTAACAGGACCCACCTCATAAGGGTGGTATGAGGATTAAGTGAAGTAATGAATACAATGTGCTTAGTATATAGGCAGGAATTATGCTCAATAAGTATGAATTATACTGCTTTATTCATCATATACTTGTTCTCGTCCTTAATTTGAAGGACTTCATTAGCTAGATTAATTTTTGAAACCGTAAAGGAAAATGCTAAATTGGCTTTTAATAAGAGATAGCAACAGCTGTTTTAAAACTTATGGAAAGGGTTTTGGGGAAACATAACTGACTAAATGCTTTTCAGCTGGGACAGCTTTGCCAAGCACAGCAAAGGTGTTGCATAGGATCCATCAGATGGAGGAGGAGCAAGGGTCTTCATATTTCATGTGCTAGTCCTCAACTGAGAATAAAATCATTCCAGCAAGAAAGAGTAGTACCTCTGAGCCTCTTTAAAACAGGCATTTCACAATTTTCATTAGCAGAGGACTCTTCAGGGTGGGCTAAATTTTATGATATTACCATCTATTTGATGGAAAATTTTCCTACTATGTGAAGATTTTTCACATCCGTGAGTCTTAGGTGAGTCATGTGATTTTCTTAAGGGAATAGATATAATGATACCCATTTGATTGAAAAAGGAAACTGAAGTTGAGAAGTTGAGTGGGTCATCCTGGCTCACACTTCTAGTAAGTAGCAGAACCAGGACTCTGCATTTCCTGGCTTTATCCATATTTCAACATTCTATCTTCTGTCACCTTAAGTCACCAAGAATGTCCATAATTTCCAATATATTTTCCTCCATACCACATCTTCCAAACTGGCACCCTCACTGGGAAGTGGCCTGTATTCTTTCTCAAATCACCTGCTCTGATCTTTAGTTCAGAAAATATCATCACCTGAACTTTAGTTGGATTAGGTCAATGAATCATAACTTGTTTTAAAAGGCAAATGTTTCTTGGCAAAATCTAGGTCTGACCCAAGCACTCATCTGGCTGATATTTTGGTATAATGGATACTAATTCTAAAAAAATAATTCAGAGATCTGTCTCTTGGAAGTTCAGGTCTTGTCAGAGTAGAGTATTTTACTGTTCAAAGATGGGCAAGATTTTGTTCATTGCTTCCCAGTTGCTTTGGTAGAGAGTAAAGAAACAATGTTTACTCAACAAATCTGCTGAACTCCTAAGTGCTAGGAAATATGAATACCACACAACAGATATGGTCCCTGCTCTCAAGGTGCCTGCAGTCTAGCAGAGAAGACACTAAAACAAATAATTCCAACGTAGTGTGATGAGAGTTATGACAGGGGAAGTCCAAAGGCCACCACTTAGCAAGTAGCCACCCCACTAACTTAGGTTGTTGGGGCCTTATAGATTGTGGAATTTAACGTAAGGGTATAAGAAAGCATCTGAAGGTTTTTAAAAGCAAAATGATAACTAGATCACATTTGTGATTTGGAAGATCGGTCTGGCCCTATTGTGAAAGGAGAATTGAGGGGGGACTATTGAGAACAAGAAGACCGATTAGCAGACTATTGCTGTCATCTAGGTAAGAGATGATGATGGCTTTGTCTAGGGAAGTGAATATGGAGAGAGAAAAGAGTATAAGAGGACCAGTAAGAGAAACATAAAGAAATGGGCCATTTGATATATGATAAGTGTATTGCATAGCATCCATGCCACTCAACTAAAAAATAATACCTTCAAGGATTCTGAAAGTCTTCTAATCATACCTGGTGCTAGCTGCAAGGGGGACTTCTTCATAGGCCTAAGCAGGAGATTGAAGATAAAGTGGTCCCTTGTAATTCAAAGGGCATCATTTCTTTTGAAAAGCTTTGTTAGCCCTTCTCTAAACTTTAAAATTACATTATTTTGACTCTAGCAAATGCCTGGTGTGAGTCTTTCCAGAAGGGATTATTAATGTCACGTGGGCTCTCTGAATTATTGATGAGTTTCAGGGTTTGTGGAATTAGCCTCAGCGGGTAAGGATGGACATATTGCTTTAAGAAAGTCAGCAAGTCATCCTGGAGGAGTCTTCATAATGCTGGCTATTAGGGGTGTGATTATCCCAGAAGCAAATGGCTGGATGAAAGCAAACGTTGTTCCACCCACAGGTACTCACAGTCCCTCTGAAACTTAGAGGATAGTGCAGATCTTTAGGGTATCACTTGGTCCATTTGAAGAAATTGACTGTGGATTTCCACATTTGTGATTCTCTGTGATTCCACATCTGGAGTTAACCCTCCCTGAGAACACCTGCTCCACATCTTCCAAACTGGCACCTCAATGATTCATTGACCTAATCCCACTAAAGATCTGGTGATGATATTTTCAGACAGCCTCAGAGCAGCATGGACTATGTGCCCAAGATGCCATGTGCCCACAGGAGTTCACTAGAGCAGGGCTTCCCTGAGGGTGTTCTATAGAATGGAATATCACACAGGTTACTGGGTGGGGGAAAGAGTTCTGAAGTCAAATTGGAAAATGCAGTAGTAATGAAATAAGCAGCTTTCTTTATTCTAAGATTTCTTGGAGCCTTTAATGTATTGATATTCGTGTGACTTTCTACAATAAGAGTATAGAATGCAAGGTTTTCCAAACTTATTTGACTGCAGAAGCTTGTTCTTGAAGACCTCATAGAACTACTATTTCACAAGGTTCACTTTGAGAAGTATGGTTTGTGATTATAAGACCTATTTTAAACCCTTCCTTGAACAAAGTATGGTATAAATAAAGAGAATATAAAAAATTTTAGGGCAGATGATATATCTCATCTCTGTTAATTAACACAAAGTCCAGTATCCTCCAGGTACTGAGTAAAGTTGGTTGAATTTAAGAACAGAATCAACTAACTTGAAGTTGTTTTGACCTTCTCTATTGGGTCAGTGATGCCAGAAGGACCTAATGGATCATCTCATCCAAATCCTTATTTTATAAATGGGGAAATTGAGACCCAAAGAGAGAAAGTAACTTTCCCAACTCCCCCCATATTAGGCCAGAACCCAGGTCTCTTGTCCCTCTCATTGATTCATTTTAACAAATATATATTGAGTGTCTGCTGTGTGCAGGCACTGGTACATTCTAACGGAAGAAGTAAGACAATGAAACTAATTGCAGAATTGATCATTTAAGTATCCTTGGGACTGTTGCTATTGAGAGAAGTACAGTATGCTAGGAAAGCATGAATGGTGGCCTGCACTGGGACTCACAGCCCTGAACCCATCGTGCCACCTCTCACTGCACTGCATGTTCATGGTGCCGTGAGACAAGCCCAGTGCTTGTCTTGATTGTTTTTGGCAAGGATTTATTTATGAGGACCATAGCTTTTGACCTAAACATTATACAACTTGGACTGGCAAAGGGTTATTTTCTTGTTTATGAATTTCTTAGTGAAGTTATACAAACTTAAAACAAGTAAATCCAATAATAATAATAATAACAGCTCTCATTTATTGAATGCCTATGTATGTTACCCACTGTGATAAATAATTGGTATATATTATCTCATTTAATACTCTCAGGTACTCTTAGAATCAGGTATTATCTCCATTTTACAGATGAGAAAACTGAAGCTTAGAGTTAAATAATTTGCCAGTTATAACACAAGTAGTAAGTAAAATGATGGTGCTAGGATTTGAACTGAGGCTGATCTACCTCCAAAGTCCTCGCTCTATTACGACACATGGCTTTTATTAAAAATTCAGGATTAAACGGTGTAAAATTGGATCTGCCCTAGAAAATCAGGATCTGAATATTTTTAACAAAAATTTACTTATTTTAGAAATCTATATAAAGTGCCTAGCACAGTGGCCAGCCCTAGTAGACCCTCAGTACATGGCAGCTGTCTTTGTCTCACCATCCTGAAGCATCTAAACCAGAGGCTGGCAAATTACAGCCCACAGACCAAATCGGGCCCATCACCTATTTTTGTAAATCAAGTTAGTTGGAGCACAGCCATGCTTATTCATTTAAAAATGGCTGCTTTCAAGCTATAATGGCAGAGTTGAGTAATTGCAAGAGACCATATGGCTCACAAGCCTAAACTATTTATTCTCTGGGTCTTTACAGAACAAGTTTGCTGACTCTGATCTAGATAACTGCCTCAGTTTCCTATTTTGCCTTTCTGTGAGCCCCACCTGAGGTTATGGGTACAACATATGATATTATATGCCCTCTGCCCAAAATAGAGAGAAGGTAAAGGTGAGTAGAAGATTCAGATATTATGTTTGAGCTGTATGCCAGGCTTTGTGCATCATGCATACCTTATTTAACCCCCCCAACAACCACAGTTTGTAAGTAAAAAGACTGAGGCTCAAAGAAATTCAATAACGTGCCTGAGTCACACAGCCACTGAGTGGTACAGCCAAACTCTGATATGCCTCTCAAGCTTGTGCTCTTACGCGAGAGATACTCTTTGCCTCTTATAAGAGGCTTTATCTTACAGCAAAAGAAAGCAGTCAGCTACCATTCTTAAAGATCAGACCCTACTTCCTCCATGACTAATTCCAAATACAAATGAGGCTTAATTGAAAACAAGTCCCAGCTGGACAGACAAAAGTTGACATGAGACTAATTGAGGAAAAGAGAAAACTGTGATTGTTTAGATCACTAAAGGTGGCTGATGTTAGCAACTGAGTCAGAGTGCCTGGATAGCCACCTGTGTGTCACAGCACTGCTCCTGGGACTCACTTTTAAAACTTCTTTCTCAATCACTTTTTGGGGTGGCCATGCTGGTAGCCTCCCATCTTTCCCAGCAGGCTCCTACTATACAGAAACCCATAGTCCACAAACACTTCTGGAGGAATCCCTCCTAGGCTGGAGTATACAACTGTTACATGTTTCTTCCTTTGAATGGAAAACACAGTGGCCAGATTGATGGGTTGTTGTGATGAACATCTCAAGTGGAAATAAACATGTTATTTTCTTTTACTTTGGAATAACGGTCAACTATCTAAAAGTCCTTGAAACACTCAAGTTTTAGATTCTGATTGATCAGCTATTTAGTGAGCGGCTACCTTGGCCCAGATCTTGTACTGGGCAGCAACTTTCACATTTGTTGTCCCATTTAAGAATAATGAGTCAATTTCCCATTACTTCACGGCAGAAGATTCAGTTTGTAGCCATATTTGGAGCACTTTGCTGCTCATAATAACAAAACAAATGAAGCTTTATAGCTGACACAGTGCTTTCACATCCATACCTCTCCCAAGACTGAGCAGAGGCAGAAAAGAGATGGAAGCCTTGCCAGTGACAGGTGGTTTTTGATAGCCCCTTAGAGAAGGGGGTTGGCAGGATTGTTAATGTAAGGACTTGAGTGAAAACCAAGTGGCACAATAGAAGCTGAAGTGAACCATGTAACTTAACATATTCTCAACATAGATTTCTGAGCCACAAACTTGGAGAGGTTTAAAGATGTGGCAATCAAAAAACCTACAAATCTACTTTAATAGTATTTTTTTTTAAACTTCCCCACTTTATAATATGGTCCAAGCAGAACCAACACAACATCTAAATATTGCCTGACCCTTCTTGATCAAATCGTCTACAGCCCTCTCAGATGGCCACACCTGTGTTAAGTTCCCACCATATTTTGTACATCTCCTTTAGGGCATTTAGCAGTGAAATTTTTTGCCTATATAAATTTGTCTCCTTTGATAGGCTTTATGCACCTCATGAATAAGAATAGGTCTTATTCATTTCTGTACCTCCAGTGCTAGCCCAAAGAAGATGCTTAATAAATGACAGACAGGCAGGCAGATGTGCATATGAGCGTAATGAGAGCAGAGCAGCCTGGCTGTACCTGCGTTGCACTCACAGACAGCCCTAGTTAGTGTTTCACAATGGCCATCACAGCTCCTCTGGGTGCAGGGCCTTTTCTAAGTGTAGCTGTAGACAAGATGGTAAGAAAAAGCCCCAAGCCCTCTTTCTCAAAGCAAAGACAGTTGTTTAGGAGAAAATAAGACAAAATAAATGAAAAGCCTAGGGTCCAATAAAATTGACCTACTATAAGAGTTGGAAAAAATAACGCCCTTTAGAATGATACCCAGGAAGTGCTGAAGGAAGCGAGGAATAAACACAAAGGTGTTTCCTTTGTGCTAAACAGCTGCCAGAGATAAGAGGAACACATGAGAATGAACAAGAAGCAAGGATCAGGCAAAAAGTTCTATTGGTTAGATTCTGACAGGCCGACATCCACCGACTCCAGCTCCAGAATCCCAGTCACTTTTGAAAGAAGGGCTTTTAGATACAGAAGGTGTGGGTTTCAACCCTGTCCCTGCCACTTCTGACTGTGCGACCTTGGCAAGTCCTTTCACCTCTCTGAGCCTCAGTTGCCTTCTCTGTAAAGTGGCAATTCCTAGTGATACCTGCCTCCCTGGGCTGCTGTGGGCATTCGTGTGCTGATGGATATGAAGGCATTTTGCAAGTTGGCAGGTAGCGTGTGAGTGTGTGTGATGGCGGTTGAATCTGGGTGATCAGACCTTGACTCTGTACTTTGTCTTTCAGAGGGTTGCCCTGGGTTGTGCAATGGCAACGGCAGATGTACCTTAGACCTGAATGGTTGGCACTGCGTCTGCCAGCTGGGCTGGAGAGGAGCTGGCTGTGACACTTCCATGGAGACTGCCTGCGGTGACAGCAAAGACAACGATGGAGGTAGGGCTCTGGCACCAATGGGCTCCAGGCGGCTCCAGAGGGTGGGAGGCCCAGAGTGGAGAATGGGTATTACTGAGCTAACAGGCCACCAGCACACCAGTCATCCAGTCAGGGGGACCTGCGGTGCAAGCAAAAAAGCTGCATATGTGGCTTAGGGATGAGTGTGTGTCACAGGTGTTCCATTTGAATCAATTAAAATTAACTAATGTAAATGAAAGTAATTGATATCCAGCAGCCAGTATAGAGGAGAAGGCATATGGAAGAAAGGTTTCTAACTATTCAACAGTAGGATGAGATGTCTGGCAAAGTTGTGGGTCCCCCTCACTGAAGATGGATAAGAAGAGACCATCTAATTCTTTATCACAGAAGCTGCAGAGGGACACTTCTCCAGGGGAGGGAGGTTGAGTTACCTTTGGTCAAGGTCTCTTCTCCCCTGATTCTGGGGGTTACCCTCACTGCACACCAGCAGACACCTTTTGTAATAGAAATGGCCTTTGCTTTGGGTTTTTTTAAAGTGCTAGACAGTCAAAGCCCAAGGAAGGAGGTGCTCATCTTTTAGAACATTCATTAGCTGAGAGTGAAGACCTGAGTTCTAATTCCAGCTCTGGCTTTGACTCCCTGTGCATCCTTACACATGCTGTTTGGTGGCTCTGGGCCTCACTCTCTCTGTTAATAAAATGAGGCAGCTGGCCCATAAGTACCATTTCAGTCCTTATCTTAGTCATAGAATTAGCCTTCATTTTTCTGTTGCATTAACTTGGGTAAATACAACCATAATGTGTTCTACTTTCCCACCTGGAAGATACATCAGTCCTTCCTGATTCTCCCACTCGCAGGTGGTTATTAGGAGAATGAAAAGATAAAGATATGAAAAAAACCAAAACAGTTAACCCTTTCTTCCTAATGATAGCCTAACAGTTAGTTTAGTCCAAACAAGTCTATGTGGCTCCCTAATATTTATACCAAAGGATTTTAATATGTTTCACAGTGTAGGAAATCAATAGGTCAGAAACTCAGCATTCTAACCTTTGGGAATTTTCTATTTAGAGGGATTCTCAAACCCCAAAGCACCATAAGAATTAAAAGGCCAAGTGTGTGATATTGTGATTTCTGTGGTTTATTTGCCTTCAGTGGGTTTCAGCAGCCTAGAGAGGGCTGTTTCGGAGCACTGGTCTTTGAGCCAGGCAGCTTTCAGCCCTTTTGCCTGCTGCCTAAATCCAGGAGGTAATTGGGTCTGATGCACCCAGGCCCAGGCCCAGTGGAGCAATTGTCAACAAGGAGCTTGTGGGGTTGGCCATAGTAGCTAGGCAGAAACAGAAGGTCTATGTTCTCCTGAGATCTTGGAGGGTTGAAATGTTCCTTAATCTGAAACTTGTGGAGTTCATTAATTTTTGTGCTCCATAAATATCCAGAGTTCTTCTTTTAGAATTGGGCCCTATGCTAGGCATAGAGATAAGGAAGTCCTGTCCCTGTACGCCAGGACCTCAAATAGAGGAGAAAGACCACAAGTTAAATGCTAATGAACTGTGATAAGTGCTGTTGTAGAGTTATATATTGGTTGTTGTGGGAGTAGGAAAGCATTCTTCAAGAAGGTGACACTTGGATGGGTAGCAGTTTCCTGGAAAGGAAAGGGCTCTCTATTCAGAGACATCATTATGGGCCAAGCTAGGACAAAACAGGGAAGGGCAACAAGCACCCCTGTCTTCAGGCAAGGTAAAGTGCTTTTATATTTACTCTTCATAGGAAAGAGATGTCAGCCTACATTATCTGCATGATTTCCTCAGCATTCCCCTTCACTTTGTCTGTGTAGGCACAATTCCAGTAACTAATAGTAACACTCATGTAACAGAAGAAAAGGGGAGAGGAGCCACCCTTCCCTTCTCACGAGTCAAAAGTCTTGGCCAAAGCCTTCAAACAGCTGTTGCACATCTGGGCAGCGAAATAACTGCATGTCTTTAGGAAATGTGGGGAAAGGGCGCACCTCTCTCCCTACCAGTATACATACAAGTGTAGGTTATAGAACAAGGCTCATTGATTCTCTCCCATGAAATGCAATTCAAGTATATCCTTTATTTGCCATACTTCAGAGCCAGCCCTCCTAGCACAAGAATGCACCATTGGTAACATGGGGCATGGGCATACCGTAGCCCAAAGCCCACAGCTCTGTGGGGAGAGAGAGGTTCTTCTCATAGGAAATGGGGCTGATCCACAACCCAGGGGAATAGAGCCTCCTCCAGCTGTTCTGAGAGATGAGCCAGTAGGAAGTGGAAAAGATCAACCAGAAAAATCCCCAATTGTGGGAGAATATGCCACTTGCATTTTTGGAGCATGTTATGGGCTGAAATGAGCTTGCACATAGTTTATTCACTCACTCAACCAATGTTAACCAAGTGTCTACATTGTATCAGACCCTGTCCAGGGTACTGGGGCTTCAGAGATAAATAAGACACAGTCCCTATCCTTGTGAAGGTCACAATCTAGAGGGAGAGAGAAACAGGAAGTAATTGCAATGCAGTGGGACAATTGCCAGGATAAAGGAGCATCCACTCATTCAACTGATATCAGATGCCTGGGTGCCCTGCTGGGAACTGTGATGTGATTTCTGTCCCATGGGACTTTCAGTCCAGTCAGGAAGACATCCCATGGGTCATCATGGTTGGGAATAGAATCAGCTGGGAAGGCCAAATTGTTGAGGGTCTCTGACCTCGGGTTCTCAACTATGAAATGAGGAAACGTCTCACCTCAGGGCGCTCTCAATTCAGTGGGCTATCCACCCATTGCGGGAGCCAAGGGGAAGGTGCCGAGGACCCCTGCTTTGCAGGGTGGCATAGATGAAACAACCTTAGAGAGTGGACTGTCCCCAAGTGCCAAGGGTAGTAAGAGTTATCGCCACTGGCCTCTTTATTACTCTGAGCCTTGGCCAAATGGGGGCAGTTTTAGTGGAGGGAGAGAGGAAGAAAGGAGCACATGAGTAAGCCATATTTGCACTGGGCTACTTTCAGTTCAGCCAAGCACACGTTTGTAGGGCTCCTGCTACCTACAAGGCACCATGCTTCTTTCCAAGGAGACGTAAAGACCAGTGAACATGGCCCAGTCTTTCTCCCTCAAGAAACTCACAGTCATTTTTAAGAAATTGTCATCCAAATGACTCAGTCTGATGGAAGCAGAATTAAATGAGTGCCTTTATTTCAGCCATGACAGGGTATACAGCATAATCCCAGATAAATCATTCAGGCTGGAGAGAAATTGTGTTAGAGTCTCACTGAGTGGTTGTTCTTAGATGATATGACTCAAGGCTTGGAGAAGGAATTAACAGAGTTTAATGTTGAGTAAGAGGATTGAAAGGGACATCAGAGAACCTTGACTTTAACTCCCTCTCCTGCATGTTTACAGACAGGACAAGTGGAGCCCAGAGAGGAGAGGTGACATCACACACATCATAGTCACAAAGCAAGTCATTACATGACCTGGACTAGATTCTTCAGCCATTCCACATGGTCTTGTGAACCTAGAGCACTTCTGCCTTCTCCTAGTGATTTATCCTCCACCTAGAAGTGTAGTGTGAGTACTTACTCAGATTTAAGTAGGCTGCAGCAGTACCGCAAAGCTTATGAGAGTGTAATAACTTGTATGTCACTTTACAGTTTGCAAAGCAATTGTGCATCCACCCAATAACACTGTGAGGAATGTGGCCTTATTATCCCCTTACTATTCCCTCATGATAAGGAAAAGGAAGCTTAGCGAGTATTTTGCAGAAGTCACATAGCTGGCCGGTCGCAGAATCTGCCAGAGTATATGAGGTCTGGCGACATTAGAGCTTCTCACTGTGTCCAGATCTCAGACATATGGCCCACTGTAGACCCCTGTAGCCCTTCAAGTTATCTAAGAATTCCTGGTTACTCTTCTTTCCCAATTTGCTGGGTTTAAAACAACACATTTTAAATTAAACTTGAATTTCAAGTTTCATTAAGAATGCTACAACAGTGTTTTTAAATGATGAGACAAAAAGAAAAAAGCTGCACTTTGGGAGGCTGAGGCGGGTAGATCACTTGAGGCCAGGAGTTCGAGAACTGTCTGGCCAAGATGGCAAAACCCCATCTGTACTAAAAATGCAAAAACTTAGCTGGGCTTGGTGGTGTGTACCTGTAATCCCAGCTACCTAGGAGGCTGAGGTACGAGAATCACTTGAATTTGGGAGGTGGAGGTTTCAGTGAGCTGAGATTGTGTCTGTGCACTCCAGCACTCCAGCCAGGGCAACAGAGGAGGACTCTGTCTGGAGGGGGAAAAAAAAGGAGCTAAACAGTACGACTGAGCCAGGGAGTAGCTTTATTGGTTTGTTTTTATTTTCATGTATGATTTTTGGCTAGATTTAAACATGGAAACAAGATCCTTCATGTGACTCGATGACCGCCGGTCTCCTAATGCTCTCACCTTGGGCACTGGCTCCTGAGAGGGACCAGAAGGCAGACAAGCAGAGGGGCCCTAACTCACCCACTCAAAGTGAAGCCTCTGTGTGCCCAACTTGACAAAGAAGGTGTGCCCCATTCGTACTGTGTGCCTTGAGTACATACTGACTAAGTGCAGACACATGCATCTTCTCATTTTACCCTCTTATGGGGATGTTTATTCATGCCCATTTCAAAGATGGTACTACCATGTCCCAAAGATGCTAAGTCACTGTAAAATGAGGATAATAATGCCCACTTTGCAGGGCTGCTATGAGGATCACAGGTTATATATTTAAAGGACCTGAGAGGCAACATAGCACAGTGATTAAAAGTACAGGATCTGTACCCAGATTGTCTGGATTCAACTCCTGGCTCCCTGATTTGGTCACTGTGTGACCTTAAGTGACGTACTCAACTTAACTCTAAGACTTAGTTTATCAACTACAGATATCAGTTGTTTCTCCTGCTCCTTTCCACCTGCAATCACAAAAACATGATATTTATTATAAAATATGTATTTGTAAATAATTATTTTTAAAAATTGGAATTATGTCCTCTATAAAATTTTACATTCTATTTTTTCATTTAATATTATGGTATATTTCTCTATATAATATGTTTTTATCTTTTTCATTTTCTTTGTTAAAGTCTGTATTCCAGACTGTTACACACTCTTTGCTAGAAAAGAATCCGAACGTACATAAAGGAAAACAACAGCCATTGTTGAGCACATTCCTGAGTGCCAGGCACTGTGCTAGACACTCTGCACACATCATCTCCAGCCTTTACAACAAAGTTGCAAGGCACACATTTACATACAGGGAAACTAAGGCTCAGAGAACTGAAATGATTTGCCCAAAGTCACACAGTGGCTCAGTGGGAGAGCTAGGATTAGATTGGAACCTATGTTTTTTAAAAGCCTCCAGGATAAAAACTCCACTGGATTTTAAGCAACCAGGCCTTTTCTGATAAAGGATCTTTAAGTAGCTTCAAGGTATGATAATCTCTTTTGGTGCTCTTGGCCCCATGAAAAAACAATCTTGGATAGATTGTTGCAATAGATAATTGAGAGATGCAACCTAGAAGGAGAAATTTCAGGAAAACTGAGAACAAAGGTCTCTGTCTTCCCTTTTCCTCTTCATCTCCTATTGCTGGAAGGGAGAGTTCACATAAAGCCAAAGAATTTAGTCACCCTTCAAAATATCTCTAAACCACATTTCTCATGATAAGAGACAAGAGAGAAATTGACCTTTAAAAATCTTGTGTTCCAACGGGAAGATAAAGACTTTGCAAGCCTTTTGAAAGGAAGCACAGAATTTATTATAGCAAATGACAACATCTTCTCCCTAGTATGTACAGACGGGGAGACACATTCCACCTTCCACCCCCGGGGCCTCCGCAAATGCTCTTGTAAAACAGTTCTGTGGTCAGACTGCAGACAAGAACGAGATAAGGTTGGCTAATGGGTCGTCAAGCCAAGGAAGAGTTAAGCCTGCAGAAAGACTGATAGGCTTGCTATACACTGTCCATGGGGCTGTGAGGTTAAGGAACCATGCAAACAACTAAGGTACAAAGAGCTTACTAGACCACAGATTGCCCCTCATTGCCCCAGCCCGCACCCCCATTCTCCTTTTTGTCCTTGCCCATTCTTTTAGATTCAGTTCAAGTATTCTGTCTTCCAGGAAATAACCCAGCCCCCAGTCTGAGTTGGGGTCCCACCTTTGGGCTTCCACAGCCCCTTTTGCTTCCTTCTTCTCCAACACTCAGTTGTCTGTGTCTACCCCACTACACCAAATCCTTTAGAGGCGTGACTCTGTTTTACTCCTGAACATCCAGTACCTAACAACAGGGCCTGCCAGCCATAATGGGTGCTAAGTGAACGTTAACAGGCATGTTCCCTGTGTCTCTTTTCTAAAGAGAGGGATGAGCTCCTCCTGTAGGGAATGGCTTCCATCACACCCCATGGCCCTTGATGGGCCCTGTCAAGCTGATGGAGCTGTCTAATTTGAGATTCTCACATAAAAAATGCATGCATTTATTCATTCATTCAACCAATGTGATGCTTACTGTGTGCAAAGCACTGTGCTATGCGTTTGAGATACAGAAATAAACAAGTCAATTTCTGCCCCCTGTGGAGAGGCGACAGAGCTTGGGAGCCAGAAAATCCGGAGCATTGCTATAAAGAGTTGTCCACTGTGGAATTGTGCCTGACAGCTGGATATACAGAAAGATAATGGACCGAATTCCCAGCTCTGCTCTTTAACTAGCAGAACGATGTCAGGGGAATTACATAACCTGAGCCCCAGTGTCCCTATTCGTAAAGGTGAGAAGGTTGGCCTCGCCCCCGTCTTTAATAACACGCTCCTGCATACCTTTTACTTCCTGTGAAAGTCACAGCAGGCTAGCCACCAGGGGACATGGGTCTCTGGCGTTTAAAGGCCAGGAGGTGGCCATCAGGCAGGCCCACAGACTTGAGACTATCCCATGTACCTTTGGCCTCCCCGATGCGGATGCAGACACGAGAAAGGGAAATGAGGGGCCTAAGGACCCACCACTTACTGGCCACCATTAAGGTCACACAACAAACAGGAAGCTACTTCTAGTCAGTACTGCAACTGTTCACTCAAAGAAGGGCCACGTGGCCAGCAGAGGACTCGGCCCATGTCTGCACCCAGCCCCTGTCTCCAGGGCAGGCTCCAGAGAACAGTTACCAGAGTGCGAAAGACACTCAATCTCCAGGGCAGGCTCCAGAGAACAGTTACCAGCATGCGAAAGACACTCACATTTCTTTTGTCGACTTACTCATTCACTCTTTTAAACCCTGGAGCTCTTCAGCCATCCTGAGAGGTTGGCAGAGACTGGTATCCTGGTTTCACAGGAGTCAATCGCATCTCGGGCATAGGAAGGATGTGCCCAGGGTCTCATGGCTAGAGAAGGGCAGATACAGGAGAGAGGCTGGGTCTTCAGGCATCTAGCTTGGATATCTTCCTCCCACGCACCCCTTTCCCTAGTTCTCCAGGTCATTTGACACCTACCTGCAAGGTAGGCATTGAAGAGGGATCACAGTGAGAGGATGGCAGGGCCTTCATCCTCCAGCCAGAGCACATAGATGAAAATGTTAGGAGAAGCCAGCCCTCCATGTACCAGCAGCAAGTGAGCACCACAGAGCTTCAAGTTCAAGGGTCAGGAGTATGTGAACCACTTTGGAGTGTTTCATTTAGTGCCCCCAGATGCTGGCCCCCCTTCTTTTTTCCCCTTTTCTTTGCCCTCCACTCCCCATCAGGGGCCACTCTTGAGTGCAGCACTGCTGCACCCCTAGCCTCCAGGGCCTGCCTGGCCTTTTCCACATTTTCTTCTGCCTCTTTTCACTGTCACCATGTAAAAGGGGGCATGTGTTTAGAACTTTGAGGAAAAAGGAAATTTCTAGGGAAAAAAATGTTCTTTCCCAAAAGTTGGGGTTTAGGAGGGTTTTATGGAAAATCTGAAGGGAATAGAAGCAAATCCTCTACTTTCCTGATTTTTTTTTTTCTGCTGTGATAATGAGAGTCTCTGAATGGGAATAGCAAATATAAAAATGCAGAGAATTTATAAGTCAACCAACTTATGTATAATATACAATTAGGTGAGATATGAAGTATTTGGAAACTATAAATGTTTCCAAGTCACCCCAAAACCAGAGAATCCCCCGAACTGTATGTTGATGTTTCTAGTCTATCCCAAAAATTACATTTCTGTCCCCACAGCATGCTTTTTTGTCTTTTAGTGTGAATCATCTAAAATTTGTCATCTACGCCTAAGAAAATTAAATTGTGAGCCATTCTCCCTCACTGTAGAACAGCCATATGCACTGTTTCAGGCCACCATATGCTACATTTGAAAATATAAAGAGGGTTTTACTCAGAAGCTGGTCTTGTAAACTGCAGCCTTTGAAAAGAATGCTGTGAGCCCTGCTCATTTGTGTGTCTCATTTACATAGAATTGCCTCCATTGGTGGAAGTTTTGTCCGCAGTTACTACTCAGCAAATATTTGTTAAATAAATGATTAGGAAGCATCACCACAGGAAGGTATAGGCATTAATCACTCCCACCTGTGAAGCATGGAGTAAGACATTCCACAGTGCCACAGCCTCTCATAAGAGCACAGTTTATGTGATATTTCCATTGTAGAAGACCCCAATCTGCAAATCCCCAGAGGCCTCTGCTACCCTAATTTACAGTGCATTGCTATGACCATGTTTATCCACTTCAGTTCTCTAAGGCCCAACTGCATCATCCAGAAAGGGCTGTCCTGTAATGTGTGTGTAGGGAGGGGCCAGGGTAGGGCAAAAGAGCCTGTTACCAGGATATGGTTCAAGGGAGGCTCCTGGGCAGGAGCTAATAGTAACTATCATTTACCAAGTACTTGCTTAGTTGCTAGTTATCATGCTAAGTGCCTCACATCCATGATCTTGCCTCATTCTCACAGCATCTTTATGAAGTAAGTTTGATGATTCATTTTATAGATGGGAGAACTGAGGCTCAGAGCTCTTGCTGGAACTCTTATTTTCAGCAAAATGGCCAACTAGGTCATACAGAGATTCTCTGATGATAAGGTACAACCATTCGTATATAAAATTGAGCAAAGAAGAAAAGGGAGACAAGGGAGCCCTGGATTCTAGAAACAAGATGAAGCTGATGGGCCAGAGCAGTGGGCACAGGAGCCCAAGCCACAGCAGGCCTGGAAGATGTGCAGGATCATCAGCGCCAGGGAGACTCAGAACAGAATAATTTCACAGTCAGCAGACAGGGCACATCCACAGTGGGAGGTTGGAACTGAGGCCTCGCATAAAGCTGGGATCCTCAAAGGCTACAAGTCGCATGAGAAGAGGACTGAAAAAAAACGCTGCCTACTAGGCCAGAAGGATGACATGGAGGCATTTCTCTGCCATGGCTTGTTGGAGGTGGGAGGTGTGCTAAGAGACCAAGCCTATACCTCAAAAGACCTTGAAATCTAAACTGACACACTAGAGCAGTCCTAGAACTCCAACCTAAGAAATCAACCTGAAAAGTGGTCCCAGACAAGCAGTACCCCTGGGGTGGCCAGCTGATGTAATCAGAAAGCCACCCTGGAGGGTTAGTTCAACCACACAAGATTTCCATAGGAAAGGTGAGCCTTCCGAGAATTAACAGAATCATAGAACACACAGGAAATGATTGACCATGAGCTGGAGTCAACAACTACAACATGCAGAATGATGACCACTCCCAAGAACTTAACAGCCTGAAAAAGACTATAAAATGAATACACCTTTAAATGACTAAAGAGAGAAAATGCTGTATAAAAACCACAGAACAAGACAAGATCAAGAAAGAAACAAGTGGATTTTGAAAAGTTCCAAATAGCGTATCCAGAAATTTTAAAGAAATTTTAAAGGAAGATAATTTAAGTTAATGACCCAAAGAACAAATTAAACAGCAGACCAGACACAAATGATGGGAAAATAAATGAAGTAGAATAGAGATTTGAAGAAATAAATTAGGATAGAATGCAGATAAAAAGATGGAAATTAAGGAAGAGGTTGAGAGACATGAAAGCTAGGAGAAGAACCTTTAAGCATTTAGTAGTTAATTTCCTGAAGACTAGAGAGAAAGGGAGAGGGAAATATTCAAAGAGCTCAAAACCAAACTTTGCAGAACTAATGAGAGGCACGAATACTAATTAAACGGCCATGGTGTGGCCTATCAGTTCCTATGTGGGGGAGGCATGCATGCTGGGTCCCATGCTTGCAGACAGAATCTCAACCTAAAAGTTCCTCTCTAGAAAATGTTTATCTCATTGTCACAAGACATCCAAGGTAAGTTTTGTGCTACACACTTGGCTATAGAGACAGATTGGTGAGTCTAAGGAATTAACCATCCTTCTTTTTCTCCCCTGTTGTGCATATGAAGAAACTGAGGTTTAAAGAAGTGAAGTAACTTGAACCACGTCACACAGTTTGCATGGGAATTGGAAACTGGGGTCCAAATCCAGGTAGTCTGCCTGGAGAGAGGGCTCTCTTAAGCACTGCGCATTTGGCCACCGATCACAGAACAAAAGGCTCCGTCAAACTCTGGTGTCCTGTGATGTGGATGCTGGATTCGTGGGACAGGACTGACCTGGGTCAGTCATTTATTCATCCCTCAAACCTCTGTGGATTACAGTCACTGTTCCTGTCCAGGTCTGGGCCCTGGGATACTGAAATGAATCAGACAACCCCTGATCTCTAGGAGCTCATCATTTGGGTTGCAGAGTGTGGGGCTCAGGGGACAGAGAGAAAATCAAAATTATAAATATGGAAAGAGACGTACTGTGATGGACGTTGCCCAAGAGGCTGGAAGAGCACGGAAGAGTAGTGTTTCACTAAGATTCAGAAATTCAGAAATTCATGTTCTCTGCTTAAGAAATAGTTCCTAAAAGTCTCTCCAGAGACATTACATGCCTCAGAAAGAACTGAGTTCGGATTCTGAGTCAGCTTCTTCACTGACTACGTGACCTTTACCAAGTTACTTTACCACTTTGAGCCTCTGGTTCCTTTTCTCTAAAATGAAAGTGACAACAGTGGCTACTTCATAGAGGATTCAATGATGCATTCCTCGTAATATATTTAGCACAATGCCTGGCACTCAATAAATATGGCAATTCATCATCATCATCATCATTTTAATATAGATATTAATAAGAACAGCTGTCATTCCTGGCTAACCTCCCCCAGGACTAGAGAGCAGACATCCCTTCTCACAGGAAGCAGTTCTTTCCAGGTGCCACAGAGCTGAATGTTTATAAAAGGGTAAAACACAGGCTTCCAGGGACTGCTTTGGTGGTAAACAAGACCAGGCAAGAGCTAATAAAATTTCAAATTAGCCATGACTTTTCACGGCCCTTCAATTGTGCTAGCTGATTTAATGGTCAACATCCCTGCTCACTGGGATTGAATAATGGAGCATTTCTGCAGAGTTACGGATGAGACAGCTGAATCTGTCACGCTAACATCAATAGCAGAATGCAAATAACCCTCAGCTTGGGCTGTAATTATGTGTTTAAGCGATGTCTGACAGGGGCAGCATGAGAATGTGTGATGGAGCCTGCTGACTGCCGGAGAAGACAGGTGCTTTGCTAGGCAGTTGTATCTGGGAGCTGGGACAGGAGCCACAAGTTAGGACCCAGATCAATGCTGGGGTGAGGGGAGGCATTCTTTCCATATCTCAGAGTGAATCTAGCAGGTAAGCAGACAAAGGATGAATGGCTCTTCATGTTGATGAGCCATGTTCTAGGTTCAGGATCGGGAAGGGAAACTAACCCAGAGTTACGCACTATGATACCATGTGTCAGATACTATGCTAGATTTGGGGACATAATGCTGCACTTTTTATCTATATAACAAATACTTGTATGACACTCACTCTTATTATCCTCCTTTAAGAGATATGGGAAACTGAGGCTGAAGAGTTTAAGTAACTTGCCCAAAGTCACACACTAGTAAGTTTCAGTGCCAGGATTTGACCCCAGACAGTCTATCTCTGGAATCCATACTCTTTTTATCACTATCTGCCTTCAAGGAGACCATAAGCTTTTCAGCACTATGCAGATATGGGAGAGAAACAGAAAGGCTTTTTGTTACTAATTTATTAAGGAAAAAACTAGGTTTTAGGGCAATCAAGTAGCTTACCTGAGGCCACACCACTAGCAAGGAGGATCGGGGACACCGAGTCTAGCCAATGCATTTGCAATACTTTGGTGGGCAGCTTCTGTATTGTTAACTCCATCAAGAAAACTAGAGAGGTAGGTATGTCACTGTTACTCCCACATTATTGAAGAGATGGGGCTCAGAGAGACTAAGTACAGGAACTTGTCCAGGGTCATTCTTAGGGGCCATACTCGGTCTTGAACTTTAGTCTCTGAACGTCATGGTCCTCCTACCATAGCACACTGCTTACTTGAATGGGACGAAGTTACAGTTTTCTGGCTTTTATGGACTGGCATTTGTCACAACCCCTGCTTCACTGGTAAATTCATTCAATTCCCATTCGTTTATTTGTATAACAGTTATGTTTTAAGCACCTCCACTAAGTGCTGGAACACAGAACGTATCTGTGTGCTCCCACAGTGGTGGGGGAGTTTGCCAGAGTCACACAGCTGAGATGCAGCAGAGCCCGAATTTGAACCCAGGCAGAAATACATGTCGTTAGACTGTTGTCTGCCGGCAAAGCACACAGATTATGACCCTGGGCTTTTCCTGTCCCCCACTTTGGGCACTATCTGCTGATCTCTTTGTTGTCTGTTTTGAGCTAGTCTGTTAATATAAGGTGCCTGTAAAAGTACTTTGATATAATGAGGCCAAAAATCTGTGATCTGGTGGACTTTCTTTGTACGTTGGGAAGATAGTAGAGCTGTAATACAATTTCCAGTCCTGAAGAAGTCCATCCATGTGGTAAAAAGAATTCCCTGCTAATGGCAGCTCTGTCAGGGATCTGAAATCATCCAACAAACTCGAAAAGCACAAATATCCCTGCAGCCTCCTCTCCCAGAAAGCAGAGCAGGCCTCCAGAGGGCCGAGGACTCAGCCGCAGGCCACACACTTACACTGCGGCTGGGAGAGATGCTGACAATTGCTGCGCCTTCACTCCCAAAGCCAGGCAGTCACCAAGGCTTACAGTTTTACCTCCTAAATGTCTCTCAATACCATCTACTTCTCTTAATCGCCACTGTTACTACTGCAGTCTAAGCAACCTTTATTTTCCACCTGTGCAACCTCAGTGATGCCCTCTCCTCCTGTCTGGCTCCCAGCTTCCACTGAGGTCCCCTTCACTTTCAGCAGTGCACACCAGATGAAGTCACCTCCTGCTTAAAATCCTTCAGTGGTTCCCATTGTCCTGAGGGTGAAATTCAAACTCCCTAACCTGGCCTGCAAGGCCCAGCCTGGTATGCCCCTGTCAACCTCAGCAGCCTCATCTGGTGCTCTTCCACTCACCTTCCGGCCATCAGCATTTGAATATAGCATCACAAATGTTCATGTGTTATCTCACTTCTGGGTCTTCATACATACAATCCCTTCTATCTCGATGGAAGGAAAAACATACAGTACAGACACTGTACACTTACTGTCTCTCTCTCCTTCTAGACTAGTGAGCTAGGACCACATCTGAGTCACTTGCATCTCTTTGGTGCCCAGCAGAGACTTTGGCTTATATCAGCATTTAATAAAGTTTTTTGAATGAGTGAAAAATAGAGAAGAAATGAATTAAGGCATTCTGGATAAACATGGCTGATTGAACATAGCAATATAAACCACATGCTCTGTCACTCCTGCAGATGGCCTGGTGGACTGCATGGACCCTGACTGCTGCCTCCAGCCCCTGTGTCATGTCAACCCGCTGTGCCTGGGCTCCCCTGACCCTCTGGACATCATCCAGGAGACACAGGTCCCTGTGTCACAGCAGAACCTACACTCCTTCTATGACCGCATCAAGTTCCTCGTGGGCAGGGACAGCACGCACATCATCCCCGGGGAGAACCCCTTTGATGGAGGGTGAGTCCGAGGGCCCCAGCTCCAGCCAGGGCTCTCTGAGTGAGAACTGAATCACTCCAGAGCCTCTTTTGGATGAATGAGGGTGGGAGGAAGCCAGGAGAGTGACAGCATCCATGGTTCCTGATGGAATGTCAGGGAAGGCAGATATAAAACTACTATCCAAGAGCTTGGAATTTTTATGAGCAAAGTTTTGTTGCTCCCACTGGGTGACAGATGAAGAGAGTGAGAAACCAAAGGTCCAAGGGGAATCTTGGATCAATACCCGCTTTGCAGTCAGCTCTTACTGATCCTGTGGTCTCCAGATGAGCTGAAAGGCATTGATGCTGCTCACCCTCAAAGCAGACATCCAGAAGATTTTGCTAGGCAGGGGTGGGTGCATCTGCTGCCATCCCAGGCCACATGCCCATACAGTCTTCCTGTTTTCAGTGGTGTCATCCATTGGACAGTTTTTTACTGAGGTCTGTCAGGTCCTTTGCTGGGATTGCAGAGATGAGCAGAACACAGTTCCTGCTTATTGGTCACTCCCAGTCCACTAGGAAAACAAAAAAAGGGACAGTTACAGTGTGATTCGGCCAGAACTTTGTCCCCAGGGCACTCTGGAGCACAGAGGATGTACTCCTGGGTAGGAGGGAGGCCAGGGCTTTAGAATCAAGTCTTAAAGAGGAGAAATGGTTAACTAGGCAAGGAAGGGAGAGAGTGTGCCAGGGAGAAGGAAGAGCTCATGCAAAGACCCAGAGACACAAAATAGCTCTCTAATCTCTGCACCCTAGATCAGGGCAGTG
>NW_012103810.1:1483680-1504990 GCF_000951045.1 Mandrillus leucophaeus
GTGGCTCATGCCTATAATCCCAACACCTTGGGAGGCTCAGGCAGGCAGATCACTTGAGCCCAGGAGTTCGAGACCAGCCTGGTCAACATGGCAAAACCCCATCTCTACAAAAAAAATTAGTTGGGCGTGATGGCAGGTACCTATATTCCCAGCTACTCAGGAGGCTGAGGTGGGAGGATCACTTGAGCCCAGAAGGTTGAGGCTGCAGGGAGCCAAGACTGTGCCACTGCACTCCAGCCTGGGTGACAGAGCAAGACCTCATCTCAGGGAGAAAAAAAAAAAAAAAAACTTTGCTCAAGGGGAATGTGTAATGAGGAAAGAACAGGGACTGAAGAAGCAGCCATGGGGAGCCTCCCTGTGAGGCAGCTGCTGTCATCCCCAGAGTGTGACAAGGGAAGCCAAAGAGAAGGCCTCACTGCTGGACCACGATGGAGCGGGATGCAGACATGCAGGTCTGTCAGACTCAGGAAAGAGCCTCTGCACTTTCCACCACCCCAGCCCATCCTTGCAAGGAGCCGTGACGAGATGAGAAAGGTGAGATGGAGGAAGCCCAGCAAGGGTGTGGCAGCATTCAAACCTCCACCTTTCTAGAGATGGAGCTACTCGATGGTCCAAACCCTCCACCTTACCCCCAGAATACTGAGAAGCTGAGAAGTTAAGTAGCTTTCCCAAATTCACAAGGCTGGTCAAGTGGCAGAGCTGGAGTGAGGAGAACACCTATTCATTTATCTTGGCTAGAAATGCTGCTGCTGTCCCTGGGGAGGAAGCTTCCTGCTATTTTCTTCAGTTGTGTGATTTTGTATGTATGCTTGTAGGCCTTCCCACAGTACGAGTTTTTTTAATCCACTAGAGATATAACTAATATTCCTACCAAGGAAAATGTCACTTGCTCAGTCATTCTTTACGGGGCCCATTATGGGATCCAATTAGGGCCATGGCTTGTTGGTTGCCTATGGTTGTTCTGCTTACTGGATGCCCTTGCCATGCCAGCCTCATCAATGCCAGCAGGGGCACGTCCCCTGTATGTCCTCCTGGTCACTTCCTGAGCCTGCTGCTTAAGCGCCATGAGTCACTGTGGGACCTGCACACAGGTCTCAGTATTGTTGCTCCAGCAGGTCTGACTGGCCTCAAGAAGCCAGCCAAGTACGGAGTTTGAGACGCCTGTGCTGGGGGAAACAGACACCTCAGCAGTAGGGAAGATACAGGCCTCGGAAAGAGGCCACCTTGGGCTTCAGATCCTGGCTCTGCCACTCTACATGCACAGCTCTGGACAAGTAGCTTAATAGAGTGCATCATGTAAATGTCTGTCACCCCTTCTAAACTGAGTCCTCCAGGGAAACACTTCATCTTACACATTTTAGCACTTAGTAGTTGCTGAAAACATATACATCTAAATTATCTTGAAGAATAAGGAAATGGAAGGACTGAGGGAGGGAGGAAGGATGGACATATTATCTATTACACCTAATTTTATACTGAGGATTCAGAATCCAGAGAGGTTAAATCACCTGCTAAAAATCACATTACAGATTAGTCACAGAAGCAGAAGAAGTCAACTTGCAGATCATTGTTTATATATCTGTTACCTTCAGCTGGTTATATACACTTTGAAAACAGAGACCATTCATCTCTCCAAACCTGCAATACTTTGGCCAGGGCCAGGGATATAATATTTGCTCTTCAAATGAATAGATAATAGAAGCTTCCAAAAATGTTACTGTCTCTTAAAAAAAAAGTTACTGTAAAAATTCCTTTTACCTAACATTTGCCAGAATCATTATGTACCAGCTCTTCACTGGTCTAGATTCAGAAGAAACAGCCCTCAGGAAGGACCCCTAAACAGATTCTTGTGTAAAATATGCCCAAGTGACTAGAAATGTAGACACAGGAGGCAGCAGATGCTTTTCTCATTAGACTGCCTACTTGGTATTCGATTACCTTGGTCTAGACCAGTAGGACAGTGCTTATTTGCACAGTTGGGGTAAAGTGAAATCAGCTACCCAGTTTAAGTAGTTGCTTTCTTTCCTCTCATATGAGGGAGTGTGGTATAATAGCAAGTGCCCAGAGTTACAATCCTGGCTTTACCTCCCACTAGCTGTGTGTGACCTCAGGGAAACGATTTAACCTTTGTGTCGGTGGCTCTAGTTATAAATTGGCAATAATGGTAACTCTTTCATGAAAGCTGTTGAAAGGATAAACTAAAATAAAGCACCTGGCCCGGGGCTTAGTACATATTAGGTGATCAGTAAATGGTGGCTTTTGTAGCAGCTGCATGTCATAGTGAAAATAGCACAAGCCTTGGAATCCGACAGACCAAGATTAAAAGGCTGTTGCATCCACTTTCTAGTTTTGTAACCTTAGGAAAATTCCTAAATTGTTCACTTATCTGAGCTCCGACTTGCTCATCTGTAAGATTAGGGTGTTAATGTCTATGTATCTTGGGATTGCTGTGAGAATTAAATGGGGACAAAAAGTACATAAAGTCTCAACCTAGTACCTGCCACACAAAAACTTGCTTGCTAATTACATGGCGGTGATGATGATGTTAATTAAAAAGAGTTTCCAAATCCACTTCCTTAATTGGAAGTAAAAGTTGAGAGGAACCTGCCCTCCAGGTCCAGCAACCACCCAGAGAGGAGGCAGGTTTAGGCTGTTGAGGAAGCGAAAAGGTGGCATTCTTGCCAGCCGGCTGTCAGTTGGGATCCTTATTAGAGTGGAGCCCAGTGGCGTTTCTCCAGAGAGTGGAATTTCTGATGGGGAGGCAGACCTGACTTGGTGCCTGTGTATGACAATTAGGCCTGTGTCCAACCAACAAAACCCCACATTCTCCTGCACCCCATGTGCTATGCCACAATTCATGTAGTTCAAGATTTCATTTAACAGCCTCCAGGAATCAGGCTGTCACCCAGAACCCAACAGCATTTCTGAGACCAGCAAGGAAAGGCAGGCCTCAGAGTGGAGGTCCTTCTCTCGGCAGATTCCCAGCTGGATCAGGCTCAGGGAGCCTCAAGTATGAGGCACACTGGGACCTCAGCTGCCGGCACCAGAGAGAGAAGAATTCAAGGACAGGGCTTAGAGCCAACTGGCCCACCTTGGGTGTGAAAGCAAGCAAGCCAGTCCCTAGCATCCAGGGCTCTCCCCAAGACTCACTTCCTCAGAGGCCAGACCCTATCTCCTGGAGTGATGAAGGCCTCCCTGAGGGGCCCTGTCTGGTTCGTCTGTGTCCCCAGGGCCCAGCACAGTGTTGGGTCCAGAGCAGGCATTTAATGCAAGTTGAATGAGTACAGTAGCTCTATTTGACATCCTGCCAAACTGCTGTCCTCAAACCCACAGAAAGTGACAAAGCTGGATGGAGAGTGACAGACATGACCTAAAGTAGGAGGGGACAGAGTAGGCATGGGAACCACTGTCACCAGATTAAGTGGATTGAATACCACCATTCTCTCCTGGCCTGGATGCCCGGGTCCCATCTGCCTAGTGGAACAGTTGTCCCTCCCATGGAGTCATGGGGAGAATGCCGTGAAGGGGGTCCACTGTTGACACTTAGGAGAGGAGGAGCTCTGAGGTCTGCAGGATCTCCAACTGCACTGTCCATACAAGGAGGCCAGGATACACACGTGGGGCTTGGAATCAGAGAGCTGGGAAACGGAGGGCAACATGAGACATCTCCTGGGCAAACACTTGAGCCAGAACTGTTTCCCATTGTTGGGTGCATCTGTGCTCTTGGGGAGGACTCCTCTGACTGAAAGGGCTGGATGTGGGCCAGATATCCCCTCAGTGAATAGTTATAGGTTGCAGATGCTGGACAGGTTAGCAAGTTATAGGAAGAGATGCTGATGAACCACCCCCAGGTTATTCAAATATGGGTTCAGAATAGGTTTTAGGACATGATATTACAACCACCCAGAGGGGAGGCAGGTTTAGATTGTTGAATCATTATTTGAGGAAGGGAATTTGTCTGAGAAATCATGTGATGGCAAATCTTGCTGGGTTCCCCTAATTCTAATAGGTTGTTGGCTCCATCAGGCAATAGATGGGTGTGGACAGGGAGCTATAAGACTCAGCTGACAGGAAACACTGAGCCCCAAGAGAAAAGATTCAAGAAATCAGGGGGACTTTAGCAAAAGGCAGGATGGATTACCAAAGAATTTACCCCAAAGGAGGCAGAGAATCATATGCTATAGAGATACGATAGAATCCTATAGGATACCTGAGACTCGTATCCTATCAGAGCCTTTGAGGAGGAAAGACTGGGCAGGCTCAGCAAGGGACAGAGCAGAGCAAAACACACAAGCTGCCTGAGCGTGCTGGCTCACGCCTTTAGAAATCCCAGCATTTTAGGAGGTCGAGGCAGATAGATCGCTTGAGTTCAGAAGTTCAAGACCAGCCTGGGCAACGTGACAAAACCCCATCTCTATGAAAAATATGAAAATTTAGCCAGGCGTGGTGGTGCATGCCTGTGGTCCCTGTTACTCAAGAAGCTGAGGTGGGAGAATCACGTGAACCCAGGAGGCAGAGGTTGCAGAGAGCAGGAATCATGCCATTGCACTCCACTCTGGGTGACAGAGCCAGACCCTATCTCAAAACACAGACACACACACACAGACACACACACACACACATACACACACAAGCTTCATTTGGTGACTATTGCCCAGCACCTACTCTGCACTAGGTGTGGGAGGAGAGGATATCTCACCCCGTTACTGTGGGGGTCTTCGTGGATCCCATGCCTTGTGTGTCATTAAGCCCAAAGGAATTGGCACAGAGTGAACCACAGTGAGTGACAGAATAAATCAATGAATTAGCCAGTCCCTGCTGAGTGCCTGAAGAGAATTAGAGACAAAAGTGCTCTGAGAGCTCAAAGGCAAGACCATCACTCCCACTGCACGTCTGTCCCCTGAGCCTACACCATGAGAGCTGCCTCTTCTACAGCTTTGCTTCTCCAGCATGTAACACAGGGCGGGCTTAGAGTACGCAGTAGTAATTGTTTGCTGTTGAAAACAAATGAACGAATGAAGACTTATGGCAGGAGATGGCCTTCAGCATGAGACAAAAATTTCAGTAAGGAGAGTTGGCCATTAGAGCATCATTTATCAAATTGCAGGTCATAACAACCCATTAGTACCTCATGAAATCAATTCAGCAGGTCGAAACTATTATTTTCAAAAAAAGAAGTAAATTTAACTGAAATGGAATAGAATGAAATAGAAAATATCAGTGCATCACTGTAAAAAGAATATGTATTTCATGAAACTTATTTCAGTTACATGTGTATGTGTATGCATGAACTACTGGATAGGCTGTATTGCTTACTCTGGGTTTCAGTTGAACAGGATTGTAGAAAGCATTCTATACTGCAGAACCAGTGTGAGCAACAGCATAACTTTCCAGGACAATCAGAGAATGCAGAGAATTTTAATGTGGCTGGAGGATAATTATGATGACACTATTTTCCACATCAAAGGTCAGAAGACATGCTCTGACATTTGAAATCAAGATGGGCTTAGGAAATCTGTGGTATATAAGCATGGTAAGCAAAGGGGGCATGTGGGAGAAAGAAGAACAGAGGGAAATATCAGGCCAGAAAAGTGGGTTAGGGGCAGGAACTGAGAAAGATGTGACCCTCACCCGTTCACTAACCAAGTTCGAGCATTTCATCTCAGTCAGGACCTAAAACTGGCTCTAAACAGGAGTGAAATAACCTTGATTCCACCTAAGTCTTCGAATTCCTTTCAGACCCTATATAAAGGCACAAAGCTTCCAGGAATTTTAAAAGCAAGAGTTTTCAAGAGTGAAAAATGATGGAAAAGAGAAATGACCATGTATGCAACATAGTTTTTTATCTGCGCACTGTGAACCTAAAGCCATTTGCAAGCGTCCATGGCACAGGGGTTTCAGAAGAGCATTTGCTCCCCACCCCCCACCTCCACCCAGGTCTTAGCCCTCAGGAAGCCCTCAAGAGGCCGAGCAGCAGAGATCATCTAATGGACTTCAGATAAACACCAACTTCCTGACAGCTGGCCTCTGAGTGAATTTATTATTGAATTATACTCCTGCATTTTCAGAACAAGCTGAACTGACAGGGTACCCCATCAGTTTAAAAAAAAGAAAAAAAGAAAAGAAAGACAATGATAAATAACCTGATGAAAGATGGAAGAAGGCAAAGATCCTGCTTCCTCCAAAATGTCAGCCATTATATATTATTCATGCTGGTTTTTTAAAAATCCCTCCCCGCACTGAAATGAATGTTTATGATGATAAAGCAACTAGGTGATTCAATTCAGGATGCAGACAACGAGTTCTCACATCATCCTGATGAGCAGCTAACAACTCCTCCTCTGCCACTTGATCATCCCTTTATTGATTTCAAAAACGAATTACGATCTCTGTTTGCTTTGTAGCTTGAGCTTATTCCTAGTTGTCCATCACAGAAAGCATTAGCAGAGGATGCTGTGGTGCAGTGGGAACGACTCTGGGTTAGAGGGAGAGAGCCTGGATTCAAGTCCTGGGGAAAGTGAGAGCATGTGACCTTGGGCTGGTGAGACTCAACTTCCTCCCCTGTGATGTGGGGTCACTAATTCTACCCTGCCAGGTTGTTTGGAAGATTAAATGAGATAAAATACCCATAAGCCCAATGGCTGGCTTATAGCACGCGTTCAGTACTAACACCTAACATTTACCAAGGATATTCTATTTGGAATGTTTTATAGGTAGTAACACCTTTAAGTCTCTGGGCAGACCATATGATATAGGGACTTTATTACCCTTGTTTTAAGCAATGAAAACTGAGCTACTGAGAAGTTAAGTAATCTGGGCCATGGTCATAGGGCTTGTAATAGCAGAGCCAACATTGGAAGCCAAGCCCAGGTGGCTCTAGAGCCCATGTACTGAGCCTCTCTTCTTCTCCACTGAGTCCTTTATGTTCCCAGCTCAGCATCTTCAGTTCAGAAATCCATACAGTGTGGTGCCACTACAACCCTAGCACTCCACCTGGCCCTGATTTTCTCTCCAATATTCTGCTACATCATAAAAAACCCATGTGCAATAAGGCTTTGTGCTGAAGAGCACTGACCTCAGAGGTTGGAATCTCAGCCTCACTATTTGCTAGCTGTATGACCTTAGAGAAGTCTCTTAATCTTTCTGTGCCTCACTTCCCTCCTGTACACTGTGAAAATAATAATCCACATCTCATGGGGATTTTGTGGGGATTAAATTAGCACACATAAAACACTTAGGTGTTAGGGCAGTAAGCATTCATTAAGTGTTAGTGACCCCGTCACTAAATAGCAGTAATGTTAATATTAGCATTAGCTATAGCATTAGTATACATACAGGTTTTAGTGTCACTATTGAGAACTGGGAGAAAAATGAGAATCTTAGCCTGAAGCATCAGTGTAGTTGTGTAATTGGGGCAAATATCCTAGCACCTTAGGATGGCAGGGATGAATGGACCTTCCAGACCATCAGCCCTCTGTGCTGGAAGAGGAAACTCCAAGGCCAGAGAGAGCCCCTGGCTCAGCAAGTTAGTAGCCAAACCTGAGTCCCAGAGAACCTGGAGTCCCAAGTGAAGGTTCGTATATCTCAAACTGTAAACTGTAATTCTGCTCTTTGTAAATCAAAGACTTTCTGTATTTTTATCCAACGCTGAGAAATTTTAAGCAATAAGAAGTTAAAATATTTATAGAGCCATGCTTCACATTACTAATGTTGCCCTCAATAGAGAATATAGGATCAGGTCTTGCAGGTATCCCTGCAGGTAGTCTAACTGGCCTTCCAATTAGATCTCAGAGGCATTAAGAGTTTGCTCCAAGCAAATCCCACAATCAGTGGCTTGACAGGGAGGGATGCAGCCTCTGTGTGTATTTTGCTAGAGGGGAGAGATCCAGCCCCTCATGCCTCCCCTGCCTGGGTCTCCTCCTCCCACCACAGTGGGGGCCATGTGAGTCCACCCTGTGAATCTAACCCTGCAGGCCTCTAGGACCAATCCCAATCTGAAAAGAAGGGCTTAGAGCAGACCCAGCTGCTCAACTCACATCCTTGCTACTGTTGTCTGCCATGACTTGCCAGCTGTGCCAAATGGCTTTCTGCCTTGTCCCTGAATCCTGGCCTCACTTTCTGTGTCTGACTTAAGCATCCTGGTGCCCTGGCACCAAAGGACTCAAAGCTTGCCCTCTTTTGACAGGCTCCCATCCCTGCCACATCTGGGTCTGGAGCTCCATCCCTGCTCTACCTGGGCATGATAACCGAGTGACACATGGATGTCCCCATCCAGATGCTTCTGGGAGCCCTTTCATGATGCCGCTACAGCCCTTCTTCCCTCATCCTTTGAATTATTATTTCCATTACAGGCCAGCTGTGTATTGCTGTACACCTCAGCTCTAGCCTGTTGAGCTGGACTTTGTGCAGAGTCCCTTAGCTGCGTTTCTGCCTGGCATCAGCTCCTTCCCCATGAAGTGGGTCTGATCCTGGTTCATTCTAGTTTCCCCTTTCCTGGTGAAGCAGGACTTGCCCTGTGCCCTGACAGAAGGCAAGACACATGGTCATGGAATGAACTTGTCTGCTGAGAGACTGTGGCTGGAGTCACATTTTAGCAGAGCTGCCTTGTATTCTTCTAACAGCACAAACCATCACCTGAAATGTCTTCTTAGAAACAAGCTTCTGGTCACACAGCACAGAAAGCAGCCTATCTAAACATGCACCACAAATCCCATGTCCCCAGGTACAATGATGGTATTTCTGAGCCATGTCCCCAGACATGACCAACCCACTTACCTGGGACAAGGGCCTTGCTCCCTGCTGGCCAGACCCTCTCAGTCCTGCTTCTCCCTCACCATAGTTGATGGGCTCAGTTCCCCAGAAGCATAGTATGGTGAACAAGTCAAGGGCTCTGTTCTTGTGTACACATTTATCAGCCAGCAGAAAATATTCTAGAAGATTCTTGTGGGAGAGGACTCAGCCTGAAGCATCAGCATTGAGCAGCCAGACTACCCACGGGCTTGAGAGATTGATTCTGCAGCCTGGGAGCTCACGCTGCCTTGGTGTCTGAAGGAGCTCAACAGCCGTACTTAGCTAGCAGGTCATAGAACAGTGGTTTCTGGGCTCTGCAGGAAGCACAACCTCAGGTTCCTGAAGACACTAGTAGTTGCTGGGCCATCTTGCTGTTACCACCCCAGGTGGTGTCATGGCACCATGGCAGAGCTGGTGGTACCCCATCCTCAAGGAGTGATGGAAGGGAAGCTCTGCCTCACCTTCAGACATCACTGACCACACCTATACATGAGGAACGTGGACTCAGTCACTCAGAAGACCCCTGTAATTTAAAAGGTAAACTCCTCCCTCCTGTCAATCTGAAGGAGCCTATGGAGCCTATAATCCCAGCTACTGGGGAGGCTGAGGCAGGAGAATCTCTTGAACCCTGGAGGTAGAGGTTGCAGTGAACCAAGATCATGCCACTACACTCCAGCCAGGGTGACAAAGCAAGACCATGTCTCAAAAAAATTTAAAAAAGGACTAGATCAAGTTTTATTGGTTTGGGGCTATTGGAAAATAAACATGGTAAATATAGGATAAGCTTTGAAATAAGTTATAAAGATTGAAGCACAGTGAGAAGTTGGCTTTGGGGTATAATAATAAACAGCATATTCAAGTTTATTTTGTATACAAAAAAATCACCACATACACTCTCTCGGAGTCCCAAGGTGGATACCGAAGGTGGGCCATGAGAACAGGAAGAAAATTTTAGGGGCTCTATCTATACAGTGTTTCTTTTATCTTAAGAAATAAGAAAGCAAGACTGGTTTATTTCTATAGAATGTTGGATTCTCACCGATTTGTTCCTTTGGTCCCTGTGTTACTTGGTTACATGTCTAGACCAGTACATGAGGCATTCTGAGGGAGATCAAGATCTACTCCACAGAAAGAGGGACAGTGGGGTGGGTACAGTGGCTCATGCCTGTAATCCCACCACTTTGAGAGGCCAAGGCAGGTGGGTCACTTGAGGCCAGGAGTTCAAAACCAGCCTGGCCAACATGGCAAAACCCTGTCTCTACTAAAAATACAAAAAATTAGCTGGGCCATGGTGGCGCACACCTTTAATCCCAGCTACTCAGAAGGCTGAGGTACAAGAATCACTTGAACCCAGGAGGTGGAGGTTCCAGTGAGCTGAGATCATGCCACTGTACTCCAGCCTGGGTGACAGAGTGAGACTCTGTCTCAAAAAAAAAAAAAAGAAAAGAAAAGAAAACAAGAAAAGAAAGAAAGACGGACAGTGAACCCACACTGGTTTATTGTGTATTACTCTGTTTATTGTGTATTATGATATAATAGTATATTATACCATAATTGTTTGCACGCATGTCTGTGTATCTGTATAAAATCTAGTGTTAACCAAACTTACTCATAAAATGGTAAAGTGGCTTTAAAGGTTTCCTGCAAAGTAAATACAAATGGAAGATAATACTAATAGTGCAAGTACAAGCAAACAAAAAAAATGGCAGAGCTGATACTTCTACTCCTAATATTAAAAACTTTCCTCAATCTCGCTATGAGGTTAAACATGATTATTTTCATAAGATTGAACAAAAAGTTAACTAAGAGTTTCAAAATGATCAACAATCTTAACAGAGTTCACTAAAAGAGTCAAAATTATCAAGAAGGCTATTTGAAATATGAATACTCATCAAACTTTGCATCAAATGTATATTACCCTTCCCAGGGTGAACCAGCGATGGTAGCACATGTGTGCAATTTATAAGTGAATGCAAATACATTGAAGGAGCCTGCTCAAAAATGTTTGCAGAAAGGACATACAATCAAAAATGGTTCCAGAACCCACCTCTAATCATGTGAACTCTGAATTGTGAGGCAGCCAAGTCAAGTTGGGATTCTCAAATAGTTAAGTACATGTCGGTCAGACTCCGAGTACCCTGAGAGGTGGAGTGGCTCTCCCAAGTTCTCATGGCGAATCCTGCATTTGAATCAGTCCTGGCTCCCCCGCAACTCTGCAAGAATGGGCAAGTCGTTCCCTGTCTGAACTTTATTTTCTCATCTTTACCAAAAGAAGTTTGAAAGAAGTGATCAGGAAGGGCTCTTCTGACTCGAATGTTTCATAATCAGGGGTTTCCCAAGAATACGTATATAGGCGGAAGATGTTGGGCTGGAAAAGCTGTTTAAAGAAACTGAGGCAGAGCATCAGATGGAAAACTAGGAAGAGAGAGCTGCAGATCAGCCTGGTGGCTGGGCTGGAAAGACGGTCTTGGGAGCTGCAGAGAGGACAATGTCAGGCTATGACTGGAAACACCTTCAGTGGTAATAATGTCACAGGCTGTGAAGTGAGGCTTCTCATTCGGGCCCAGGTAATGTTCTTACAAGACTTCAGATAAATTGCAGTAGATGCTGGAAAGATCCCCATTCAATCAGCAGAAGTTAGCAGGAAACAGTTTAAGGATTTATACAAGTCAGGCAAATAAATCTGTTTAAAATACACAATGCAAAGGAGTGATTTCCATAATCAATAATGTTATAGACTAGCAAATACTTTAAAGGAGAGAAAGGCTAGAGTTATCATTTGCCACCTAGATCCCAAATGATATTCCAGTTTCCTGAATACCAAAGTAGCTGCTTTGACTTAATAACAAAATAACACACACACAAAAAAAATAATAATAAAAGCTACAGTTTTTCTCCCTTTGCCTTCCTTTATCTGCTTGTATAATATACATTGACTAATCAATCTATCTTTGTTTCTGGCATTCTTTTTCAAAGTTTTCCAGACCACAGGTGGTACAGATGAGGAGGGTATAGAATCAAAGGGTCAGGGCTAGGCTGAGGCAAGTGAGTCTTCCAGGGGAAGGTACCCAAACTTTGAGGGAGAGTGTGGGCTGGCCTCTTGAAAGGGCACAACTCTTCCAGCCCTGGGTTCTCTAACCATATCCCTGTCAAGGTCAAGTAGCTCAAAGTTCTCTAACATCGTCCTCACCTTAAGTAACAGAAGCACATAAGCTCTTTATTCATTGTGTAAATAATTTATCAAGAACTTACTCTGTGCCGTGCGTTCAAATTCCAGAGCAAACACCTGTTTTGGAGGAGGTTTTCTTTTCCCCACTCAGAAATGGCCATCAACCATGATCAATGCTGGGAATATAGCAGTGAGAGACATGTGGTTGGTCCCTGTCTTCAAGGAGCTCATGTTCTGCTGGGCAAAAGATTGTCCTGGCAGAGCAACAGCACTCAGAGCTCATGAGGAGTAGCCCGGAAGGAGCAGGAGTGGTGTTTACTGCTTGGTGAATGCTCCAGGAGAGGTGGAAGTTTCCAGATAAAGGGAACAATTTAGCGATAAGTATAAGCATTGCATGAGCTCCATTAAGATTCTGACGCCACGTGTAGTAGGGCTGCTTTAGCTGGATTGGGTAGTGCGAGATTAAAACAGTTATAAATTCTTAAACGTATGTTGAATTCTATTTTATACCAGTTGGAAAAAACTTCAGCCTGCATTTGACAGATGAGAGAAGGGAGGTTCAGAGAGTTCAAATGACTCCAAAATCATACAGTTAGTTCCCAGAGTCAGAACTGGGAACTATGACTCCCAGCCCAGTGCTCTCGCCACCACAGCCCTACCACTTTTCCCTGAGCAACAGTTGAGGTTGGCTTTTTATTTGCTTGATTTTGTTTTGGAGCGGTTTTGTGTCTCCAGCAGATTCTTCTGTTGATCCCAAACCTTGTCACTCTCCTCAAGAAGCAGTCAGGCAGATCTTCTCCCCTGTTGGCGTCAGCAAGGGCACCTCAGTCAGGCCCTGAGTGTGTGGTTGGACTCATGCCAGTATGTCTGACACCACCCTTGGCTTGGCAGTGGCGCTCCCTCCTGGCAGAGTTCACCTAGCCTAATTGCTTGTTTTATATCCCAGCTGCCTGACATATGCCAAACCCATGTGTTGACTCACTGGTGTCAGAGACAACTACACGGGGGCATTTCATGTTGGCTTTTGTGAGCTCTAGCAAGTAAGTGGAGACCGAAATTCATACATTTCTGGAACTTAGCACCTAACACAGAGCCTGACTCACAGTAGGTGCCCGATTTTTCATGAAATTAAAGGAATTTTAGTGACTGCAGGTACATAACACAGTAGTAAGAGTGAGGCCTCAGAAGTAAGAAGACCTAGCTTTAGTATCAGCTCAGCCAAGTGAATTCCTTTCTGGATGACCTTGAGCAAGTCTTTTTCTGTCTTCCAGTTACTTGATTGTTTTTCACTTCACAAACACTCTGAGAGCAGCATTCCATGCTTACCCTCTCTGGAGATGTGGTCCAGCCCTCCTCTGGCTCACACGTAAACATGTGAGATGGCTGTACAAATGCAAATGATATAATATGACCATCAAATAGTAGAGAGATACTTATAAGGTGTATAAAAGCCCAAAGGAGGGGGTGATTCATTGTGTCAGGAAAAGTTGATGACAACCTTACTGAGGTGGTGACAACTTAGATGAGACTCTTAAGGATGAGTAGAAAATAACAGCCCAAAACTCCATTACACCAAGACAGCGACCATGAGGAAGCAAATCATGTCAAATAGAGGACTGGTAATGGAGGATCATATGAGCTAGCTGGAAAGCCAAGTTGGTGGCAGTGATTTGCTCTCACGTTAATGGTTTTTCACTAAGGCAGTCTTCCATTACAGAGTTCTACACTCAAAGCAGCAACTATTTCTTAGCCACATCTCCACCACTGAGCGAGTGCCCAACCCTCAGTGTAGGATCAGTGTTCCAGTGGTATGCAGAAGCCAGCTTGAACCAGTTCACAAGAACTGATTATTAAATGTTCAGAAATTTGGCAAGCTGGTTGTTAAACACAGCCATTATTAAAAATTAAATTATATAAAATTAAATAAGGTATGTTAAAAGCAAAGGTAATAAATACTCAAAACTTATTACTTTCTAATTATTTTGCCGTGTTTGATGTTACGTTTGCTCTCGAGTTACTCAGGACCATCTCATCTCCACAGTGGCAATACCGCATAATGGCATCCTCCTGTGTGTCTCTTGCCACCTCTGTTCAGTGGCATCTCTTTGGTAGCTTGAAAACAGTCAGAATGAGAGTATTTACACCACAGAAATGAGCAAATGCTACAGTTGAAGCTGGTTTTCTTTTCTTTTTCTTTCTTTTTTTTTTTTTTTTTTTTTGAAAGTCGGTCATTAAACACTTGCCAGCACACCACTGATAGTATCCATTAAATAAATGGATGCAGAAAGCAAGCATCGGGAAGCCCAGCACTCGCATCTTTTCAAACCTCCCAGTACAAATGCATGTGGCACAAGACACAATTCGGAGGCCCCCGCCGAGCTGACTTCCCATCTCCTTTGTTCCAGGGAAGGCTTTATATTAATCCGGGCTTTCCTGACAACTGAAAATCATGAAAACAGAACGGGGATGGAAGTGTTTTTCTCCAGGACTTAATTTCTGAGCCAAATGCCTGTGTTGGCAAGAGGCCTCTATGGCCTATCAGTGTCCAGGGAGTCAACCTAATCTTCCCCAGAATCCAAAAGCAATCCACGGGAGCCCGGGCTGAACTTGCATCTGCTCTGGCTTGCTGAGTTGGAGACTACATGGTAGCCAAATGGTGCCGATTCAATGTTTCCCAATTATCAGGAAATCCCCAAAGAGAGATCAGTCAGAGGAGGCTGGCCTGCATGTGTGTGAGGGGCAGCAGCCAGGACAGCCCCAGAAAGGAAGCCATCCCCCCAGGGCTGGTTACTGTCCAGGCAGAATCCAGAGGCGCATATGTCTGGAGAAGGCTGGATGGTGGCCAGCATCAGGAGATGAGATCTGTTAGTAATTCTCTGGAAGGACAGAGTTCCAGCAATACGAAATTCAATTGTCCTCCATTAAAGAAAACATCTCTCAGAACCAGCTGAATACAATCGGTGGAATAAATCTTCCCCATTACTGGAGAGATAATTTCACATAAATACATTGGAAGACCTTCAGAGCAGAATTGAAAGTCTTTGCTGAGCCTCACCCGCTTAACTTGTTTGCCGTGTAATTGCATTTAGACCAAGGGCCTCGGAAGGAAACCACTGACTGAATTAGCATTAACCAGATTGTATGGAGTGAGGTGAGGAGGATGGGGTGGGGTGGGGAGTCTGGTGCATTGTGGGTAGTTGGTCTTGCCTTCAGAAAGGACAAGCTGACACTAGTGAGACCAGCTGCTTTACAAGCCTGGTGTTAATTGCTTTTCTCATCCAACAGAGAAAAGTTTATCACTCTAGGAAGGTAGAGGTGTGGGTACCTCATATGGCAGGGACTGAATTTGAGATCTTTTTTTAATGAACGCCCATGGGCCTCATCACTAGCTCTTCCCTAAGCCAGAAGAAAAAGCCTTCTCACCTGAGGTGAATAGAGAAGGTTATGTGGTGCACAGCGCCTGTGTTTTTGTCTCAGATGCCTTTCAGCGAGGGCTTTCTCCCCAGTGTGTGGATCCCTGAGGATGTTGAACCAGCCAGTACCTTCAATTCCACCCATGGCCAGTGGCAAGTGACTGGTTAGAGTTGGACCCGGAGTAGTGAGGCCCAGGTTCAAGTCCTGCCTCTGTCACCTGCTCTCTGTGGAGCTTTGGGCACACAATATAACCTCTCTGGAAACCGGTTTCCTCTTCCATACAATGAGAAAGTTCCACTAACTTAGGGATCTCCTAACTGACTTCTCCAGACATGGAGACTCCACAGAGTTGCCCTCAGAATCACCCCAAGGGAGAGGAGGCCTCCACCCCAACTTCATCCAGGGTAGATCTTTTCATTCGTTTTCCGCTTTGGAGTCCTTATAAAATGTCATTTACCCAAACATTTCTGTTTCTGAATATTTGAAAAGCCACCATTCTAGATGATCTCTAATTGTCCCATTTATTTGTTCAACCATCATGTTTTCAATGGCAACCTAGGATTTGTTCGACATAGTTCAGGCACTGTGAGGAGAAAGAAAGAAATCTTCACACTGCCCTCAAAGAGCTCAGGATCTAGTGGAAGGGAGGAGCGTGTATGCTTTGGTAAAGTATCAAGGTGTCTGCCTCAGGTTTTGTGGGAGAGAGGAACTAGTTCTGATTAGAGGTATCAAGAAAGGCTTCAAGGAAGAGGTGTCATTAATAGTTGGGTCTTTAAGGGTGAGAATGTTGGGAGAGGAGTGCAGGAATGACATTTTAGGCAGATGGAAGAACATTGCACAGACAGAGGCACTAAGTAACATTCGCCTGGCAAGTTTGGGAAAAGCAGGTAATTTCTTGTGCAAAATATAGAGTAAGAGTGGGAGGAGGGATATTGGGAGAGGTGTCAGGTTCCAAAACTCACTCCGAGAGCATGCTAACATCTGTCCTCCTATCTCAAATGTCAGATGAAAGGAAGTACCTTCTATCCTGCTCACTTGTTTGTATGTTCACTTCCAATGAGACTGTTAATAGCTGTAATAGGCGTTGCCATTTGTGGAGCTTACCCTATACCAGCATGAAAAAACAAAGACTCGAAGAACTGGCACGTGCCTACTGAAGTTCAGAGACCTAGGACGTGACAGAGCCAGGATTTGAACCCAGATCATTGAACTACACATCCACACACAGAACTAGGTGATATTGCCCTCTGTGATCAGCTTTATCTCCTTACAGCATAATATAGTATCCTTAGAAACTAACCTCCAAGTGAGAACATTGAATCACCTCCCAATAGCAATTCTCTCAAGGACACTTTGATGCCCTAAATTGAGGTGACATTTTTTTAAAGGTTATTATGTATCTTGAGTGAGTACCATGAGCCACTGGGTACAAGATGTATCTCAGTGACTGATTTTCTGTCTTCTGGCCTCTCGGGGTTCCCTGCCAGCCAGGGCTCTGATCATGAAAGGTATATCATGTTTGTGCTCTCTTCTCTTCCCACAGGCATGCTTGTGTTATTCGTGGCCAAGTGATGACATCAGATGGAACCCCCCTGGTTGGTGTGAACATCAGTTTTGTCAATAACCCTATCTTTGGATATACAATCAGCAGGCAAGATGGCAGGTAGGAGACCTTCTATGAGTCAGAAACAGTGAAGGTCCTGCTTCTGTGGTCTGGCCATATAGCTGCTGCTGGACTGATAATGTGGAAAGAGGATGGGTCTTGGACTCAGAGGGCCTGAATTCAAATGCGCAGCTCTGCAACTTACTAATTGTATGACCTTGTACCTGACTCTGGCCTGTGTCCCTTTGACTCTAGATTTAGCAGTTTCTTCTCATTTGGGTCTCAGAGTAAGGAGAGCGTACCTTATACATATCCTGTTCCATGACTTACGATATAAAACAGTCATGTGAACCGCTTTCTACAGAACAGACAGCTTGAGAAATCTCAGCCATTCCTGTTGTGTGGTTTCCATCCTGCAGCTGCCTAGATCTGTGCAAGCCATTTGGGTGATGACAGAATTCTGACCTTTGAATTCCTCCAAGAACCATCAGCAGAATGAAGTAAAGCTTCCTTAATGGCCCTAGCTCTCCCACCTGCTGTGCATCCTAGGATAACTCTCCTTACCTCTCTGTGTCTTGGCTTCATCTGTTAAATGGTCCTAATGCTGTTTATTTCACAGATTGGTTTTGAGGGTTAGATGATACGGTGGATGAGGAAGCACCTGGCACACAGTATGTGTTTAATAAATCTTAGTTCCCTACCACACTTTGATTCATTGCTGTATTTCCAGTGTCTGGCACATAATGAGTATACAATGAATATTAGCTTTTTGTTAAAATTACAGATTATTGAAGGAGAAGGTGATGGTGACAGGATAGGCAATGAGAATATTTTGGAGAAAAGGAAAAGAGAAGGAGGAAAGTAGAATATTTAGGCTGTCAGTGATGACAAGTCCTCTATTTTTAATAAAACCAGGTGGTGGCAGTCCATCTGGCTAAGCGTGGGCCCATAAGGTTGATTTTCACTCTGTGTTGGAAATTATGCTCCAGCTTGATTGATTTTAGCACCTCTTTAATCCAATATCAGATGTGAACATGTCCCGGCCGAGGTGATAATGAAGTAGAGGCTCATCTGTTTGTAGACATGTGTGCCTCTTAGATGGGGTTGGCAAGCTTGGCATGGGGTGCCCCCTCCCTGCCTCTCACTCCATGTGAAAAGGAAGAGGCCCAGCTGGAAGACGTTAGTGGCCAGTCCTCAGGGATAAACTGGCCAGGCCAGGCCACTGTTCCCTACCCTGTACACCTTCCAACCCAGGAAGGCCCTCATGAAGACACCCGCTACAGCATGAAGGATGCTGCCTGCTGTATGAAAGTGGCAGATGTGAGCCTCCTAGGCAACAGGTATTCTGACCACATTATTACCTGCTGTGAAACATTCATCCAAAAGGAGCCTTTCAGGACTGCCTTTTTTTTTTTTTTTTTTTGCCATGAAACTTGCCAGTCACTCCTGTGAGATGGCAAATCATCAGTCCTTATGCCCTGTTGTGGTCGGTTAGAGTAGATTCAAAAAACACACCAAGTCTGGCATAAGTTCGGTGGCCTTTGGGGAAAGCTCACTCTGACACCTCCCAATTCTTCCTGTTTATGCTTCCTCTGCAATTTCTACTGCCCACTGAGAGCATGGAGCTAAATATCAGCCATGTTTCCTGCATCAGCCTCCTAAATTACATCACAGTAGCCAGAATTGCTGCAATAGAGCTTGAGTTTCAGATCAATTCTTGCCAGTGCATTTTGGGACTTAAATTTTCTTCCCAACTCAGCCTAATGTATGGGAAAGTTATCACTTGTTATCACTTGTTCTCTCAGTATCCAAAAATCTCTGTTATATGTGAACAGATATCACTGCCCTCCCACCCTTCCTTAACTCACCTTCTTTCTTACCTCTCATGCCTTAGGAAAAACCGTAAGACTAAGAGATATAGTCTGGAAATAACAGTGTGGCAAGTGGACTGAAAGTCCAGGGACCCTGTATTCTTCTCTTTCCAGGAAGGCACCATGATACTTGCCCTCATTCAGCTCCCCCACCCCTACACACACGCGCACGTGCGTGCATGCATGCACAAACACACACACACACACACCCACTTGCTGAAATCCCAGACTTCACACCTTTACAGGAGCTTACAAATAGAAAACAGTAGCAGAGAAGTTAGCCAAAGAGATCATTTTTAAAAAAGGAAAATAGAGGCCATGAAGACAAACTAAAAGAATAACAGGCAAGAGATACAGATTAGGTTCGTTGAATTGAAAGTTGGGGACCAGGCACAGTGGCTCACATCTGTAATCTCAGCACTTTCGGAGGCCACGGTGGAAGGATCACTTGAGCACAGGAGTTCAAGACCAGCCTGGGTGTTCAAGATCAGCCTAGGCAACATGGCAAAACCATGTCTCTATCAAAAAATATACAAAAATTAGCTGGGTGTGGTGTCATGCACCTGTAGTCCCAGCAACCCAGGAGGCTGAGGTGGGAGGATCGCTTGAGCCCAGGGAGGTCAAGGCTTCAGTGAGCCATGATTGCCCCACTGTACTCCTGCTCTCCAGCCTGGGTGAGAGTGAAACCCTGTCTCAAAAAACAGAAAGAAAGAGAAAAGAGAGGAAGGAAGAAAAGGGGAAAGGAAAGAGACAGGGGGAAAGGAAGAAAGGAAAGGAGAGGAGGGGAGGGGAGAGGTAGGGGCCAAGACAAAGGAATGTGTGAGGCCCTGTGCTTTTCCCATCTATTATCCCATCAGTATAATCAATAATCCTGCCAAATGATTATGATCATCAGCTTCTTTTTACAAATGAGAAAACTGAGGCTGGAAAGGTGATATAATTCAGCCATGGAGCAAGTAGTAGTGTTCAGAATGGCCCTGCACTGTTTGGGCTTCATATGACACCCAGGCCTTCCCTTTGGGGTCACATTCACATTCATATCCAAAGCAGGGTTTCCCCTCCAGAGAAGCGGGCCTAGCCCCAGCTCATTATTTGCTCTTGGCAAGGCCAGGTGCCCTCTGCTTGCTCACTGCCTTGGGAATATGTCTTTTCATGTTTGTCTTTCCTCCCTCCTCATATACAACCTCTCATGAAGGGAGCTTATAAGTCTGGCTGAAATTCTGTTTGACAGTTAAAAATGTTCTATCAAGGCACAGATGCTATTCAGTTCCGTGACAGAAAAATTGTTCTTTGAGTATTTCCCCAAATTCATGGGTACTCTCCTAGAGAGCCAATTCTTGATTCAAAATAAACCCCACCGCAGGTGTTTCTCTATCACTGAATGATGGTCAGGCCCAATTTCACCTCAGTGAATGCGGAACAGGCAAAGGGGTGCTAGCTCCTGCAAAGGGTGGAAGAGTCAGGCTGTGGAGCTTGGAGCCCCAAATCTGGGGATGCCATCTACCAAGAGCAGAACTTGACACTAGGACAGGATGGTTCCATGCAGAATCCTTGCAGTCTCTGGAGGAGAGAAGAGCAAGCTGCAGGAATGGGCCCATTCCCCCATGGTGGATTTATCAGGGTCAAAATCAGACCCTGCACTGAGGTCTCTCACAGCAACTGCCCAGGTGAACCTTAGATTTAACTGCAGTAACAGCCAAAGTGAGAAGGGACGTAGGGTGTTTAGTAGATGTCAGTTCAGGAGCAGTTGATGCTGTCACTCATGCATTTATTTCATCAACTTTTAACCACCAAGCACTGGGCTAGTTTCTGAAAAGACAGAGGACTCAATGTCCCTGGGCCAGAGAGCTCAACAAGCAATCACAGTGCAATGCCATGCATATGGGGCAGTGGAACCCAAGGAGGAAGCCGGAATTCTGACTGACTAAGGCTGTGTGGAGGAGGTGAAGTTTGAGCTATGCAGTTCGATAGTTAGGAGTTCTCCATCCAAAGAAGCCAATGAAGACAGGCCTTGAAAATACCTACTACAGCCAGGTTGTGATAGAAGGAACGGACTAGTTTGAAGTCACCCCAGCAGATAGAAATCAGGCCCAGTGAATAAGAAGCTGGAAAAAGAGGGATTCACACTCAGTTTAAAAAAAAAAAAAAAAAAAAGTTCTAACAGTCAGAACTAACCTAAAACAGAACAGTCCTCCTGTGGATATAGCAATCTCCTCATCTCTGGAATTGTGTAAGTAGGAACTGAATGGGCCTTTGATGGTGGTTCTACAGAAGAAACTGATGCATCAAATGGGAGGGGGACTATGTCAGATGACCATTAAATTCCTCTCCAGTGGTTCACCTATTACTTGATTTAAACTTTCTGTTTTAAGAAGGGAAAGGACACAAAATTCTAGTCTAATATCTTTTTTTTTTTTTTTTTTTGGAGACAGGTTTCACTCTGTCACCCAGGCTGGAGTGCAG
>NW_012103810.1:1505040-1568378 GCF_000951045.1 Mandrillus leucophaeus
CAATCTCAACTCACTGCAACCTCTGCCTCCCAGGTGCAAGCCATTCTCCTGCCTCAGCTTCCCAAGTAGCTGAGATTACAGGCGCCCACCATCATTCCTGGCCAGTTTTTTTGTTTTTAGTAGAGACGGGGTTTTATCATGTTGACCAGGCTGGTCTCGAACTCCTGACCTCAGGTGATCCACCCTCCTCAGCCTCCCAAAGTGCTGGAATTACAGGTGTGAACCACCGTGCCTGGCCTAGTCTTATGTCTTATTGCATGATAGGGCTTTAAGTAGCATCCACGCTATGCCCTGTTTTTACTTCAGCAGAGCCAGCCTACAGGATTAGTGATGTGCCTTGGTTCACATGTGGCCCTCTTTTCCCATTGTCTATAATCTGAGTCCATCTGATTTCTAAACATGTGGCTGCAGAACCCTCAAATCAGGTTCCTGGTGGGGCTGGGCAGTGTTAGAAACATTGGGTGTACAGATAGGGAGGAACTCAGTTTTCTTTGATGTTCTAAAGTAAAAGTGCATGCCAAGGCTTGGATGGGAAAGTGCCTTGCTAGGTTTGTCTGCAGGTGATTGGAGTTAAGATGCCAGCACCAAACAGAACTGCCAGTATGTTTCTGGCTAGGTCCTGTTTGGGCACAAGATATTCTGGGGTGAGGCAAGGAAGACTCTGCCTGTACAATCCCCACGAGCCTGAAAAAAGAAGGGCTTAGCAGGGCGTCTTCTAGGATCAGGGAAGGCCTGAAGACTAGAGCAGACCTATTTGGTGTGACATTGATGACAGAACTAGGGCTAGGAAGGCAGGTTTGTCCTCAGACCTCCCCAGCATCCTCAGAGGCTGATGAACAGAGGCTGGGCTCCAGCTCTCCAGACGCTGTCACAGTGATCTCATCTCAACTAGGAGGCTGGCACTCAGTCTTCTGGTTCCCCTTTCACTTGTAAGATACTGTGATTCTAATTGAGCCATCTTTAAACTGCTGAGCTATTTTGTAATTGCAAAGGCCGTTGTTGAGTAATCTATCACAATTAGAGCTAAAATTGCTGTGGAGTCATAGAATCTTAGAGACTTAAGAATAATCCATTTGAGCCTTTGCATTTTACAGATGAAAAAAATGAGGATCAAAGAGGCTAAGTGACTTATCCAAGATCACACAGTAGTTGGAGGCAGAGCCAGGACCAGGCCCTAACACCCAGATCAAGGCTTGTTCTGCTTCGTTCCCTGACTTTTTTTTTTTTTTTTTTTTTTTTTTTGAGATGGAGTCTCGCTCTGTCTCCCAGGCTGGAGTGCAGTGGCCGGATCTCAGCTCACTGCAAGCTCTGCCTCCCGGGTTTACGCCATTCTCCTGCCTCAGCCTCCCGAGTAGCTGGTACTACAGGCGCCTGCCACCTCGCCCGGCTAATTTTTTTGTATTTTTTAGTAGAGACGGGGTTTCACCATGTTAGCCAGGATGGTCTCGATCTCCTGACCTCGTGATCCGCCCGTCTCGGCCTCCCAAAGTGCTGGGATTACAGGCTTGAGCCACCGCGCCCGGCCTGTTCCCTGACTTTTCCCTGGGCTTCAGCTCTGACGCAGTTGAAAGGCCCTAAGTACCAGCAGCACCACTGTCAGCTCTTGTGTATCCTGGAAAATGACTCTCCACAGCAGTGGTTCCTTTCAGCAAATTCTCTATGTGAATCATTTTATGGGGGGAAAAAACCTGCTTAATAAAATCACTGCCATTGTTTGGAGCTGCAGTCAAATCTTTAGGCATTAGAGCCTCCCTCAAGAAATGCTCAGACCCTTTGGTATAATTTTCTCTCCTTTCTTGGTCTCTTTCTTTCTCATCCTGGTTCCTGCTCTTTCTGCTCCCCACCCCTTCTCAACCTTCCCCTCCCAAACAGTTTTGACTTGGTGACAAATGGCGGCATCTCCATCATCCTGCGGTTCGAGCGGGCACCTTTCATCACACAGGAGCACACCCTCTGGCTGCCGTGGGATCGCTTCTTTGTCATGGAAACCATCATCATGAGACACGAGGAGAATGAGATTCCCAGCTGTGACCTGAGCAATTTTGCCCGCCCCAACCCTGTCGTCTCTCCATCGCCACTGACATCCTTCGCCAGCTCCTGTGCAGAGAAAGGCCCCATTGTGCCAGAAATTCAGGTACCCAGCTTCCCTAACTGCATTCCACCACACTTTTATTTCATTCTGGGGATGGAAGAGGATCTCAGAGACAGTGGAAAGAGAGAAAACACCTCTGTAGGGCTTGGGTCAGGTCCTATCAGCCTGTTATGCAAAATCCAGCCACCAAACCCCACAACGGGCATGGTGTAAGGGCATGAGGGGCACCCCGCTTACAGACAGAAAACACTTGAGCACCTGGAACTGCCTAGCACACTCTGGCTTATACTAAATTCTCTCTGTCTTTCCACTCTCCTGGTTAGTTCACTTCTGCCTACTTTCCTTTTCCCCAGCATCCTATGTTCCTCTCTCATTATTTCTGTTAAAAATATTTAAAATAAATGGTCCTATCAAGAGGAAGGAGCCAAAGGATCCCGAACAGTGAGCATTATAATAAAGATTAAATGAGAAAAATATATATGAGGTGCTTAGCACAATGTCTGTCACCTAATAAGTACTCAATAAATTTTAGCTGTTATTATTAAGATTATTTAACACACACCGCCTTCATGCCAATTAAGGCCTTGGCTCAAATCTATATATACAACTGCTTTACTTAACTATCATTAAAAGAAGGTAATTGGGAAAGACGCATTTTAATCTGATGGAAATCAAGATAGATATTTTCGCCTAACAAAGCTCCGCTAGTTGAATTTCCTTCGCTGTCCCCAGCCCAGTTTCTAACGGCAGCAGCGAAGGCCTGAGGAAGAGGAGAGATGTCAGTGCAGAAGCCCAGGAGAAGTCCTGGCTGTCTCACCTGCCTGAGGAGAACTCAGGCGATGTGCCTATTAATAGATTGCGGGCGCTGGTGGAGCAGGGAGTTTATACATTTTTGTGTGTATGTTTCATGCCTGGCTGAGCAAACACCTTTCCGTGCGTACCCTGTTGAGTGGTTTCTGATGCCAGCCAACAAGAAGGACATACAATCATTCCGAAATTCTCATTGCACTCACAGGTTGAAACCTCTTTTTCAGAGATTCAGTGCCTGTCTCCCGTCTCAACTACCAGGCTGACCTTTCTTATGAAATGGTTGTCAGTGGAGACAGAGTTTGCTGGAGAGAAGTGATTTGTTACTCAACCCTGGCTCAGCTCCAGCTAAACATTTTTCCCAGGAGCAGGGACTCTGGAACAAATGGGGTTAAAGGTCACACCCTCTTTACAGTGCTCCCTGAGCTGGGTGCCTGCACATTCAGTTAGGGCAAAAACCTTGCTTATTATCAGATTCATGAAATACACATAAACAAACTCTTGGATTTTCCCAGTCCTCTCATAAGTTAGCCTTTGCAAGTGCTGGGAGATATGAATTTTAAAGGGTATGTTAAAGAAGGTAAATATTTTTCAGAGCATCAGGATGGCACTTCAGTCATGCCAGGGGCTCACCAGGGTATGAGTCCTGCTTTGCCTTAAACTTGTAAGCTATAGTTTAGGAAGATTGCCTTGGTTTAAACCCAATCCCTAAAATGTCCTGTGTTCAGGAGAATGAGGTGAGGGTAAGCGTTCACACTTGTCTATGAAATGGACAGGATGAAAAAGGCATTAAGAAAATGTGGCACATATATACCATGGAATACTATGCAGCCATAAAAAAGGATGAGTTTGTGTCCTTTGTAGGGACATGGATGCAGCTGGAAACCATCATTCTCAGCAAACTATCACAAGAACAGAAAACCAAACACCGCATGTTCTCACTCATAGGTGGGAACTGAACAATGAGATCACTTGGACTCGGGAAGGGGAACATCACACACCGGGGCCTATTATGGGGAGGGGGGAGGGGGGAGGGATTGCACTAGGAATTATACCTGATGTAAATGACGAGTTGATGGGTGCTGACGAGTTGATGGGTGCAGCACACCAACATGGCACAAGTATACATATGTAACAAACCTGCACGTTATGCACATGTACCCTAGAACTTAAAGTATAATAGAAAAAAAAGAAAGTGAAAAAAAAAAGAAAAAGAAAAAGGCCCACATCCACTGTAAACATAGGGTAGAATAGCCATTGTCCCTTGAATAGATATATTAGCCTCAATCGATTTAATGTTCCTATCTTGAAACAGCGCCCAGAGCATCAAGCTGATAAAGTTGTCTGCTTTTGCTGTCTGCCTGGGCATGCTGGTATTCATTTAAACTTTCCGACTTAGAACTGGGCTCATTGCACCCAGTAGCTAAGTGACCTGAGCATTCCCCAGGTCACAGCCTTCCCCACTCTGTTCATCTGGCACTGCAGCTGGGGCCCAGAGTGGCCAGAAGCTCTATGCAGTCCAACCTCTCTCTGTGGATGAGCTGGGGCTGTGAACCACAGGTCCTGCCAGGCTGTGGTCTCAACTCTGCATAATTATTTGTTTGGTCAATATCTCGTAGTTTCTGTTTAATTTCCTGAAAATGAAAGTGATTTGGAACAGATCTCATTTGAAGAAAGTTTTGAGAAAGAAACCATCCTTCCCGCTTAGGCAGCTGGCCGCAGCAGTCTCTTTTCATGACATCCCTGCTGCCAGCACCACCAGCAGCAGCAGCAGCACTGCATGCCACCTGACAACGTTCCTGTGCTAGGCACTCTACCTATGTGACCTTTCTCAGTCCTCACACAAAGCCAGGGAGGAGACCGAGATTCAAAGTTTCCGTGAGCTTTCTAGGATAACACAGCTCATGAACCAGTAGCAATGTGATCTAAGTATTTTATATGCATATCCTATGTGTTCCTCTCAAAACTGCAATGAAATGAGTGCTGTCATCCCTGTTGTACAGAGCAGGAGGCTGAGGCTTGGCGAGGTGAGGTGACTTTTGCAAGGTCACCACATGAAAACTGGCCCCAGAAACCAGGTCCTCTGACATGTTTTACCCCTCCCCAATCTTTCTTCCATCTCATTTATGTTTTTCCCTTCCTCCTCCACCTCCTGCTTCTCTTCACCCTCTGCTTCCCCTCTTCTTTCCACTGTCTCCTCTTTTCTTCCCCCTGCTCTCTCCTGCCTTTCCCTCTACCTCCTGAACACCCAGAGTCCATGGGGCCGCGCCATCTTCCCTCCACTGGGTGAGTCGACGACTGTCCCTTGCTGTAATCTGCCTCTGCTTTCTAGGCTTTGCAGGAGGAAATCTCTATCGCTGGCTGCAAGATGAGGCTGAGCTACCTGAGCAGCCGGACCCCTGGCTACAAATCTGTCCTGAGGATCAGCCTCACCCACCCGACCATCCCCTTCAACCTCATGAAGGTGCACCTCATGGTAGCGGTGGAGGGCCGCCTCTTCAGGAAGTGGTTTGCTGCAGCCCCAGACCTGTCCTATTATTTCATTTGGGACAAGACAGACGTCTACAACCAGAAGGTGTTTGGGCTCTCAGAAGCCTTTGGTAAGCCTCCCGGCTGCAGGACTCAGAGAATAGCACTTGCAGGAGCACTCTTTCTACCTCCTTGGTTCCTTTTTCCTTCCTTCCTCTTCTCAGATCAAAAGTACCTAAGGCTTAATTGACCTTTCAGACCTGTTCGTGACTGGCCAGGACCTAAAAGAATGTACTGAAAGACCTGAGTGTGGAAAACCCGACCATTACAATAAGGCTACAGAACCAAAGGGCCCTGGAAAGTGCCGTACTGGCTTGTGAGGGGCTAAAAGAGGGCATGTACCACAAAGGCAGGACCAGGTGGACATTGCCTGGCCACCCCACAGCCATCCTGTGGGAACTTACCCATTAAAATAGGAAAGCTAAAAAATTGTTTCTTTTTTTTTTTTTTTTTGAGGTGCAGTAACTAAGATTCTTCCTCCATCAGAAATGCTTTTTGGCCTCTTTACCCAGTCAGAGAAGTCACCTCTTTGTTGTTGTTATTGCTGTCTCTTTGTAAGATGAAACAGAAATTGGCTGTAACCTCACCTGGAGTCCCAGCCTCACTTGGCACTTGGGCTTCCAGGGGCTGGCTGTATGCATTTCTGCTTCCAGATTAGAGGAGGTCCCAGGAAGGGCTCAGAGCTGGACTCTTAGCAGGTCTAACCCTGCAGAGCTGATCCACCAAGCACTTAAGAGTAACCGTCCAGCAAATCCCTTCTCGTCTTGAACCCCATTCCAATTTCATTCCCTTAGGTCCAGAAAAGGCAGAGATTCAGCAAAGACAGAATGAGGAAGCCGAGAAGTAATGTTATTTAGAAAGGAAGGGAGGGAAGGAGGAAGAAGAAGAGGGGGAGGGAAGGAGGGAAGGAGGAAGAGAGGCAGGGAAGGAGGAAGGAAGGAGGGAGGAAGGAGGGAAGGAGGAGAAGCAAGGAAAGGAGGGAGGGAGAGAGGGAGGAAAAGAGGAGGAGGGAGGTGGGAAGGAAATGAAAGAATGTTGCTTGAGCACCTGCTGTGGGCAATGTGTGCCCCTGTACATTAGCATCTCAGTTAATCCTTATACTCTGTGAGTCAAAAATTGTCACCCCCAAATTCTGCATGAAGAAGTTGAGGCCCAGAGAAGTGAGATGACTTCTCAGTGACACACGGCTAGGAAGGAACAGAGTTGGATTTATTCCAGATCTTTCCTCTGGGTTCGCATCCCATCCTACCCAACAAGGGCACAATGGGAGCAAAGGTGCCATCTCTCACTGTTCATGATCCCTTCTGTAGATCAAGCCACTTCTGTCATCTTTTTTAAAATGAGGCCTTACAATCTCTTGAGATAAAATGAGCACTTCTAGTGCCCACCAGTCAGTGAAAAAGGGAAGTGACTGGATTGGAGTCACTTTCCTAAGATCACAAGTGACCAGTAAGAGGCATAGTGGCTGCTTAAGGAACTCAAGCCATGGGGGAAGGGGTCACAGGGGCGTCTTCCGGCCCAATGCCCTGTTGCCATAAATGGTCGGCAGTCTTTTGTGACATCTACAAGAAACTTTAAGGAGCTGCTCAATTATTAATTCCTGTCTTGAGCATGTAGTAGGATATTGTCCACTGGAAAATAGTGCCTGCCCAGAAAGACGCTTGGAAGAAATAACATTCCTGTCTCTGCTGGTTCCTTTCCACAGTCCAGTTACAGGGCTTTTTATACACCCAGGGTCAGGGAGGCTGTCATGTTTAGCCTTCATCCCAGTGACCTTCTAAGGGGTCCTGGATTTATGAAACAAAAGTAAATCCAGGGGATTTCTAAGCTTTGAAACCCAAAGCAACTTCCAGCTTTTTAAAAGTAATCCAACTAAGTTCCTTTTCTATATATCCATTATAAATGATTTTAAATATTTTTCCTAATTTAAAAAACACCATAGTCATTAATAAAAATTTGAAAAATGGACAAAAATAGAAAAAAGTCATATGTGATCCTGTAAACAAATACAACTAGTTTTCTTTTTTCATGTGTAATTTCTTTTTCTGGTTTTTTTTTTTTTGGTTTTTTTTGTTTTGTTTTGTTTTTGAGACAGAGTCTCGCTCTGTCGCCCAGGCTGGAGTGCAATGGTGCAGTCTCAGCTCACTGCAACTTCCACCTCCTGGGTTCAAGTGATTCTCCTGCCTCAGCCTCCCGAGTAGCTGGGACTACAGGCACATGCCACCACGCCCGGCTAATTTTTGTATTTTTAGTAGAGACAAAGTTTCACCGTGTTAGCCAGGATGGTCTCAATCTCCTGACCTCATGGTCCGCCCGCCTCAGCCTTCCAAAGTGCTGGGATTATAGGCATGAGCCACCGCGCCCAGCCCGGAATTTCTTTTAACACAGAAATACCATATATAAACAGTCTTTTCAACTGAGCATTGATCCATAAGCATTTCCCAGGTCACCACATAGTCTTCTTCACTGTGACTTCTGGTGGCTTCATAGTATTCCTACAGTGGATACACTTGGGTTTGCTCACCCTCTCACCCCTCTTGAACCTTTAGATTACACCTAATTTTCCAATATTATAACTAATGTTGTGGTGAAGACTTTTATGCACAAAGTATTTTCCATACTATATTAGTCCATTCTCATATTGTTATAAATACCTGAGACTGGGTAATTTATAAGAAAAGAGGTTTAATTGGCTCATGGTTCTGCAGGCTGTACAGGAAGCCTGGCAGCATCTGCTTCCGGGGAGGCCTCAGGGAGCTTTGACTCATGGCAATATGCAAAGCGGGAGCAGCCGTGTTACGTGGCAGGAGCAGGGCCTGGGTTGGTGGGAGGAGGTGCTACACACTTTTAAACATCCAGATCTCAGGAGAACTCACTCACCATCATGAGAACAGCACAAAGAGGATGGTGCCGAGCCATTCATGAGCATCCACCCCATGACCCAATCACCTCCCACCAGGCCCCACCTCCAACACTGGGGATTACAATTAAACATGAGATTTGGGTTGGGAACACAGAAACAAACCCTATCACATACTAAAGATTATTTCCTTGGAAGGGATTCACTTAGATCCTTTTAAAGTAATTGGTACATTTATTTTAACTTTTCCTCAAATGTAAAATTGCTCTTCCAAAAAAAAAAAAAGAAAAAATTGTTAAGGCTCAGCAATCTTGTGTTAGTATTTCACATAGTTCCGGTTGCCACTTAGAAATATGATCCTTTTTTCCTCTTCTACAAAAGATAAGCCAGGGGCCTTGCCTACAGGTCTAAAGGCCAAAGAGTGGCTTAGCTCACTTGTGCATTTTGCCTCTTCTGTCACTTATAGTTTCTGTGGGTTATGAATATGAATCCTGCCCAGATCTAATCCTGTGGGAAAAAAGAACAGCAGTGCTGCAGGGCTATGAAATTGATGCGTCCAAGCTTGGAGGATGGAGCCTAGACAAACATCATGCCCTCAACATTCAAAGTGGTAAGTGGATTAATAGAATTACTTGAACCAGGCTGGGGTGGAACCTTGTCTCATATCCCTTGTGCCCTGCCAAACAAAAAATTCGCACTTTGAATCCCATAGGCTTCTATGTGATCAGGGAACTCAATCAACAGATATTGCTTGGATACTTCCTTTGAGCTGTCACTGTGCTAGGCACTGGGGATGTAGAAATGAATGGCCTCAAGACTTTATGCCTGTGAGACACAAATACTCTCCAGGCAGTTTCAATGTTGTGCCACATCACAGGGCACTATGAAGGCTAGAAGAAGAGCACCTCACCCAGCGTTTTGGTTCATCAATGTGTCCCTTTGGCAAGAACTCCTGAACTGAGTCTCAGATGGTCTATAGGATTAGCCCTGTGTATCAAGTAGGGAGAACACTCTAGGCAGAGGGCATAATATGTGCCAAGGCGCTGAAGCCTAAAAGAAGAGTCACTGGAGAGAAGGTTCATTGTGATTTAAGCAGAGAATAACATGAAGGGAACAGCAAAAGACAGAGCTTGGGTATGAGCAGCTGGAGCCCAGGGTAAGAAGATTAGGACATTCAACTACATGCAAGGCAAATGTCAAGCCTCGGCAGGGACTAGAGCATGCGAGTGGCACCATCAGATCTGTATTATAGATAACTCACTCTGACCATGAGCTGGGATGGGACAGCTAAATATGGTAATGATGTCAGATATCACCTGCCTGATCTAAAAAGGCAGTGAATGCCCATCGAAGCCACAGCTTGTTTTGGGAGGAATTGACAAACGAATTCTAAAATTTATGATAGAATACAGACTTGTAAATAGCTAATGCAGCCTTTAAGAACAAAGAAGAGGGACTCACCAAATATCTATATTTATAGCTATCCTAGAAAAACCATATTATCTGAAACTGTGTGGTGCTGGCACAGGAACAGATAAATTGATTCCATGGAATAGAACGCATTCAGAAACTGACCTGGGAAGAGTAATTAAACTAGGCTTTGGCCCCAAATTTCAGAAAAGCCAAAATAACAGAATTGGAAATAAAGTTTCCTTCTCACTCACTTCACTTCCCACTCTGTAAGTCTGGAGGTAGATAATCCAGGGCTGCAGGGTCTGAGACCCAGGCTCCTCTCTCTATGCTCCACTCGGGCTTTCGTCTCCAAAGTCATGATCCAAGGGGACCACTTCAGGTCCAGCCTTTACATCCACTTTCCAGTCAGCAGGAAGGAGGTCAAGGATGAAGAGCAAGTCCCTTGCATTGTAAGGTCACTTCCCAGCAGCTGCTCATATCACTTCTACTTACATGCCATTGCAAGAACCTAGTTGTGGATATGGCTGCCCTGGAGCCAGGGATCATGGTCTGTTCCAGGCAGTCATGTGCCCAACTAAATAGCCAGGATTCTGTAACTGCAAAAGAAGGAAAGGGTGGATAGGATGGATGTCAGTCGGCAAGGAGAAGTTTTTGCCACATACCGTGTATATATAAGAACTTGGAACATGACAGAGATAGCATCACATATCAGTGGAGAATGGATAGGTGTTTTAGAACTTAGTATTGGGAAAATTGGCTCAATATGTAGAGACAAATTAAGTCCTCACTTCACACTGTATACAAAATAAATTCAGATGTTTTCTTAAACATCTCAATGTGAAAGATAACACTTTAAATTTGATGGAAGAAAATATTTAAAAGGCCAGGCACTGTGGCTCATGCCTATAATCCCAGTACTTTGGGAAGCCAAGGCGAGAGGATCGCTTGAGGCCAGGAGTTTGAGACTAACCTGGGCAACATAGTGAGACCCCATATCTACTAAAATAATTTTTTTTAAAAAATTAGCTGGGTGTGGTGGCACATGCTTGTGGTCCCAGCTACTCAGGAGGCTGAAGTGGGAGGATCACTGGAGCCCAGGAGTTCAAGGCTACAGTGAGCTGAGAACATACCACTACACTCTAGCCTGGGCAACAGAGTGAGACCCTGGCTCAATTTAAAAGAAAAAAAAAAGAAAGAAAAGAAAAAAGAGAAAGAGAGGAAGGGAAGGGGAGGGGAGGGGAGGGGACGGAGAAATTAGTAGAGTACTTGTAAAAATCTCAGGAAAGGATTGCCTAAAACCTAACAAAGCACAAACTTTAAGGTAGAAAAATGATTGATTAGAGTACATAAAAAGTAAAGATATCCATTGAACAAAGGACAGCTTTGACAAAGCTAACAGGTAACAGTTTGGGAGACAATCCTGATTATCTGTAAGAGCACAGCTCACTCGGGCTTCAGTATGGAAGAGGTGAGGCAGCAGGCAGAGGATCCAGTTTGGAGGCTGTGAAGTGTGCAGGAGGAAAAGGAGGAACCAGACTAAAAAGAAACAGGATAGATGTAGGAAGAAACTTTTGAGTCATTGAGGTTAATCCCCTCATTTTGTTGGTGGGGAAAGAGGCCCAGGGGCAGTTAAAGCAGTAAAGAGACCTATACAGGAGCTGGGATCAGCCCATTAATAACAAAGCCAGGTAAAAACCTGTCGCTTCTGGACTCTCCTTCGGTGAGAAGAGACTGTGAGTTTCACTCATTCATTTCCATAAACATTCATTGGCATCTACTCTGTCAAGCTCTGTGCTAAGCACTGGGGATACAGAAAGGAAAAAGACATAGTCTCCACACTTGAAATGGTATCGATTGAAAGAGAAAAACAGGTAAGTGCGATAAATAATTCATGCTATCATAGAGCTATGGACTGGGTACAGGAGATATGGACAACCTACCTGAGAGGCAGTATAGGTGAATGGCTAAGGGCCCAGACTCTGGAGCTCTTCCACTTACCGTCTGTGTGACCTTGGGTAAGGCCGGTTAAGCTACCTGGACAGTCCCCTGTTACAATAGGGATAATAATAGTACCTATCTTACAGAGCTTTGGAGTGAATTAAATCCGTATGACTTGTTTAGGACACTCTGGGTTCCATTAGGGGGTGAGGCAAAGCCTTGGGCTATGAGCCTGGAGATGGTCGATGGAGATCTTGCATGCCTTGCAAAATCAGGGTGACTCTGTGGTCAACCACGGGAAAAGATACCCATTCCTGCTCCATAGGCAATTCTGTTTTTGCTTGTCCCAGGCATCCTGCACAAAGGGAATGGGGAGAACCAGTTTGTGTCTCAGCAGCCGCCTGTCATCGGGAGCATCATGGGCAATGGACGCCGGAGAAGCATCTCCTGCCCCAGCTGCAATGGCCTTGCTGATGGCAACAAGCTCCTGGCCCCAGTGGCCCTCACCTGTGGCTCCGATGGGAGCCTCTATGTGGGTGATTTCAACTACATTAGAAGGATCTTCCCGTCTGGAAATGTCACCAACATCCTAGAGTTGAGGTATGTAAGGTGATGCTTTCTTCATAGTTCGTAACAACGTCCCTTTGCCATCCTTTGGGCCCCGCCACATTACCTACTGAGCCCACGGGTGGGACAGAGCCTCGCCTATCAGACTCTGGGACTTTTCACCTCCCAGCTCAAGCAGCTGCTGCTTCCCCAGTGCACTGCAGTGAAGACAAGCCACCTAGGACAGGGAGATGTCCCCGGCATCCAGAGTACATCTGTGACATAGACGGCTGCTAGGAGCCAAACGTTAGACTCCTTGGAAGCCACTGAATCTTCTTTCTGTTTCCTAGAACTAAACTGATTAGAATGAGTCACATGAACCTTTTTTATAAAAACAAGGGACTGGGTGCCATTGCTCATACCTGTAATCCTAGCACTTTGGAAGGCCAAAGCAGAAGGATCACTTGAGGCCAGGAGTCTGAGATCAGCTTGTGCAACCTGACAAGACCCCCATCTCTGCAAAAAATGATTTTAAAAATTAGCTGGGTGTGGTGGCGCCTGCCTGTAGTCCTAGCTACTCAGGTGGTTGAGGCAGGAGGATCCCTCGAGCCCAAGGGCAGTTCCCTTCAACGGACCAGTATCGAGATAACTGACCTCTCTGCTCCTCAGGTGCTGCAAAAGCAGCTGAGTCAGCCTCTTTCCCCATCCTGACCCTGAGTGATGGAGCACAGCCATGCTTATAGCTCAGGGAAGGACATGATATGTTGGATTTTTCTCTATGCCTCCCTAACCTAGATCATTTTAGAACCAGGGCACTGTCATAGGGTGGGCTCAGGAGTCATGGAAGAGCTGTGCTTTAGAGATAAGGGAGCCTCACACTCCCTTTCAAGAGGAATTGCACCAAGCTCCCTCCCAACTCTTTTAGGGAATGGAATCTGCCTGTCTTCTGGGCCAGGGTCCATGTGAGCAGGACAGGCCCTAGAGCTGGAAAGCCTTCCTCCACAGTGGGCAGGGGAAAAGAAAACTCACTTTTGCTGAGTTCCTACTATTTGCCAAGCATAACAATTCTGTAAGGCGTTTATTATTATCCCCCTTTGGTAAATGGAAAGATGGAGGCTTAGGGAATTTAAAGAACCTGCCTGAGGTCCAGCTTCTAAAATGGTGGACCCAAATCCAGAGATCATTACACACCTCTGCCTCACCAAAGCCTTGTCACCTGGCCCAATGAGGGCCGCTTCGACTTAATGCCTTGTTAAGTTCCTCCCTGGAGGTAAGGTCCTGCTGCAAGAATCTCACTCTGCAGCGCATGTGTGAAAGGAAGGCAGGGCCAACAGCCATAAGCCCTAAAGAGAAGGGTTAGTATCGGCCCCACACACAGGGCCAGACAAGCACACACGCGGTAGGCTCACAGGAAATCAGCTATCGGCTGAATGAGAAGAGGACCACCAGTGGAATATTCTCTGCCCTTCTTCTGTCTATTATGAGTCTGACTGGCACAGACATCTGTCAAGGAAGAAGGATCCTTTGAGCATATTTGTGTCAGTCAACTGCGTATATGGACCACAACAGAAAGCGCCGTGGACGAGGAAATCAGCTCGCCTCGGCAGAGAAGCTGTACAACTTTGGACAAATCACTGAACCTCCCTGGACCTCTGTTTTCACCTCTTTCCAATAAGAGACCCCATTTTCCCTGCCTCCCTCCTACAGTTGTTGGGGAGATCATGACAGTGGGTAAGGAAGGGAGATATAAGTAAAATTAGAAAAAAATAAATTTAGAAGTATATTATCATTTTGATATATTTTTTCTTCCAGTCTTTTTTTCCTAGGACTGTTTCTGTGTCATACCCTCCCTTCTAATTATAGTCTATCTCCAATTCTGTATTCTTTTATGAGGAGGCTCCTGGGAAGTGACCCAAGTTTGGGTAACTCTTTGTAGGGAAGTGTGCACGTGGAGACGCAGAGCAGTAAGCCTGTGTATCTCTGGGTATGTGTCCGTACAGAGGAGAGAATCCACCATTCCAATCCCTGTCTTAGCCCTTGTTAAAGCAGCAGAATGTGTCAACCTAGTCCTCTTCCCCCAAAGTCAGCAGTAGTGGTGCAGGCGAAACCATGCCTCTTCTGTGATATGTACTGCTTGTAAGTGAACTTACTGACAAGTAATATCCAATATAAAATACATCAGTGTCATAGCTGCTAAGTCTTTATTTATTATAGTATTGTATAGCACCATTGCTGTCAAGTTTTCAGGCTGCTAATAATGCTTCTAACCCTGCTGCTAACACCTCATTCTTTCTTCTATTCCCTGCTCTCCTGTCTTCTGTCAGAAATAAAGATTTCAGACATAGGTAAGCCAACCAGTGGAGAATTTCCTGCCTCACCCTTGCCTTGTTGCATGCTGTATGGTAAGCTGCATGTGTCAATTTCAGATGGCTGTATGGCAAAATAATCCTGTGTGACTGGAACTGATTGGGGCAATCAGTTGCAATGGGAGGAAGTCATTAATAATGGCAGCAATGCGTGGCAGGAGCCTGAACTCCTTGGATCGGTTGCAAAGTGAGGCAGTTACTTTGATAGTCTAAAAGTAATATGGGAAAGAATTTGAACCTTGGAATAGTAATTTGAATGCTACAGCCTGCTTATCCTTAGAATAAATGAGGATGTCATCCTAACTGCATTGAGCAACTTTGATGGTCATGATAGGAAGTCCTGAGAACATCTTGATCAGGTGAACAATCTGGAAGAAGACAGGTTTCACATTTACACTTCTGTGGGCATTCAGGGTGCCTCAGCTTAGGGATGCCAGGCAACCCCACCCAAAAGGCTTGCCATCAAGGAGAAAGCAGACTCCCGGAACCAACTGCAGAGATCAATCCCCAAATAGGAACTTTATCCCAGAGTAGGTTTGTCATGTAGACTCACAGCGACATGCAGTAAACAGAAATGGGTCTAGTCAAGCACACCAAGAGAAGTGTCTGCCTGTCAGCATCACCTGTCACTATGGCATTCACCTGACTCCTGGATAAGGCCCAGGTGTCCCCTGACCTCACACACATTGTGATGACTTGAAAAGTAACCATGGGCAGATGGAGGTGTGGCTTGCATGGCCACAGAAGTGGCTCTCAGTTATCTAACTGTGGCTCTGATCAAAGTGGCATGGGAGTGGTGCTAAGTTTGGATGAAAGAAAGTCTTAGGGATGGTGGAAAGAGTCAGACAGACCCAGAATCCAATAATGATTCTATCTCTTTTGATAGAAGTAGCTGTATTATTCGTGTAATAATTGTATGTGTTATTTTAAGATAATATTTATTATATAAGTAGTAAATATTATAATTATTTAATAATTAACATGTATAGAGCATTTACTTTGTAGCAGATAGAGGGTTATGTGCTTTACATGGATTGTAGCATTCTATCCCCAAACCACTCTGTGAAGTAGATATCCGTGATTACATCCAATAGACAGACGAGAAAACTGAAGTTCCCCAATTATGTGGCCTTGAAAAAATGCCTTCATCTCTCTAAGCTTTAGTTTGTAACATAAGGTTAATAAAATCTCCCTTGGAATGTTGTTGTAATGATCACAGAAGATGTTTGTAAACTATTCAGTACTTTCAGGCACAGGGAGGAGCTCCAGAAATAGTAGTAATGGTAATAATAATGATAACATCCTATAGAGTTAACAGTATTATAATTTATTATCATAACAATTCGTATCATATGATAATGATGATGTCTCCATCTTTCCCAAAAAGGAATTAAATCCTCTTACACCCAAAGACACATGTATTAAAGTAAATCAAATAGAAATTGGTAACAAAAGAAAAAAGGAGGAAACATATATGTGATTATTTATTAGATTAAGCTCTGAGCTTCCTGGCAGCCAGTGTAAATAAGAAAACATAATTATTCTCATACTTTATAGTATCAGAAATTGAAAACTTGCCCATTTCTCACCAGAGAAATTTTTTTTCCTGACACTGAAATCTGAGATTTTCAATGAGTTTTGTATGGATGATACTGAACTATGTAATGGTCCATGCCTTCAACTTCAGTTGTACAGAAAACACAGAAGTACATTTCACATGAAGGTCTTGAATTAAAGCCTAGCATTTAATGTTGAAACATCCAGTTAGTGGTGGCGGCTGCATGGGACGCAGCCATGACCCACGGGGACATAACTGGGAAGAGTCAGGAGGCCAGGTGCTGTCCAGCCCTGCTACACATTCACCGTGTGGCCTTGGGCTGGTTACCTGGTGTTTCTGGTTTCCAGTCTCATCTATAAACTGAAAGAGTTGTGGTTTGGAAACATTTTGCTTCTGATGTTCAGTGATCTTTTTATATATTCATGGTATGACTTTAAACCCTTCATCAATTCATTGTTTTCTTGGGCACTAAAAATTTTCTAAGATGAACCAAAGTAGAAAGGAAAAAATGAATCACTTTCTGCCTTGCAGTTTTCTAAAGACAACCAGAAGACAGAGAGCCTGGGTTCAGCTCTGATGTTAACTGCTACCTGGATATTGGCAAATCTCTTCCTCTCTCTGGGCTTCAGTGTCCCCATCAGTAAATGTTGGCGATGGATTTAAAAAATTATAGAGTTGTGTCTCTTCCTCCATTAACTGTCTCAGCCACTCCCAGTAATATGTCTGGCCCCGTGACTGGCAACTTTAGCCTGTGTGTGTGCTTCCCCGGAGCAGACTCATGTCTGCCTTTTGCTTTTCCAGCCTCAGTGCCAGCCTGCTGTGCCGGGCATGCTCAGTACAGAAACCTATAATCCACGGGGCATCTTCCTCTATGGACTCCTTCAGGAAACCAGCATCTTTGTCTCTTCCCAGAGCTCTTCCCTAGGGTCACAGAAGATGTTTAAAGCCTTTTCTTCAGAAGTACATTTGAACTCAAGTGTCCATCAAACCCAGCTACACATATTATATTAACTCAGAGCCCTTAACTGTCTCAGGAAATAGGTTGAGCAGGACAAAATAAAGTCTGACATACTTAGTGTTTCCATTATGCACCAAATCTTCTAGAAGTTTCTAAAGGGACCAGCTTTGCTTAAAAGCTACCATTTACTGGGTATTTTATTTTTTAGTGGAACAGGCGCTATCCTCAGAGGTTTATATTCTTCATGCAATTTTGTCCTCAAAATAATCCTTTGAAATAGGTGTGACTATCCCCATTTCTCAGCTTAAGAAAACTGAGGCTATGGAATTGATGTGACCAGAGTCACTTAGCCAAGTGGATGGTAGAACTGGTATTTGAACCCTTGACTGTGTGGCTCTAGCACTCAAGCTCTTCCCACAGGTTCTGAGAACCAGGGAATCAAGTTCTGCCAGAGCTGCCAACTGCTGTGTTTGAAGGACACTCCTTTGCATGAGGCAGACCTTCCTTAGAGACAAAGAGAATTCTCACTTGGAAGCAAGTGAGCCTGTGTGTCCCTACAGACTCCTAGACTTCCAGCTCCTACTGGGAAATTCCAAACACCATCCAGAATGAGAGCAGAGTGAAGCTTGGCTTCAGCTCATTAACTTCAGGAATGGTACCCTGAAGGCCTCTTGATTTTACATCACTTCCAGAGAGACTAAAGTTATGTTTGAGGAACTAGAAAAGAATGTGGGTCCTCAGAGACTTCTACAGCAAACTGAAAATGAAATTGTGATCTTACTCTCTGTCCAGCCCTACTCAGGATACTGGGCATCAGAATTGAATCAGACATGATCCGTTTCCAGGAAATGCTGCCTGTCCACACAACCAGGCCTGAGGCCTCTGCTGAAGGCTGTCTTCCATCTCATACTCTGAGACATTGATTATTCGTAGAGTATTCTAAGGCCTTGCTGCTCAAAATACAGACAAGCAACATTGGTGTGCTCTGGGAATTGTTAGAAATGCGGACTCACAAGTTCTGCACCCCAGAACTAGGAATTGAAATGTGCGTTTTAGCAAAGGCTCCAGGTGGCACATCAAAGTTTAAAAAGAACTGCTTGAAGGCCATGGTTCCCAAATCTGGCTGTGCCTCCAAGTCACCTGGAGAGATCTCAAAGGTAGAGATGCCCACGCCCTTCAATCATTATGGGTAAGACTATTTTTAGAGCTCTCCAGGCCATTCTGATGTGTAGCCATGTTTGAGAACCATCACTCTAAGATTGTTAGCAGTGAGCGTTTCCTATGTATACTCCAGCCAGGGAGGCTGATTTCCTTTCATAAATTCAGCAGAACTTTCCGGAATACTTATTCTGCATCAGCCCAGTGCAAAGCAGCAGAGACTGGTAATCAGTCCCTGCTCTTGAGGAGTTCAAGGTTTCATCCAAGAGACAGACGATTAAACAGAAAAGTTTAATTGGTGCTACAGATACTAAAAGTATAAACTTCGTAAGCTCTAGTAAAGACACAATGAAGGAAGAGGCCAGTTCTACCAGTGGGGAAGAAGTGGGGGTTCAGGAATGGCATTACAGATGAGCTGAACCTCAGAAGACGAGCAGGTACTCCCAGGTGAATATGGGCAGAGGAACCTTTTAGATTCTGAGCAGCAGGGTGGGGAAGTAGGAAGAACGCAGACTTTGAAGTCAAGCAGAACTCGGTTGGAATTTCATCCTGCCGCTTAGGATTCTGTGGTCCCAGACAAGTCACTTCACCTCTTCCAGTCTCAGTTTTCTGAAATATAAGGGAGGAAAGTACCTACCTTATATGGTAGTTGTGAAGAAAATGAGGTCAAGTGCTAGTGCAGTGTCTGGGACAGAATAGGCATCCCTAGGTGGTCACAGATGCGTTCCTGTCTGTGGTAGTCATCTCTGCAGTTCTGTTCTGCAGACAGGTGGCGCTTCAGCCTAGTGGAGTCAAGATGGGCATCACAGACACAGGTGCAGCTCCCAGTGCCGGGGGGCAGGAGGACTAAATGAGTTGAATGTTCAGAGAGCTCTGCAAACTAGAATGGGCTGTTGAGATGTATAATTTCATTTGATCCTAATGGCAAGCCTGTGAGCATAGCCGAGCAGGCACTTAGTCATTTGACAGCTAAGGGACCTACGATTTGGACTATTTAGGTGACTTGCCTAAATGAGAGCCCACACTTTCTAAGTTCAAAGCTAGCTGTTGTTTTCCCTATGCTTAACTTACCAGCAGACCTCAAATTTGTCCTTGGGCCAAAAGATGCAGCCACAGCTCTTATAGACTCTGGGATAATCCTGCCAGTGCCACCCTGTCCTGGAATTCACTGATCTGAGAAGCTCCACATGAGTGACACTTCTCTGGAGCAGTGCAGGGAGACATGAGATGGAAACTCAGGGGGCTAATCTACATTGACAGGGCCCCTCACCATACCCCTCAGGGACCCTTTTCTGCTGAGGTAAATAGCACCAGTTTATCATGAGTGATGTGCAAAGAAATGAAAAAAATCACCCCGCCTCAGAGCTGCCATCAGAAAAGCAAAAAGATCAAGGCTGCCCCAGCATTACACAGTAGGATCTAAGGTCACCACATTTTATTTAGCCAGAATTGATGTCATCTGGGAAGATTAAATCTGTGCTACATTATAGGGTAAGTCACAGGGGACATTTCAAAACAGACAGGATACCTGTCCTGTTTACTGCTACCCCCAGAAGAGAAGTAAAAGAAGAGCTAAATAATGCGAATGCAAACACTACCTAAGTAATCTAAAAATAGATATGCCATCTACTTAAAACAAGTGACTGCTATGGGCTAGAAGGCATGAAGCAGAACACTGGAAAAACAAAACTGAACAAAATCCAGTCTCTTCTCTTCAAGTATTGACGATCGGGTTTTGGAGGCCCACACATAAATGAACAGTCACAGCATTATGTCCTATCATCCAGAAATGATGCACAGGGAGAAGGCTGGGGAAGATTTGCAGAGGAGGGAGCATTTGAACTGACAGGTGAAGGGTGAGTAGGAAAAGGGAGGTGTGGGGCATACTGCAGAGCAGGAGCAGCAGCTGTGGGCAGACTTGAGGCGTGCTGCAGGGACAGGTCTGTGGCCAGGTGCAGGGTGTCTGGGAGGGGAGGGAGGATGGAAGGGTGGAGCAGCATAGCAGAAAGCTGGGATTTGTGCAGGGGTGGGGGAGGGGGGAAGCTCTTAACTTCTCTGTAAGATTAAGGAGTCCCAGAAGGGAAAGCATTGAAATGGCAGCTTGGTATTTGGGTTAGATCAAGAATGACTTGTAGAGGACCCAGGCTACAGGCGGAGAGACCTCCCCTTGGTTCGAGAAGGATGTGACAGGACAGTAGTATTAGGATTAGAGGGAAGGACAGTTGGAGAAAATCTTATCAGGTTAGTTGAATTCAGGGAGAGAAAACCAAGGAAGGAAAGCCTTGGGTTTGGATGCCTGGCCCTTTTCGAGGTAGCCAGTCCCCAAGGACACTGTCCAAGGCAAGACACATTTATAATGACAAACCTGCCAGGGCCAGATTAAGACCTTCCGTGACTTACGTACTGAAAAGATTATGGTGCCCCAGTCTTCATAGGGAATTCAAAAAACACCAACCTGTAAAATAAAATTTTGCTTTTCAAAAGGACCCAAAACTTACATACCTGATAAATGCAAAATAGCTTCTTTCTAGACTTTTCAAATTATCTTGCTTTCGTCTTGAAGGGGGTCTGCAGTGCTCCGGCCCTGCTGGTGCGCTCATCACTGCTCAGTCTATCCTGAGTCCCTTAGCACAGTTTATACCTCACTGTGCAGTGAAAATGGCCAGCACCAGGCCATCCAGTCCAAACAGAGAGAGCTTCCTTTGAATCAAAATACCTTCCGGAGACTTGGAAGGGGCTGCCAATATTGAGATGCAGTTTTAGGGCCCAGCGAATGTTCAGGCCATGCACAGGAACTTAAAATTAGCTTTTCAGAAGCACCAAGTTCAACTTCAATGTGCCCTAGACTTGAAAGAAATTGTATATCAGTACCAGGGGATAAAAAATTTCAGGCTTAATAAGAGATATCTACTACATAGTCGTCTCCAAGTGCAAGAAGAGACACAATCATTGGTAATTAAAATAATAATTATTGAGCATCTACTACACTATGCTACTTTGCATTTATTATTTTCTCTCTAATTTCCCCAATATACCAGCAAGGTAGCTGTTAACACCCCCATTTTGCACATAAAGACAATTCGAGGCCCAGGAGGCCTGGTAACTTGCCCAAGTTGCAGAACCAGGAAATTACAGAGCTAGACTTGGAACCCAGACTGATCTGACTCCAAATCCTGTGCCTTTTCCTCACCCTGTGGCTAGAGGCAGTGCTTTGTCTCCTCAAGGCCTCTCTGTAGTCAAACTTCTCTCTGCTCTGTTGGCACAGCCTGCTCTTTATAACTGTTTTCCAGAAACAGAACCATCATTAGCACTGCTCTTCTGTGTTGCTTTTTTTCCTTGGGTTTCACTGTGAATTACAAACTAATCCTGCAGTTCATTTATATCTGACTGCCAGAGGGAGACTCCTGGGCTCCTGATAAGTGTAACATGAGTATCCACTGAAGACAGTGTTGATGCTGACCAGGAGTCAGAGCCAGCCAGGGTTTCATCCCTCAGTCCCAAGATGGAGATGAGGGATTGCTGTAAAAATCCTGTGGAAAAGGGCTTGTGTTTTTGAACTCTTGAAGTGTTTTTTTTTAAGTCAAGAGCATCCATGTTTGTAGCTTGAATGAACGGGACACCTATAGTAGGCCTCAGTGGTCATCTTCTTAAGAAAACATGTATTTAGCACCTGATACAAACATGGCACTGAGATGGTCATCTCAATCATTGGCAGTGGGTTTTTGCAAGAATAGTGGGTGGGAGAGATAGTTAAGCCAACGACTGAGGTCAGAAAAAATGGGGAACCATCACCCAAAATAGGGGCATCATCCCCATAAGACATTTTTGCTTTGGATTCTAAAGGGCCAGGGGTTCATCTGTCCGTCTCCAGCTACACATAGGAAAGAAGAAAATGCTCATCAGTTGGCCATGTCTTTGTTTTCTAGTCACAGTCCAGCACACAAATACTACCTGACCACAGACCCCATGAGCGGCGCTGTCTTCCTTTCTGACACCAACAGCCGGCGGGTCTTTAAAATCAAGTCCACTGTGGTGGTGAAGGACCTTGTCAAGAACTCTGAGGTGGTTGCGGGAACAGGTGACCAGTGCCTCCCCTTTGATGACACTCGCTGCGGGGATGGTGGGAAGGCCACAGAAGCCACACTCACCAATCCCAGGGGTAAGACCTTGCCTTAGAAATATTATCAACAACATTTATTGGAGTATTTTCCATTTCAGAAAAATATGCATGATTAATATTGCAAAAATATTTGGAAAATACCAAGAAATGTATGGAGGATGGTGAAAACTGAAAATTCCACCTGCCAAAAATACTCCCAGTTAACATTTCCTGTCTTCTCTGCTAGTCTTTTTTCAAAGTGTTTGTGTATATGTAGTGTTTACTAAAAACAAACAAAATGAGATCACATTAAGCAAACTGTTTTAGCAAACTGCTTTTTTTCCCTAAATGCTAGATCATTAACATTTCTCCATGTCATTAAATGTGTACTCATGTTAGTGACTATATAGTATTCCAGCAAATGGATGTCCCAATCTTCTACTATTGGACATGTATGCTGTCTCTCATGTTATTGTTATACAAAAACATTTTAGCGTATCATGTTTTCATATGTTGATGTGCTATTGGGTGGGTTAACTATAGGTCTCAATTCTGAGTCCCTGAAAAAGTTGAACCTCTAAATGCCCGCAATCACAATTTTTCCTTCGCTTATTCAGCAAATATTTGAGTACATAGAGTACAATGGTTACATATATAAGTTCATTGTAGCAGAATAAATAAGACCTGAGTGTGAATTACTGTGACATGGGCGAGAGGAAGAGGTGCTCCCTGAGAAGCAAGAAGAAAGAGGCTGTTCATGGGGGTTTAGAGCCAAGAGAGACCCCTGTGCCTTGGAGACTGGGAAAGCTTTTTGGAGAAGCCATCATTGTCCACCCTCAGTGGAGCGTTCACTGTGTTGCAACCCCTATAGCCAGTGACTTACAGTGTCTAAGCTCTAGGGTCCTCACTGATAGAATGGGGTAACAATGCCATCAGTGTCTACCTCCTAGGCTTATTCTGATGGTCAAAATTAATATGTTTAATAATAACCTATAGAAACATTATAAGTGATTGTATTATTAAATAGTTCCAGATTTGAGGGCCTAGTTTCAAATCAAAGCGGGAGATTCTAGTGAAATCTGGCATTCAAATTCAGACTTTGTCATCTACAGCTGAGTGACTTTGGGGAAATCACTGAAGCTCTCTGAGCCTCATTTTCCTCATATATGTAATAAGGATATGCTGCACAGTTGTGGTACAGATTGAATATTATTAGGAATGTAAATGCTTAGCACAGTAGTACCAGGCACATGGTAAACATCCCATAAATGATGATTCCTATTATTGTTGTTCCATTATATCACATCACATCATATCATGTCACATTGTCTCTGCCACATACCTGGAGTGTCAGGTGGTAATTGTGTGGGGTAAATATTGTATCAACAAAGGTTAATCCCTCCTAATTATGATTTCCAAATACTGAGAGAGCAGCCAGGAGTGAAAGAATTCTAGGCCTGCACTTAGAAGCCCTGTATGGTTTTCTTCTGCCACTAGCTGGCTCTGGGACCTCCTCCCCTGGGCCTCAGTTTCCCCATTGGTCAATGAATGAACAGGTTGGGCTAAATAATCCCCAAGACCCTTTGTAGCCACAGTATTCTACTCTCTTAGGTTTAAAACAGTTTTATCTGAGAATTTTTATTCTCTCCAGGGCTTTTTCAGTTGTTCTCCGCACATGTGTGTTCTCTTCCCCGCCCTCACAGCCCCTCACCCTCACACAGATGAAGTGGCAATGCTTTTACCCAAAAGTCTGTGATTAACCCAGATAGAAATCGCAAGGGTGACACGATATGCAGACACTTTGCAGCAGGGAGGAGAAAAGATGTCCATCTATTTAACACAACAAAAGGAGAAAAATTTAGGTAATTAATCGGGGACAGATCACTTCTATTAGCCTGTGCAGCCAACTCTGTAAGCAAGAAACCCAACTATTCATGGAGCACTCATCAGTCCGAACAGATGGAAGAGAAAGATGGGGCATAGCTAGGCAGACAAGAAAATGCCTGTCTTGGCACTTAAAGAATGAAATTAATGTACATTCAAGACAGGACCATGAGAAAGCCTTCCCAGTCTTGAGGCTGCCTAGTCCTCTGTGTGAAATCACTCTCCTGCCTGACCAACCTAAGAAGGAACAGTTGGTGCTCCAGCAGGTTCTCAGCACTCAGAGGCCCCTGGGCATATTAAAGCACCCTGCTTGCCAGTGAGAGACACGTGGGCCCCCGGAGCAAAGGCCTTGAAACCCACAAAGTGCCAGCCACTGTCTCATCATTACAATGGTCATTAATAATTATTGAGGGCTAATTACTACAAGTCAGATGTTAGAATCCCCGTTTTATCAATGAGGAAATGAAGACTTAAAAGTGAAGTAATATGCCCAAGTTAATACGACCAGAAAATTTTATAATTCAAGTCTCTCCACTTCAGTGAAGCCTTCCTGACCCTTCTTCCACTGCCTTCCCCAGAGAAAACGTAGCAGAACAAGAGTGACCGGAATCTCCTGTATTTTACCATGACCCTCTCGAGTCTGTCCTTTCCTGTGATCCTCACATGGTACTGATTCATTCCTGTGCCTTCCATTCTAAACTGGGTGCTCCCTGGGGCCATGTCCCATCTGTATCCCATGACAGTTCATGGTTATGTCTGACTCTTGCAATTCTGAACCTGGGATGGAAATTACTATCACTCATGAACACTATTAAAGCATGCCCTGGTCCCAGTCCCAGCCACCCCCTGAATTAGTATTTCCAGGAGTTAGGCCAGCAGGTGTATATTGAAAAACCTCTTCAGGTATCTCTGATGCACATCACAGGCTGAGAGGTACTGATATAGTGTAGTGGTTCTCAGACTCTGGTTTGTGTCATTATCACCCAAGGTGCTTATCAAAACTGCAGATAGAAGCTCAGACTCCACTTGAGATATTCTGAATCAGCTACCTGGGGGGTGCAGTTTAGCAAGCTCCCCAGGCGATCCCCATACACATCCAAGAGTGAGAAATACAGATTTGGAACAATCTCATTGTTTGACAGCTGGGAAAACAAACACAGAGATGCTCAGTGACTTGCCCAAGGACATACAAGCTGGGTCAGGGAGAAAGTTAACAGGATAAAAGGGTCTAGTAAATGGAGCAGGTAATGTTGAGTAATGGTTCTGACTCCTCTCCTCAGTGTGCCGCCTTTAGAAATTCAGTTCAACAATATTCTCTACACAAATCCATAGGATTCTATTCAGATTCTGTACTTTCGTAATGATCAGTGAGACGAAAATAATAAGAATAGAAAAGCATGAAGGACAGGACAGGCCCGGTGGCTCACGCCTGTAATCCCAGCACTTTGGGAGGCCAAGGCGGGTGGATCACCTGAGGTCGGGATTTCAAGACCAACCTGGGCAACATGGTGAAACCTCATCTCTACTAAACATACCAAAAAAAAAAAAAAAAAAATTAGCCAGGCATGGTGGCGCGCACCTGTAGTCCCAGCTACTCAGGAAGCTAAGGCAGGAGAATTGCTTGCACCTGAGAGGCAGAGGTTGCAGTGAGCCGAGATCATGCCACTGCACTCCAACCTGGGTGACAGAATGAGACTCTCTCAAAAAAATAAATAAATAAATAAATAAAAAGAAAAATGGTTACCAAAAGGGAAACTGATTATTATAATTACAGAGCTTCAGAAATAGGTGAATTTAAATAACTCACAGTGTTAATATTGAAAAAGATCCTCCTTACCACTATATCCCTACTGCTTAAAAATCCCCAGAAGTTATGAATCCAGGTTTAGTGGATGACTAAGGTGATAGATTAAGATCTCAGGAGGCAGCAAGGTGGGAGGACCAGAGCCCTGAAAGATCTGAAAACCTAGGTTCTAATCCCTGCTTTGAACAAGTCACTCAAGGCCTCTGAGCCTGAGACTCCTCCTCTTTGAGAGAGGAATGAAGGTTGTGGGAGGACCAAACCCAATCGTGTAGAGGTGCTATCAGCTAGCAAGGCTCCAGGAATGTGCGCGCCGTTGTCATCTCTGATGCTGAATTCCTGTTTTGGTTTCTCTGCCCCCAGGCATCACAGTGGACAAGTTTGGGCTGATCTACTTCGTGGATGGCACCATGATCAGACGCATCGATCAGAATGGGATCATCTCCACCCTGCTCGGCTCCAATGATCTCACATCAGCCCGGCCCCTCAGCTGTGACTCTGTCATGGATATTTCCCAGGTAAGATGGCTTCATCTACCAGAGCCCTGGGACTGCCCACTCATCCTCTCATCTGCCACCCAGCCAGCCTGCTGGCCATTCACCTTTGCACTGGTAAGCCTTTAAAGAGCACCTACTTGGTGCCAGGCTGTGATGAGAACCAAGGACACAAAGATAAGTAAGACACAGCCATGTCCTAGGAGTTCACCATCAGGAGTAACAAGTAGAAGCTCAGGGAACAGTGAAGAAATCTCCCCAAGGAAACCTCAACAGCAGCAGAGTAGGACAGACACAGCTTTCCACCACGTGACATTCAATCCATTGCCACCTGAATTTCATCTTTGGTAATAACACTGATGGGTATTTGTACATTGCCTGTTCTCTTTCTAAGCTACATGAGGACAGAAATTCTGTAATTAACTAGGATGCCTGGTTACCCAAATTTGGGCACCGTCTATACTTGCTGATTGATTAATCAATTGACTGAATCCTACCTTTTGCCACCCACTCACTCAGTAACTTTAGACAAGTTTTCTAAAGTCTTTTGAGCCTCACTTTTTATATCTGTAAAATGGAAATAATTCACTTCAGCCCAGTAGGATTACTGTAAAGATACAGCAAACAATGCATGCACAACTCCTAGCATTGCTTGGCCCTTCAGAGGTGATGAACAAAAGATAGAGTGCCTGCTTTCACACGGGAGGTGACATTTATGCGAGTTTTACAGGTTGAATAGAATAGGAGTTTGCTGAGTGACAAGAAAGAAAAGGAGACATTTCACACAAAGGAAACAGCACGTGCAAACGCACAAAGATGTTAATGAGGCAGGTACACTCAAAGAATAGTGGAAAATTGAAAACCATAGCATAGGGTGCTTGGAAGCGGGTGGCCGCAGTTAAAACAGGAAGCATGGTTTGGTCCAGGTAGGGAAGGACCCTGCTGTACCATGCCAAAGAGTTTGGACATTTGCAAGTGGATACCAGGAACCCATTGTAGGTCAAAAAGAGACACAAGTGACTGGCTATCCAGCATGTCCTTAGTACATCCTGTGATGACTTGGCAAGGATATGTCCTTTGTTGCTGGATCCTTTGGCCAGGCCACGCCCATGCTGAATCGGTGTCCTGTGCTGCATCTTGCCAAGATTACCAAAACCTGGCAAATCAGGAGCATTGAGTTATATCAAATTGCAAATTGATTTCAGCTCCAGCAACATTTAGCTTTTTAAACCCCTTCATTTTTAGGGGAGCCTGCACACACAGGTCCTTTTCCACTGAGTGTGACACCTGCTGCCAGCCTTTCTGGTCATGCCTGCCTCTGTTACTGACATGTATTGCTAAGTCCTTCCACGGAGCCTTGTGGATGCTGCTGGCGGTCCCAGCACTCATGTCACTTCCCCGTCGCATGCTGGGATGGTTTCCCTCTGCGCCAGCTAATATGATTGTTACACTCCAGAATGGAAGCTGTTCTCTGCCACTTGTCTTTGCAGTTTTGGCAGGCTTACCCTTGCTGGCTAGTGAGTTTTCCTCTCCGGTCTGTGAGCAAGCTTGAATTACCCATCAGGAAGCCACCATAGCCTAAGGATGTGCATACAAGTATTTTCAATTCTCAAAACGGGCCCTCAACCAGCCAGCACAGGGTGCCGAAAATTTTCAGTCCACACATCGGAAAATTGTTTAACTTTAGATAGAGGTACTGCCAACCAGTCGGATCAGAGGCTTGAAAGACAACTGGCATATGGTGCAGGGGGAAAAAATGCTCAAACCCACACTTAGATTCAGAAATCCTGGACTGAAATCTCTATGCCCCTGGCCCTCACTACTTTTGCCTGAATGTCAGCATGGGATCTTCTTTAACCAAACTCTCCAATACTGGCATCTATGTTACAGACACATATGCACAGGTGTCACCGGCTCTCATTCTCAGAGCTTCCTCTCTATTCTACTGCCCCGTGGGGAGCAGGGAGTTAAGCCAGAGACAGCACACAGCTCAGAGGCATGAGTGAGAAGGTGAGAGCCAAGGAACTTGGACCAGCTCCTTTGGGAGGAGACAAACCCAGGCCCAAAAAGAAACTAAAGAGAGAGGCACAGAGCAGAGAAGGAACAGAAGGAAGTTGTTGCAACGTGTTAAGAAGTGGAGATGGCCACCACTGACGGGGAATAACTCTATGCTTAGGATCCAAAATAAGAACTTAGTATGTGCCAGGCACTCTGTAAGAAATGGGGGTACAGGATAAGTACAACGTCTCTTTTCTTACTTAGCTATCACAATAGTGTCATGGGGTAGAGCTGATCTACCCCATTTTATAGATAAGAATAGTGAGGTGTGATGAAAGAAAATGCATTTTTAAATGTAGAGCCCTGTACCAGGTTCCATCAGGGATATGGAAATGAATTTTTTCATGAAATTATGTACATAAATTATCTAGTACAGTGCCCAGCAGCTAGGAATAGGATGTGAATACTAGTTCCCTTTAAAATCCACAGATAACTTCCGTGTACATTGTCTCATTTAATCTTCACAACTACCTTATGTAATGTGTATTATCCCCTTTTACATATAGAGAAAGAAGTTTGGTGTTTAAGAAACTTGGGTTAGGTAACACATGTAGCAATTGTGGAACTGGAATAGGAAGTGAGGTGTCCTGACCCCAATCTCTCACTCTCTCTATACCATTTGCTGGTCCTTCCTTCATTCATTCATTTGACAATCCATTTTTGCAAGAAAATCACTCTGCAACAAGGCAGCCAGCTCCAAGTGCTTTACTAAAGGCACAGGATGCTCAGGTGGACAGGGAAGAGGGTATCATTCCACACTGGAACCATGGAACACAGGAGCTGCAAGACCTCTGAAATTATCAAGTCTAGTCCATTCATTTTGGGGATGGGAAATCAAGTCTCAACACGATCATCACTAATAGGGTGGTGAAACCAGAGAAGCTTAGGTAGTTTGGTGCAGGATCATCACACAGGCAGTGTGACAGAGTGAGGATTGACTCCAAGAGCAATGCCCCTTCTCATTTCCCAGGCACCCTGCACGTGGCATAAGGGGAAAGTGTAGGAAAGCACTTGCTCTTCATTCCTTCCTCTCTTTCCTCTCCGGTCTCCCTCCACTAACTCTATCTTCCCCCACTCCTCCCATCAAGGAACCATCTTTTCATCATAACGACAGGCAGAAAGGTCTCCGCAAGCAGGTCCCCAAGGTGCCACAGGACCAGAAGGCATAAAATATTTAGCAGCCAGCATTGACAAGAAGTGGGTTTTAAGAAATTGAAAATTCCCCTGTCACTTTAGAGCCAACTGTGTTCTTGATGCAGCCAAAAGCTGCCCAGAGAGCATGGGGAGTGTGAAGCAGCAACCCTGGCTGGCAGCAGCCCTGGCGAATTTTCGGGCTCCCTGGCTCTGCAGGGACAGAGGGAGCTGGGAGTAAGGGGACAAGAAGACTTTAGAAAGCAGGACCTGAAGATCGTGCTTTAAAGAACTGAGAAAGGGCCTGCCCCCTTCTGAGAATGTCCCTGAGCTGAGGGGACAGATGGAGGTGGCCTCACTCGTGTGTATATAATGTATTAGGGTTTATTTTTATACTGGTAAACTACCACATGTACATTGTAGGAAATATAAGAAGTTAGAAATCACAAAGAAGGAAATTAAAATCACCATTAATCTTGGTATGGTTAACGTTTTGATATGTATCCCTCAAGCACTTAATCTCCTCTTTATCTATAATCTAGCTAAACTTCCTGTATTTTTCCCCAATTGGTATCCCACTGTGCTTACAGTTCTGCAACCCTATTCTTTCTACTTAATACATAGCAAACATTTCTCCATGTCATTAAATATCCATCTATAACACCACTTTTAACAACTACACACAGTATTCTAATTTATGAGCAAACTAAATGTACTATTATTTAGCCAATTCTCAGTTGTTGGGCATATGAGTTGGTTCTCGGTCTTCGTCCTTATTAAAAATGGCTTCATCATTATTAAAAACACTCTTATAGACAATGGTGCAGCCAAGTAAATTCCTGGAAGAGAAACTTCTTATCTAAAGGCTTACACTTAGGTCAAACACAGTGGCTCACACCTGTAATCCCTGCACTTCGGAAGGCCACGGTAGGCAAATTGCTTGAGCCCAGGAGTTTGAGACTAGCCTGGGTTACATGGCAAAGCCCTGTCTCTATAAAAATATATATATTAGCTGGGCATGGTGGCGTATGCCTGTAGTACCAGCTACTCGGGAGGCTGAGGTGGGAGGATCACTTTAGCCTGGAAGGTGGAGGCTGCAGTGAGTCAAGATTGTACCACTTCACTCCAGCCTGGGTGACAGAGTGAGACCCTGTCATCAGACATAAGTAAATAAAAATAAAGGTATACACTTGCTTAAGCAAGCCCCAAATTGGACCAAATATCAAGGGTTTGTATGGGGCTCAGGAAGTCTAAGGCAATGAATTTTTAGGTGGGGTGGAAAAATCAGCAGTAGGGTGCACCTGTCAGCACTTCCAGTCCACACAAAACATAGCTGGACCTCCTAGGGACACAGGTGGAAAGGGTTCCCCTTAGTGCCAATACCTCCTAGTGTGATAGATCCAACAATTCAGTCTCCAAGTCCACTGAAGAAGACACTCCTCCCCTCATACCATGCCAGCTGCAGTCCCCTGGGTGCCCACTTGAAGACCCGCCATGACCTATGCCAGTTTCCCAGCCTGGCTCAGAGGAGGCTCCACATGGGGCCCAGCACTTCTGAACTCCCAGTTCCTACAACCAGCTTCAGTAATCCCTTCCACGTGGACCTGTTCTCTGAGGTACTAGAACCATTTTCTGGAGCAGGGCTTCATAAACCTCAGTGTGCACAGAAACCGCCTAGGGATTTTGCTTAAATGCAGATACTGATTCAGTAGGTTTCAGGGAGGGCTGTCCTTCTGCATTTATGCTCAGCTCCTAGGTGAGCTGATGCTGATGACCACACATGAGGAGCAAGGATCCAGTCATGATTCTCAAGCCCACATCAGGATCACTCAGGAAGCTTTTTGAAATAATGCCAATGCCCAAGCTCCACACCCGGGGAACTGATTTCACTCATCAAGGGTGGGGTTTGCGCACCATTATTTTCTAAAATCGCCACAGATAATTTGAATGTGAGGCTAGATTTTAGAATCACTGGTCAAGAACTATGACAGACAGAGGCCATGGTTAGCTTGTCTTTATATCTCTAGCACCTAGCCAGCTGTTAATCCATAGACTCAAAGAATTGAGAAATCATGTATGTATCGTATCAACCATGCATGAAGAATCTTTCTTAAGCCTCTGAACAACTCCTACTTCAGCCTCCAGACTCCATCTGCCTTTCCCTCCCATCCCTAGAACACCAGCTGCCATTATTTGGTGAGTTCTGGTGGGTCAGGGACTCTGTGCTGTTGTCATTCCCATTTCCCATATGTGACTATTGAGCCTCAGAGAGGCAAAGTAACTTGCCCACAGTCATAAGTAGTAGACTAGGTTCTGAACCCAGGCCTATCTGACTCCAAAGTCTACCCTTTTGCCTACTATTTTGTTGCTGTTAACTCCTTCTTCATGTTTTGTCAGTCTAATGAGACCATCACATGTCTCAGTGGCAGCTCTTTCATGGTTTCCCAGTGATTAGGGGGCTGACACTTCATTGTTGATGATAGGCTGCATGAGGATCAAGCAAGACTGTATATGAAGCCACTTTGGACACTGTTGTGGGCTACATGGGCTATGGGATGGATTAGTGGTGGGCATCTTGCCAGTCATTTGAGTATCGGTGTCTTCATTGTCAGGTTCGCCTGGAGTGGCCCACAGACTTAGCCATCAACCCAATGGACAACTCACTTTATGTCCTCGACAACAATGTGGTCCTGCAGATCTCTGAAAACCACCAGGTGCGCATTGTCGCCGGGAGGCCCATGCACTGCCAGGTCCCTGGCATTGACCACTTCCTGCTAAGCAAGGTGGCCATCCACGCAACCCTGGAGTCAGCCACCGCTTTGGCTGTTTCACACAATGGGGTCCTGTATATTGCTGAGACTGATGAGAAAAAGATCAACCGCATCAGGCAGGTCACCACTAGCGGAGAGATCTCACTAGTTGCTGGGGCCCCCAGTGGCTGTGACTGTAAAAATGATGCCAACTGTGATTGTTTTTCTGGAGATGATGGTTATGCCAAGGATGCAAAGTTAAATACCCCGTCTTCCTTGGCTGTGTGTGCTGATGGGGAGCTCTATGTGGCTGACCTTGGGAACATCCGAATTCGGTTTATTCGGAAGAACAAGCCTTTCCTCAACACCCAGAACATGTATGAACTGTCTTCACCAATTGACCAGGAGCTCTATCTGTTTGATACCACTGGCAAGCACCTGTACACCCAAAGCCTGCCCACAGGAGACTACCTGTACAACTTCACCTACACTGGGGATGGCGACGTCACACTCATCACAGACAACAACGGCAACATGGTAAATGTCCGCCGAGACTCTACTGGGATGCCCCTTTGGCTGGTGGTCCCAGATGGCCAGGTATACTGGGTGACCATGGGCACTAACAGTGCACTCAAGAGTGTGACCACACAAGGACACGAGTTGGCCATGATGACATACCATGGCAATTCTGGCCTTCTGGCAACCAAAAGCAATGAAAACGGATGGACAACATTTTATGAGTAAGTATCAAAACAAGGCCATTTGATGATTTTGTTTCATTAATTCATTGTAGGATTAGAGGTAAATTGATGGAGTATTTTGTTTTAATTCAGGATTTGGGATAAAAACCATTACCTTTAATACATTCTACATGTTCATATTCCACATGATTTCTCCTAGGAAGGAAATGGTCTAGCGGAGAAGGCATAAGCTTTGGAGTCAGAGGAGCTGGGCATCAGCTCCCACTCTCCCATGGACTTAATCCCTCCTGGCCTCAGTTTCCACATCTGTAGAATGGATACAGCAGATACCTGCCCAGCATACCACAGGGAGATGGTGCAGATGAAAAGTACTTACCTGATGAAGTGCTAGCATCTTCATATGACCACTGTCCAGAAATGTGGCAAGGGGAGAAGGAACAGGCACATGCGGATGAATTTTCCACATAATTGCAGCTCACATTTTCAAATTCCAAAAAAAAAAAAAAAAAAAACCCTTTTCATTTTAATCATTTTGCATGGAACTTTTCTTATGAAGTGTATTGCATACTTTCCTTCTCAAACACACTATATAGACATAATGAAACCTTTCTTTTTATGATTCAGGGTCATTAATAAGGAACAGCAATTGCATATTATGCTGTAATATGAGGAGAGCTTTCAGGAAGTGGGGAAATGAGGATATAGACCCCTTTGCCCCAGCCCGAAGTGATTTTAAACCATTGCTTTATTAGGCCCTGTATCTAAAGGGAAGGTTTCTCTGCCTCCTCCCTCAGGGTTGCACTGTGGTGTCACTGTTTATTTCAGTCCTAGTGCCCACCTCAAGTAGCTCATTTCTCTATTCTTCATCCAGTAGAGGACTTCTTAAGAGGTGTGGTCAGAGAACCAGAAGTTCAGCTTATTATAATCCTAGCCACAATTAAATATATTTATCTGGGGTGTTCCTCTAGGAGATATTTTAATGAATGGACGAACATCTCTTTTTCTACTTAGATTTTTTAAGCTGCTTTTTGAGGTCTTAGCCATGGTTCAAACGACTGAGATTGCTGAATATGTCACCATTAGATAAGCATGTGAGAGGTGGGGAAGGAACTAGCCTTGTTGAGCATCAGCTGTGGTCCACAGCATTGAATGCACACAACATTCAATGATTATTATCCGTTTCACAGACATAGAAACTGAGGCTCTGAAGGCTGCTTTGTCCACTTTTGATAGTGAGATGTGGCAGAACAGGGATCGCAGTCCAAGTCTGATGCCAGAGCTTGAGCTTTCTCAGTGCTGCCCTGCTGCCCTCCTTGCATCCTACCCCCGCACCACTGCCGCACTGGGTTTGTTAATTCCAAATGAACTTGACTCCTTAAAGTTTTTCTCAAGCTTGATCAAGCATCAGTTTCTAACAGTCCTAGCAGAATCCAAAGGAAAAGGATCTGTAGTCGATTTTTAAATATAATTTGAACAAAAATGTCACAGCCATTTTTATAAAGTTCACTGGCTAGATTCCTATCTCCAAACAAGGACCTTGTTAATTACAAAGAAAAGACAACGATCCAGGAAAACAGCAATTATCTTGATTAACTCATTGGAATGGAAATACGCTAAATAATTCCATTTTGCCCATTGCCCAGTGGAAATCTCTTATACATTATTCAGCCAATACAGGGGTTTCTTTGTCAGAGCAAGTCTGTGCACTCAATTAGTTCCCAAGGTCACTCCCTCAGATCCCAAACCGAATGCTTACACATCGCTGCATCCGTTACACTCCATCACCCCTGAAATCTAAAATGGTTTCCTACACTTCCACCAGGAAAGATCCCTCCCTTTCTTTCCTCGATGAAGTATACAGCTACAGTTGATGTTTAGTGAAGAAGGAAAAGTTTTTACAATTACTTTTTTATAAAATGGCATCTGGAATTCCGAAGACTGCACTTCATAGCAGTACCAAGAGTGGTTATCCTTGTTGACACACATCAGAAGTGGTAGATAAAAGTCCCAAAATAGAAAGGGAAACTAGTTTTTTGGTTTTGTTTTTGTTTTTTGGGATCCTGCTATGTGCCAGGCTCTTTCCCATTTAATCTTCACAGCAACCTCAGATGGCAGGAATTATCATCCACATTTTTTACATATGAAGTACAGAGAGATTAGATAATGAGCCTGAAACCACACAGTGAGTATATAGCAGGACCAGAACACAAGTCCCTGTTCTTTCAACTGTACTGGCTAAGGTCACCCACATTCTTTGTGACTTATCTGTATGATAGGGATGAAAATAGTTATCTATTTCATAGGAATAGTATGAGGTTCAAAATTTCAGTGAGATAAAATATGGAAAGCTCAGTGTCTGATTGATTAGAAGTACTCAGATGATAGCTGCTGCAGTTGGTGGTGGTGTTGCTGCTGTTATTGTTCTGAATGCAAGCAATATTAGTAGCAATACCAGTAATTGCAGAAGTGTTGTTTGGGTGTGAAAGGTATTTCCCAGGAGCAATTGCAAGTAAAGGAGTAGACAAAAGTTTTCATTGGGGTAGGTAGGAATCAGAGGTCAGGTGAGAAGAGCAGAATCAAGTATGAGAGATCAAGACATGAACTAAGAAAGAAGTCAGATCCCTGAGAATATCCAAAGTCAGCTGGAAAATAACACTCAGAGCCACCCGAGGCAAACTGGTCCAGCTCAGACTGAGAATGAAGCAAGGGTGCCAGACACCTATTTTCATTGGCTGCGAGCCATGTGACTCAGAGACAGGCTAGCTGGCCTCCAGACCCAAGTCTCAACCAGACAGAAATAATCCCCTGCCCTACCCTATTTCTGGGCCGTTATGAGGACTAAAAAACTAAATAAATACTGAAAGTAAAAATACTTTGCAAACTATGAGGCTCTCTAGAAGTAGAGATGTAGTGATATTTAATTATGGTGTTTCTTAAGGATTTGGACAGATTTTGCCAATGAACCATTGCTCTAGTGAATTTTCTACCTTTCGCTTCATGAGGCAGTTTAGTAAATTATAACCGAAGCGTTCTATTTTTCTAAAAAAATTTGCCCAGGCTTGCCTGTGACATAGGCTATTATTGAAACAAGCTGTTTGGTTGGTTGGTTGGTTGGTTAGTTGGTTTGATTTTTCAGATGGAGTCTCACTCTGTTGCCCAGGCTGGAGTGCAATGGCATGATCTCAGCTCACTGCAACCTCCGCAGTTCTGCCTCAGCCTCCTGAGTAGCTGGGATTACAGGCACCGGCCACCACATCCAGCTAATTTTTGTATTTTTAGTAAAGATGGGGTTTCACTATATTGGCCAGGCTGGTCTCAAACTCTTGACCCCAAGTGATCCACCCGCCTAGGCCTCCCAAAGTGCTGGGTTTACAGGCATGAGCCACAGCACCCGGCCTGAAACAAGTTTTAAGTCAGCTTTGTCGATGCTCTTAACAGATTAAATAGTACACCTAACATAAACATCACACACTTCAGAGCACCTTGATTTATAGAGTTCACAGTTTTGGAGAATCAAGATTACTTTCCTCCCCTCAGCCCACAGGTCTGCTGGTAGGAACCTCAAAGGAGTCTAAAATGCAGTCCCCATCTCCCATGTGTGGCATCAGTACTCTCAGACTTAGCTCCTGGTCAGATGGCATTTGGTGGCTGAGAAAATGGCCTGATAAGTATGAGGCAGGTTCCAGAATTGACTTGCTGGATGGGTATGAGCAACACCCTTCCCTGAGTTTCATAGGGGAAGGGGCTCTGGCCTCCCACAGTGCCCTGTGACAGCTCCTGTTATAATTATGCTTGCATTAACTACTGTGAGACCCTTGCAAATTTGTCTTTGCATCAAGCTTAGGGTTTGCCAACTGGTCAGTTGACAAATAGTCAATATTTTATAATGACTTGTAAATTCAGAATGAAAGGGAAATAGAGACAGGAAGAAAAGATAGGCTGTAGTGAGAAGAATGCTAGATTCACATCTGAGCACCAGCATTGCCAGTGCTCCCAATGGGACATAAAAGTCAACTGAAATGGGTCAAACGAAGAGATTTGGCTTCTGGTTTTTGCTTGGCGATAGGGAAGCTGGAAAGTGCATCATTCCCAACCTTATCATGAAAATAACCCAGACAAAAGGTAAATTTGTGCATTTCCTTGAACTCTTTCTCTCAAGTCAAATCTAAGGAGAGACAGACTCTTGCAGAAAGAGACAAGATGTGGGTCCTGGCTTGGCTGGGGCAGATGTACCTACCCCAGGGAGAAAGAATTCAGCTGGGATGGCTGGTGAATTTACAAAGGCTAAGTGTGTACTGGCAAGAGAGTCTGAAGCCCTTGGATGCTGTAGCAATTGGGCAGGTCCATGTCTTCTTAGGGACTTTTTTCTCTACAAATCCCACCAGGAGCTTTTCCACAGAAAAGAGGGAGGAAAGATTTAAGAAGAAAGTGTCCCTTGTGGTAGACCTGGGAGAGGGTCACAGCAGCTGCTGAGGGAGGAGCATATACCCCCGACCACTCTACCCAGACCCTGCTCACTTCATCTTCCATCAGGAACAACACCCTTCATCCGTGAAGAGAAGGGCAGTGAACACTGTCCTGCCTAGGCACTGGGGAAAATCCTTTCAGCTGAATAAGGGAAGAAGAGAAATGGAAAAAAAAAAAAAAAAATCCCACATACCTGAGAGTCAGAACCCTAGTGAAGGCTTTGCCACCACCGTAGTTAGCTGAAAGGCTAAAAGCATCAGTGAAGGGCAGAAGACTGTTGGGAGGGGGTTAGAGAGAGGCAGGAGCACGGAAAGAGACCCTCTCTCAGTCAGCACAAAGGCAGGACCCAAGGGCTGAACTGTGGACCTTGAGGGAAAAAAGCCCTCTGGCAAACCAGTTTCGCATCCTAAACACAGGGAATTGCTAAGGGAATTTAAAACCTATGATGCACAGAGGTGAACCATAAACAAACTTCAAAGCCAACCCAAATCCTAAGTTAACCCAAACCCCCTCCCAAAAGTCCTAGCAGAAGGAAACACACGCATTTCCAGGCATAAACCTGTCACTCAGGCTCTACCGTGCTACACAAAATGTTACGCTTTCAACTGAACAGACAAAAGGGCAAGAAAAGGCAACACATTCCCAAGAGGCAAAGAAATCATCAGAATCACATTCAGCTAGGACACAGGTGTTGAAACTATCTGTCAGAGAATTTAAAATAACTATAATTATTTTAAAGGTTCTAATGGAAAAGGTGAACAATGTGCAAGATCAGATGGATAATTTTAGCAGAGAGATGGAAACGATAAGAAAGAATCAAATGGGATTGTTAGAAACGAAAACCACGGTTAAAGGATGAGGAATGCCTTTGATGGACTGCTCTCTCCAAAGGACACAGCATGACACAGCTGAGTCTTAGAAGACAGTTAATAGAAATTACCCAAACTAAAACACAGAGAGAGAAAAAGAGTGGAAAATGAAGAACATGGCATTCAAGAGCTGTGGGACAATATCCAACAGTCTGATATACACGTGATTGGAATGCCAGGAAAAGAGGGAAAACACAGGGCTGAAGAAATATTTGAGGAAATAATGGCAGAGAATTATCCATAATTAATAATGGACACCAAACCACAGATCCAAAAAGCTCCAGAAACACCAAGCAGAATACATACATACAGACACACACACACACACACACATTTCTAGCTATATATTCAAATGGCTGAATTAAAGAGAGAAAACCTTAAAAGCAGCCAGGAAAAAAGAAAAAGCATTTTATAAGAGGAACGAAGGTAAGAATTACAGCAGACTTCTCATCAGAATCCATGCAAGCCAGAAGACAGAAGTGCTGAAAGGAAAAAAAAAAAAAAACTGTCCACAGCCAGGAGTGGTGGCTCACACCTGTAATCCCAGCACTCTGGGAGGCCAAGGCGGGTGGATCACCTGAGGTCAGGAGTTCGAGACCAGCCTGGCCAACATGGTGAAACCCCGCCTCTACTAAAAATACAAAATTAGCCGGGCATGGTGGTGGGCACCTGTAGTCTCAGCTACTCAGGAGGCTGAGGCAGGAGAATCGCTTGAATCCAGGAGATGGAGGTTGCAGTGAGCCAAAATTGTGCCATGGCACTCCAGCCTGGGCAACAGGAGTGAAACTCTGTCTCACAAAAACAAACACACAAAACAATTGTTCACTCAGATATTATACTCAGTAAAAATATCTTACAAATGAAGACATGTTATAGAGGTATAGGCAGGGGTAAGGAAACCAAGAAAGGATGCTAATAGCCTGGGCAACATAGCAATACCCATCTCTACCAAAGAGATGGGTACCAAAAAAATTTTAATTAGCTGAATGTAGTGGCACACACTTGTAGTCCTAGCTACTCAGGAGGTTGAGGCAGGAAGATCACTTTTGAGCCTAGGTGTTCAAGGCTGCAGTGATCCATAATCACACCACTGCACTCCAGCCTAGGCAACCGAGTGAGATCCTGTCCCTAAGCAAATTAATTAATTAACTAAAAATAAAAATAAAGGACGCTGAGGCATCCAGGCACTAAAAACAGTGAATAACCATTAGCAACCCCCAGGCTGCAGAGCAAGGTGGGAAAGTCATAGGATATTGTGACTAAAGTCCAGTGGGAGCTGTAACGATGAAGGAGAAGCCCCCTGTTCGAAGCTGAAATCATGGATCGACGCAGCCGCTGTTAGAGATTCGGCACTGGAGGAAAGAAGGAGTGAGGAAAACCTTCTGAATTCCAGTCTCTTGCCAGTGCCTACCACGGACTTAGCTTAACCAGAAGCGAGCCAGTGAGAGTGCCCCAGTGACACAGTCTGCAGGGGTCAGCTGCTCTGGGCAGAGGGAGGACAAAGAATGGATCCCCCCAGATCCATTCTGGGGGAACAGAGAATAACCAGCACAGAGACTGACCGGCTGTGTGACATGTTAGCCATGAGTGGCCAAGCCAGGGTTCAGCCTCAGATCTGCCTGAACCCTAAGCACCTCCTACCAGATGTACCACCTCAATACAGCGTGGCAGAGTGGGCCAGATCTGGGGAATCCTGAGGGCTAGAATTCATTTTGGGTACTTAATTTTGTAGGAAATGGACAGCAAGTACAAGATTTTAATGCAGAAGCCACAAAGTTCTCTGACTCTGATCTAGTTTGGAGTAGCTAATGACGTCGTGATGACATCTATTACAGTGACTTGGGCCAGGGGAACTATTGGTGTGCCTGGGCCAGCAACCATAATTATCCACAGACAATGCAGTGCCCAGTTCCCTGACATGGTGATGGTGTTGTCTGAAACAATCAGAAATGAAAATCATACAAATCAAATCTTATTTTTTAACCAAAAAGTTAAGATCAGCAAAAGTTTAGTATCAAAGGGCAGTTGAGCGTTTTCCTTGCCAGCCGTGCATAGTAAGTGGCTCCAGATGAAGTATTGAGTGTGAAAAAGAAAGCCTTGCAGTGTGTGTGAAGATATCCTTTAGCAGTCTTCTTCTGAGAGCCAAGTTCACAGGAATTACATGAATCTCTTTTTTTGAGATGGCGTCTCACTCTGTCACCCAGGCTGGAGTGTGATGGTGCAATCTCGGCTCACGGCAACCTCCACCTCCCAGGTTCAATCGATTCTCCTGCCTTAGCCTCCCGAGTAGCTGGGATTACAGGCACCCAGCCACTGTGCCTGGCTAATTTTTGTATTTCTAGTAGAAACAGGGTTTCACCATGTTGGCCAAGCTGGTCTCAAACTCCTGACCTCAAGTGATCCACCCGCCTTGGCCTCCCAAAGTGCTGGGTTTACAGGCATGAGCCACTGCACCCGGCCTATATGAATCTTTTATGTGTTTCTTTCACTGTGCTCCAAAAATACTTTGGCTAGATGGAATGAAGAAAAATCAGTGGGAGGAAGTAATGAAAAGCCAATCATCTGGCCATCCCTATCACACCCCCCAGGTAGGGGCTTGGCATCGCTGCAAAGTCAATTGCAGTGGTAGCAAGCAAAGCCTCCTGAAAAAAAAAATACTGCCAGTCTCCTTGACCCACTTGAGACTTGCAAAAACAGTGTTTTCTATACCACAGTGATGAACCCAAAGATTTTTATTTGAAATGGTACCATTTTTATAGGAAGCATGATGGAAAAAACACATTCTTTAAGATTAGACAGACCTGACTTTGAATTTATATTCCTCTACCAGCTGTGTGATCTTAGGCAAGTTGCTTATCCTCTCTAAGCCTCCTCTTCACCATTTGTGAAACGATGATAATAATAATGCCTACATCAAAAGATGATGATGAGCATGGTGCTTGGTACCTAAAAGACACCACATGAATGTTAGTGACCTTTCTCCACCTCAGCTGGACAAGGAAAGGTAAAACAAATGAAGTTCTTAGTTGCTGTCAGTCCATGTCTTGAATCAACAATAATATCTGTTATTTACTTATATATTTATTCATTAAGTAAACATGTACTGAGTACTGTCGACATGCTGGGTACTCCTCTGGGCACTAAGAATACAGACAAGGTCCCTATCCTCATGGAGCTTATATTAGGAGGAGACAGACAACAAAGAACAAATAAATAAGTATAGTGAGGTCAATAAGAAAATATGCTACAGAGGTTGGGGGACTTATCTGTCTTAGAAGCAGTGGTCAAGGAAGACCTCACTGAAGTGATAACAGTTGATCTGAAACATGAATGATGACCGGAACGAGCCATACCAGCACCGGAGGGAAGAGCCTTCCTGCAAAGGGAACAGGAAGCATGAGCACCCCAGCATGCACTGACTTTGGCATGTTTGGGGACCAGAAGCAGATACAGGGAGAAGAAGGACCTGCTGAGGAGTGACGTTCCAGGTGAAGTCAGAAAGAAAGGCAGGAAGGAGCCAACATTCAGCCAACGTTCATTGACCATCAGGAAGCACATGCTATATGCCACGGGGATACAGCAGGGTCCAAATGAAGTCCCTGCCCTCAGGGAGTTGACGTTCCACTGAGGGCAATCTCCTGGAGTCCTGGGGGCCCTGGGAAGAAGTTTCCCTTTCATTTTAAATACGTTACCTCTTTTGATCTTCACGTGTCTCTATAAAACAGGATTATTATCCCCATTTATAGAAGGGAAAATAGAGGCTCACCGAGGTTATATGATACAGCCTGCCTGAAATTGTATCATTTGTGGTGGAGACTTGATGGTTAGGAGGAACACAGAGCCAAGTGCCCATCCTCTAGATCACATTACTGGCAAGTGTAGAGCCAGGATTCAAAGCCTAGACCATCTGGCTCCAGAGACCTTTTTTAAAAACTATTCCCTTCATTCCTCTTGATGAGAAAGAAAGAAAATTTGCCAGTACTTTGTGGGTTCCCATAATGAAAGCTGTAACAAATGTAACTAAGCCATTGTCCAGATGCCACCCAATCATGGGGCCGGGACTTGAGGCAGCCACTTGGAGCCCAGAGAGTTCAGAGAACTGCCCCTTCCTTCCAGGTCCCTGCACTGTGTCGTGGTAGCTCTGTGGTGGAGAAGAAAGGGTTCTGTAGACGTGGCTCACAGGGCAAAGGTGTGCAGGGCGCAGCGGACTGGCAACCCTACCTCTTCCCATCCACAGTCAGAAGGAGCAGTTCTGGTGGGATAATTACAGGTATCGATCAAGCAGCAAAGAGATCCAGGTCATTTCCCAAGCTCTGGAAGGTACTAAAATGAATGAAGAGGAGACAAGAAATTTTATAAATTGGTTGCTCTATTTGATGTTCATTTAATTAAGACATTCAGTCCTTCTAATGGAAAATGTGAAGAGTGGAAATTACTGGGTTTTTTGACCATCTTATATAAAATGAAAACCAGATCTTAAAGGCATGGGGCCTCTTCATTGTATCTTCTTTAGGCTCAATTTAATTATGCCTTACAAGCTACCTTCAATAATAATTGCAGTTGTCTGCCTTTATACAAAACCTCTTTCTGTCTTCAAGACTAAAACTCTGGGGAGATACCCAGGGAGATTGCCAAAGTGTTATTTAGTAAGAGTTGTTGTTTCCATATTTTGGCATTCAGCAAGTGTTTATCATGTACCTACTGTGTGTCCAGCTTGTGCCAAGTCCTGTAGGAGGGAATGTGTGAATGAATCATTGGTGTCTCCTCTCCCACAAAGCAGGAAAGAGGCCTTGCACATCCAATCCTGCACTCACTGATTTGTTCAGCCAACATTCCCTGCCTTTCCTCTCTATGCCAGTTCCAATGCTGGTGAAGCAGAGATGCACTGAGAGCCAGTCCTCCAGGGTCACGCTGCTGGCAGGTGGCAGAACCCAGACGGTGTCAGTCCACAGACTCCACAGACCTGTTCTGACCTCAAGCACTCACAATCCAAAGAGGGGGACAACTTGTACATCAACACTGCAGTGCAGGGGAGGCATTCTAGGATAGAGCTGTGCACAGGATATACTGGGAGAAGGAACAGGAAAAACCAGGGAGGGCTTTAGGAAGTAGCATTTGAGCGAAGCTATGGTAGAAGTAGTGTCAAAGTGACATCTGACCCCCATTAACAATCTGTCAATTCTTATCTGTAAAACTCCACAGCTGCCTTTGCAGTGTCTTACATGGTATAATAAAATCTTTTTTATGCGGTTAGGTCAGGAAAGTAGACAGTCCGAGTGAATAGTCTTATTTTAATAAAGAGTATGTACAGGGATTACAGGTGTTCAAAGAATCAGCCTAGAACAGCATCCCATCCCATTAAACTGCTGGACTGAAATGAGTCTTCCTGTCGATTAAAAGATGACTCAGGATCTGACTGGATCCAGCTTAATCATGAATCACAGATACAGTTAAGTTGACCAGGGCAAAACCAGTTTTGGGGGTCTTGATTTTTAGCTAAAAAACTTGGAGTATCCCAGTAATATTTTGCTGAAAAGTTCTGGAAATTGTTATCTTCAACTTGCCCTATAAGTGAGACTGTCCTGTCTCTGCACAGCCTGGAATTTAAGGCATCTGCCTCCCCAGATGGCCATGCTCATGAGCTCTCACATGTGATTTTACCTGGTTTGTCACAACACCTTTCTGATTATGAAAATAATCCATGTTTATTATTTTTAAATCAAGGAAATATATGTAAATCAGCAATTCAAATCACCTGTAATTCTACCTCCCAGAGATAACCACTGCCAATATTTTTGTATGTTTCCTTCCTATTCAAATTTCCAGTGGCCACAAATGGTTAAAAAGAATCCCAGCCTCTCTCAGTGTTGAAAGGAGCAGAGCTCTGAGAGGGTCTCCACATGAGAGAAGTCTTCGGACATGCATCTCAGATCTTTACCGCAAGAGACCCTCCTTCTTGGCCGCCGTCTCTCAGAACTCCTGCTCACTGAGCTCTGTGGGGCAGTGCACCCCTTTGACCATCCAGTCCAGGTTTCAGCCTCCCCTAGGCCAGACTGACCTTTTCCTGGAAGAACCTGACTTGGTACTAAGGAAGAGAAAGGAGAAATCATGGCAGGACATGGGTTTTTGAAGCCCCCAACCACCCACAGGAGAGCCTCTGGTAGAGCCACAGCCTTGCCCGCAGCCCTGCCCAGGGAGTGTAGTCGAGGCCACAGCACTGCCTGCCATCCTGAAAAGGCCCCAGCCCCAGAGGCGTCCAACTTCCCCAAAGGCCACCGGCCCCTCCCCCAGAATTGGTCTTAGGCCAAAAACAGGGGTGATTTATTCAGAAGACCTCTACCAATGCCTCCTCTGTGGCAGAGTGTGCCAGGGACTGTTGGATTCAGTGTAGAGTGCTGTGATCTGGGCCAGGCACAGGCACGGAAACAGTTGGCAAATGGCAGAGTCTGTAGTGCAGCACCCAAGTCTGACCTTGGGCAGAGAATTCCTGAGCAAAGACCTGCCTAATCTCACCCACCAATGATACCATTACCACCCACCTATGATACCATAGGAGCTGCAGACCCAGGAATCTCAGCAAGAAGCCAGGCCCAGCTGAAGAAAGAGCCTGGACAGAGCTGAACTCTCTGAACTTTCATTGCCCCATTGTGAAAACCCTCACAGGAACCTGGGGGTCAGCTTTACCCCAGAAGTAAAAACAAAACAGCTAAAAAAAAAAAAAAAAAGCCCGTAGGGAGACCCGAAGTACACAGGGGCAACCATGTCCAGGAAGTCAGTCAGGAATATTGCCATGTAGAGGAAGAACTATGTCCCTATTCACACACAAGTGCAAAAAGGCTATTTAAGCCTGCCATTTTACACTTCAGCCTCCTCTAATTAAAAACAATAATTAAAATGTTAATAGCCCACTCCTGCCAGGGAGGAGCACATGTGATGAATACTTGCAAATGGATGGTACAGAAATGTTCATTGAAGACACAGAGGCAGGTGGCAGTTTGGAAGCACATAGATCTGAGTTTGAATTTTGATTCCACCCACACTTAATTAGCTGTGTGACCTTGAGCAGGTGACTTCACTTTTCCAAGCCTCAATTTCTGATCCTCCAAAAAGGAGATAATACATACCTTTTAGACTAGGATTAAATGAGGATTACATGAAAAATGTATTAAATGAGGATTACATGAAAATGCATGAAAAGCCACCAGCACCATGCCTCGTATATTGGAGGTGTTCAACGATGGTAGGTATTTCTTTTATTATTATCAGGAGAATAGTAAAGAGAATTAAGATTCAATTATGATGCTTTAGAAAGACCATACCTGAGCAAAGCTATGGAGTTCTAAGAGTTGCAGATACAAAAATGCTTAGTGCCAGATGTAAAATCTAGATGGAAGGGGTTGCAACAGGCAAGAGGCCATTTATCTAGGCTGAGTCCTGGTTTGAATTCAGAACCCCCTTTTCCCAGGATGTGTAGAAACCTAGGAAACCCCTGGGTAATAGCTCCCATTTCTAGTGTTTTTTCAGGAAAAACCTGTATAACCAGTTCTTACAGGTTTTGCAGAGGGTATTCAGGCATCAAGCTTGACTACATCATTTCTGGGGAGTCCCCCATTTCTAAAATTCCGGGTCAGCTGTCTCATTATGGCCACCATCATCTCGCCCCTTCACACTTGAATTCTAGTTTATAGCTGTACTCCTGGGCAGTAGGCTGGTCAGTGGTGTCATCCCCACTGGGTTAGGGAAGGGAGACTCAGAGAGGTCAGTCATTTTCCTGCAGCTGGATGTCAGCAGGTGGAGTCACATCCTGAAATCTATGTACCAGGTCCCATGCAAGAGATGTGGGAGACATGGGAATGTATCCAGCCAGAAAGAAAAGCAGAGCACAGCAAAACCATGGCATGAGGTAGAATATGCCAAGTTCCAACTAAAGCACCATCATATTTCTACAACTCAGTTCCACCCCTTGGTTTCCAGGTATGACAGCTTTGGCCGCCTGACAAATGTGACCTTCCCTACTGGCCAGGTGAGCAGTTTCCGAAGTGATACAGACAGTTCAGTGCATGTCCAGGTAGAGACCTCCAGCAAGGATGATGTCACCATAACCACCAACCTGTCTGCCTCAGGTGCCTTCTACACACTGCTGCAAGGTAAGTCAGGTGGGGGCCAGGGGACTTTAAGGCAGAGGGGTGGGAAGACCCCTTTGGAGGAGGATGGCACAAGAAATAGGCTGCTGCTGGAGCTGTCCAAGAACAGGAAAGCATTGCAACTCTCTGTATTATCACCTAATTTACAAAATACACCAGCCTGAGTCAAGTAAATTATCTCTCAGAAGCTTCAGAATAATATTTTATTGTCCTATTCTGTTATCAGAACAAAGGGCAGTGAATTCATTAGCTGCTCATCCAGGCGACCTCACTATTCTGCCATCCTAATGATTCCCAGATTAACAGACACACTCACACTGGTGTAGGTGAGGACAAAGGACAAGAATAATTACACGTAATTATGAAAGGGATGTGATTACGGAGAAGTCCTTCCTGAAGCCCAGGTGAGAAGGTTTGTGCCTCTTTTAGGATTTCATAGAAAAGAGACCCTTCTCTGCATTTGTCACATCATCCTGTTATGGGTTGATCTTGTAGCTTCAAGTAAAAAGATTTCACAAGGATGAAATCTTGCTGTTAACGATCTGCCTCAATTGTTCTCGTGGGATGTGGTGACCCAGGTGGGCTTGCAGCTTTGTGGGATTTAGTAAACTTGAAAAGAAAGAAGCCATCACCAGGGAAAGCTCTGCCTGATTTTTTCCTGCTCTATGGATGGCTCTTTGTACTTCCAAAGACTTTCACACGAAGCACTGAAAGGAGCCTCAGGCTAAGAGTCAGAGGCCCAAGTTCTAGTCCTGACTCTGCCACCACATCACCAACAGACCCTTGGTTTCTTCTCCAGAAAAAGAAAGCAAGCTGAAGCTGTGTGGAATGAGGTGAAGCGGTGAGAGGAGCAGGGGTTCTGGGTGGGTGCCAGTTCCCACCTGTGTGAACTGGCTGGAGTCACTCTTCTTCTCTGAGCCTTGGTCTCTGGGGCTGGGAAATGGGGCTGAATTTTAACACCTGCCCCACAGGGCTGCTCAGTCGATCTCTTTAGACAATGTAGTGACTAGCATGAGCCAAACACATAGTATTACTCGATAAGCAATTCTATTAGATTCATTAATTAATTAATTAGCAAGCAGTTTAACTTACCATAAGAAAATAAATGTATATTCTTACAACCACTTTTATTCCCAAATTTAGTCCTTTGCCTTTCAAAGAGCTCCAAGAACAATAAAGGTTCTCAAAGAAAGAGAAACCACACACTGGAATTTCTTCCTCACAAAGCACCTTTAACCGTAGTTTTTGAGGAAAACTCAGTGTTTTCGTTTATTCTCACACAATAGTCATCAACAGAAGACTTCTGTGACCAAATATAGGCAGAGGTGGGGTTCTCCCCACCATCAAGCAAGGAATCAGCTCTGCAGTGGACACCAGCTGGGTGTCCCCCAACTCAATTCCAGCACTATCTACCTGGAGATAGCCTCACATCCCTCAGATTGAGGGCTCAGTCCCCAAAACTGCCCCGCCATCCACCATACTTCAGATACCAGTCACGAATCTGGGCCTCTGGAACTTCTATCTCACTGGCTTCTAGTTGAGGTTTCCTTGACTGCTTCTTTGGGTGTAGTTAATTTACTGGAACAGCTCACAGAACTAGAGAAATACTTATATTTACCAGTTGATCATAAAGGATATAGATGAAGAGATGTGTATGCCAAGATGTAGGGTAAGAGGCATGGAGCTTTCACACCCTCCCCAGGTACATCGCCCTCACCCCTCCATGGACTTCCATATGTTCAGTTCCCCAAACCCTGTCTTCTTGGGCCTTTTACGGAGGCTTCATTGGATAGGCATGGTTGACAACCATGTAGAAATGTGATTGGACAAAAATGGTAAGATCTAAACCCAGCAAGGCCCGTCTCTTCGGATTCTTCTTGGCCTCTCTGTGCAGCACTCATTCCTCCCTCCAGGGTATGCAGCAGGATCGCCTCTGAAATGTAGGTCTTATGACCCACAGTCAGATTCGAGTTCTGCCTTGGAGAGGAGGGCAGGAGAAGGTCAGAGAGAGAGGCAGAGATTGTTTCCTAAGGTCTGCTTTTGAGTCCTGAAGTGCCTCAACATTAGAACAAAAGACTATAACAAGGGGGTATAGGAGTTATGAGCTGGGAACCATGAATATGTAATCATAATGTCACAAATGGGTTGGGACAGACCCCAGGCATTTCTGCTCTGACTGGATGATTGCCAAGCAAAGGTACAACTTCTGAGGCAGCCAAGATCTTGCCTGACCAAGGACTGCAGGACCACCAGTTACTCAGATGTCTTGTCCTTCAGGCCTGTCTTCTTCCCTGTGATTAAGAATTATCCATCCATTCCATACTGCTAAACGGGCTGTGAGTATTTTTCTCAAAGGTTCATGTGGGCTTTCTTATATTTGGGCAACTTTTTAAAATTTGAAAGTGCCACATTCCTCAGTTTTAAAATGTACCATCAATTTAATAACAACTTTTTAGGCAGAGGGAAAAAAGTCACACTGCTCAAAAGGCATACATGGACACATTCCAACTTCAAAAAACATTAAAATGTGAAAAGAAAAAGCCCTTCTTGGAATCCAGGAAACATGGTACCTGTTTTTCCTCTTTGGTAGCTCTGCCAAACTCTTTCCTTCTTGAGTACCAGGCTCAGATGCTCAGTTTTGCAGCTGCCTCACTAGAGTCTTTGTGAAAGCTCTTTCGGTTTCATCTTCTGTTTAAACTGTGGGAAGTAATAAGAACTAGCTGCTAATGAGCAGCAGCCTTGGGAAGTCACAGCCCACATTAAATGGGATCATCTGAGATGGGCCTCTACAGATGCTGTTCCCTCCAAGTCACCATTAATGGACATATGTGGATTCAGCAAGGAGCAGCTTTAAAGGATAAATTGACACAGGCTTTTTCACTGTTCAAAGGCAGAAAAATATAGATTGTCAGTGAATAATGCATAGCAAGTGTGAGGCAGATTTTAGAATTTTGCATGTGTGATAGAGAAAGATGGAGAGAGGAGGGAGTGAGAGAGAGGCTTTATAGAACCTATTCTCTTAACTGCCAATCTAAAGACAAGGGGCCCTATATCCAGGACCATGTTCAGCACTAGAGAAGTTCACCATGATATGTGTGTGTGTGTGTGTGTGTGTGTGAGAGAGAGAGAGAGAGACAGAGAGAGAGAGAAATGGGATGGTGGAGATAGAGGAGAGACAAGAGACACACATGACAGTGACTAGCACAGTGCCAGGCACATAAAACCAGTGACAGCTAACATTTACATAACACTATATGCCAAGTACAGTTCTCAGCTCTTCATATTCATGATCTCACTCAATCCTCAGAGCATCCTGCAAGGCAGGGTACGATTATTGTCCCAGTGTAGTGATGAAGTACCAGAGGCATGAAAGGTTAAGAATTTGGCCAAGGTCTTACAGCAAGGCAGTCACAGAGCTGGAACCTGAGCCGAAGTAGCCTGGCTCCAAAGCCAAGCTCTTAATCTTTGTGCCATAGTGCCTTTCACAGCACGCACTCAAATATTGGAGAATTTGTTCATTAACGGAGCAGTGACTCCCACACCCCTCAGCTGCGAGACCACTGAGGAGGCCCATAGAGAGGCTGAGGGGTGTACAGGACAGGGAGTCATGTATTCTGGCCAGTGGAAGAGGGGAAGCTTCTGGAAAGAGATGACATTTTAGCAGAGCCTGGAGGGAGTCTTAAGCCAACACTTACTGAAGAGGGGGGCAGTGCAGAGGAAACAGCCAGGGAAGGGCCAGAGACAGGAGAGTGCAGCGCAAACCCAGAGACAGTATTTTCATCTATAGAAAGCAACTCTATGTGCATTTTACAGCTGAAATCTACTTCTTTCACCAGAAGTTTCGTTTAGTTAAAAATCTAAGTTAAAATGTTTTAAATCAAATTTAAAATTTCAAATCATTTCTATGCTTAAATCATGGTCATATGCCCGTGACAATGATTTAAAACGTGTTTATGTTTTTTTGTTTTTGTTTTTGTTTTTTGGCATTCTGTCAGTGGTTTAAGTGTCAGAGTTATATTTTTCACCTTGTTATAAAGAACATTGTTACCTTAGAGTGTATCAAGAGCCTTAAAACTGTTCAACCTGCCAGGTATGGTGGCTCACACTTACAACCCCAATGCTTTTGGAGGCTAAGGTGGAAGGATTGCTTTAGCCCAGGAGTTCAAGGCCTGCCTGATCAAATATTGAAACCTAGTCTCTACAAAATATTTTAAAAATTAGCCACGTGTGGTGATGCATGCCTATAGTCCTAGCTACTTGGGAGGCTGAGGTTGGAGGACTGCTTGGACCCAGGAGTATGAGGTTACAGTGAGCTATGATCACATTGTACTACTGCACTATAGCCTGGGCAACAGAGCAAGACCCTGTCTCCAGAAAAAAAAAAAAAAAAAAAAAATTCAACCCTTTGCTCTGGTAATCCTACTTTTAGGAATCTATTTTGATTTGAAAATCTAAAATGAAGATATTGGATATTGATTTATCTGAAAAGTATTTTTGAGGTATAATTCACATAGCATGAAATTTACTCTTTAAAAACATACAATTTATAAAGCTGTGCGATCATCGCTATGATCCAATGCTGGAACATGTTTATCACCCCAAAGAGAAATCCCATATCCATTAGCAGCTGCTCCACATTCCCTCTTGCCCCTCAGCCTTTGGCAACCACTGTCTCTAGAGAGTTTTGCCTATTCTGGACATTTCGTGTAAGTGGAGTCAGACAATATGTAGCCTTTTACATCTGACTTCTATTTCACTTAGAATGATGTTTAAACTAAATATATACAGTGGTACTTATAATTCTGAAAAACTGGAATCAAACTGAATATTTGAGGCTTGCTTAAATAACTTATTTTCATACAGTGGGATATTGTATGGTCACTAAGAAAAATGTTTATGAAAAAATATTCAGGAACATGATATAATACAATGATCAGTGAAAAACTCTGTAACTGTTTTAAAACTCTTACCTATTTTAAACTGCAAGGGCATTTGGAAATATCCGAAAATCTACAAATATACAAAATATTTACAATGGTTTTCTTTGGATATTGAGATTCTGCATGGTCTTCTCCATGTATTTTCCTCGTTTTCTTCAATGATGATATATTGCTTTTACAGTTAAGAAAAGCATCCTTTAAAGTCCCCTCCACTGCCTCTGCTGTCCTCACACCTCCCTCCCTCTTCGATCCTTCTGAGCAGTCTGTGCCTGTCCTCTCCTGCAGACCAAGTCCGGAACAGCTACTACATTGGGGCCGACGGCTCCCTGCGGCTGCTGCTGGCCAACGGCATGGAGGTGGCACTGCAGACCGAGCCCCACTTGCTGGCTGGCACTGTCAACCCCACCGTGGGCAAGAGGAATGTCACACTGCCCATTGACAACGGCCTCAACCTGGTGGAGTGGCGGCAGCGCAAGGAGCAGGCTCGGGGCCAGGTCACTGTCTTCGGGCGCCGGCTGCGGGTGAGCGAGGTCTCTGGAGGTGGCTGTGTCCTGAGGGGAAAGGAGAAGGGTGAATCTGGAGAACTGGTCTCTGTTCTGGAAATTCCCTGGGACCTCAGTTTACTCATCTGCAAAAGGGGGGAACTAAAGCAGGGAACCATGTGTGATCAGAGACCCTTGATGTCTTTTTAGTTTTGACTTGTAGAAAGACTACTGGCTTTGGTGGTAGATGGGTCTGAGTTGAATTTCCAGCTTATATTATTCCCTGAGTGAGCTTGGACAGATCACTAGTCTTAGAGCCTCAATTTCATCATCTATAAAGTGGGAAGGACAAGACCAATTTTACAAGTTGCTACAAGGATTAGAAGTAATAATATATAAAAAGCCAGGCATGGTGGCTCACGCCTGTAATCCCACCACTTTGGGAGGCTGAGGCAGGCAGGTCACGAGATCAGGAGATCGAGACCATCCTGGCTAACATGGTGAAACCCCGTCTCTACTAAAAATACAAAAAAATCAGCTGGGCGTGGTGGTGGGCGCCTGTAGTCCCAGCTACTCGGGAGGCTGAGGCAGGAGAATGGTGTGACCCCAGGAGGCAGAGCTTGCAGTGAGCCAAGATCACACCACTGCACTCCAGCCTGGGCAACAAAGCGAGACTCTGTCTCAAAAAAAAAAAAAAAAAAAGTAATATATTAAGCATCTTAGAGTCTGGCTCATAGCAAATGGTCAATAATAGCTAGTCTTATTGTTATTGCTATTATTTATTACCATTATTGCTATTACTGTTGCTAACATGTCCCAAAATTCAGTTCAGCTACTTAGAACCTAAGCTACATTCTCCAAAATGACCTCATCTGAGCCATCACTGCTGGGGCTGGCATCATGGTCTTATATTCAGAGTGCTTTTGAATATGTGGATGCCCTGAGCCAGCTCCTTGTCTGCCTCACATCCCATGTTTCCGTAGAATACAGCCTCTGCCAGGGCCTGAGTGCCCAGCTTCTTTTTCCGCCACCTTGAGAAAGGCAGGTGATGAACAGAGGGAAAGTTAATGAACTAGCCGTGGCTTTCAGCATAGCACCTTGCAGGCCACGGGTGCTCGAGAGATACCTGCTGACCTGAAACTAACTACAGAACTGAGCGACATGTTCCTAACATTCCAGAAGTGTCCTCAGAGCAACACAGCTCAGACTCTCTTAAGTCCCCTGCCCTTCAGCAAAGAAAGTTCATTGAAGCCCCTCTTTTATACATGAGACAACCGAGATCCAGAGAGGGTAAACGATTTTTCCAGAGTCTCATAGCGAGGTGTTGGTAAAGACTAGAAAATAGGCCAGGCACAGCAGCTCATGCCTGTAATCCCAGCACTTTGGGAGGCTGAGGCGAGCAGATTGTTTGAGGTCAGGAGTTCGAGACCAGCCTGGCCAACATGGTGAAACTCCATCTCTACTAAAAATACAAAAAATTAGCCGGGCATGGTGGTGGACACCAGTAATCCCAGCTACTCAGGAGGCTGAGGCAGGAGAATTGCATTGAACTTCAAATGCTCATAGCTTGCAGTGAGCTGAGATCCGGCCACTGCACTCCAGCCTGGGCGACAGAGCGAGACTCCGTCTTCAAAAAAAAAAAAAAAAAAAAAACTAGAAAAATAGGCCCACAGCAGCTACAGAAACATTAAGTGACTTATCCAATATCACACAACTGGCAAAACCAGGCTTCATTTGTTCCCTCAACAGCCAAGAGCTCTAGCGACTATCTACTGTGGGAAACAGCTTTGCAGCAGCTCTCTGAGGAAGGCCTAGCTTTCTTTGTTCTCTGCGGCCTCACTGAGCCCCCGTCTGAATTTGCAGAGACTCCTGCATGCGCCTCTGAGGCAGTGTCCTCAGTGGGAAGTTTGACCTGGGTTTGATTCCCGCCTGTGCCGTGTGGAGCCTTGAGCAGCTCCTCTGAGCCTCAGGTGCCTCTGCAGAAACAAGATAATACACTCAACGCACCTAGCCCAGTGCCAATAGACTCCAGGTGCTCAATAAATGGCAGCGAGTAGCATGATTAGGATTTCCTCTCTGCTGTGTGAACTGGACCAAAAGTTTCCTAGGCTTTAACTGGTCCCTCTCCCAACCTGAGATTGATGGTGCTGTAGTCAGGTGGCCACGTCCACATGTCCTCCCAAATAAATGGCCACCCACAGTGGTGGCAGGTGGCATTAGAATGTTAGCTGGGTGTGCCTCCCCATAATGGAGCTCATTTTTTATACAACTGGGAACTTTTTTAATAAAGAGGTGAAATAATCTCACTGCCGCCCCTGCCGAGCACAGAACGCATTAGGCGGCTCCCCAGTGAGCTGTTTAATTTTATTAATTTTGCCAAAAAAGGTACAGCTCCCCTTCACTAGAGATCCTCCAGGGATAAAGCGGGGCAGCTGGCTCGGTGGTACCACCCTGAGGGGAGTCATAGGCGGACCTTCCAAAAGATACTTTAAAAAGGCCTCTGTCATTGTTGGTGGCACAGCCCCCGTATCTTCCTGTGCCCTCTCTGAGAATAACACAGCTTCAGCCTCCAACGCCTCTGAGTTTTCATGGGAATCATCTGCCACACAGTTTCTGCGTCTGCAAGTGTGTCTGATTACCCCAGGGAAGGTAATCTTATTATAACCAGGTCATTCACAGCTAAAGTCAGCATCGTCATTATAAATCGTTATTTTCAAGGCCTTAGGATTTGTATGGGAGAAGGGGGAGACACACACGTCTCTCCTTCCTGGGATATGACCAGGATCATTTGCTGTCATTTAATGGAAATAATTCCAACCATTTATTCAGTACCTTCCATGTGCTTAACACTCCACTGATTTACTAAGTTTCTTCAACCTTCACAACAACTGTTGTTATACAGAGTAAGAAACTGAGACTCGGAGAGGGGATGGCACTTGCCCAAGGTTGATAGAAAAGTTGGTCACAAAGTTGCAGCTAGAATCCTGGTCTTCATTCCTAGACCTGGACCCAATTTTTTTAACCACACAGGGATCCAGAGGGCCTTTCATTGCCTCGGTCCACACATACCATTTTGCATCACGTGACCTAATTATCTGCTTTCCTCTTGGGTCTTCTTTACTACTTGTCAACCTTAAGCAATGACTAGTGGAAGAGACAGAAAATGTGCCCAAATGTCCCATAAGGCCAGACACCAATTAGCGGGAACCAGTATTTTCGCTCCAGAATACCTGGCAATGTTTCAGGGACCACCAATGCCTACAGGGCAAATCCAAATACAGAAACAGGCCCCTGAAGTATATTTCTTTATTAAAATATAAAAACCCTGACTTACCACTATGTCTGTAGGAGCCCTGTCCTTCTGACTCTGAAAGGAAATTGAAGTGTGTGCTGACCTAGCAGCCCAGGTGGAGTTTATACAAAGCACTCCCGATCCTGAAGGCAGGAGCAAAGTGCCTCAAAGCCAGGACTGTGTCCCCATTCGGCCCACAGCCAAAAGAACCACCCCGGTGACAAACGCTCACTGCCTCCCAGCACCTCGGGGAAGATGTCAGGTACTGACTCTGGCAATCAAGAAGCCCTGATTGTCGTGGCAAGGCAGGAGACACCCCAGAGGGGCTGGGAAGTCCAGAGCCCCCAGAAGGCCAAGAATTGCTCAGAGGACCACTGAGTGTTTGGTGGCACGTTGTACGGGTGAGAGTCAAGTCCAGACTCCATCACTCACCAGCCACAAGATCCAGGGTGAATCCGTTCACCTCCCTGAGCTTTGGTGTCCTCGGTGTCTGGTGTGGAGCAGACGGGTCAGTTTATTTGCTGGGCTCACTTCGTAGGTCTCTTTTCAGCAGGGAGTCAAGAAGGATCTGCCTTTTAAAATGTGTCCTCATTAGAAGAATCGCATTAGAAAACATGCAGATCCTCTTTGGTCACAGCTACTGATTTCGCAACATAGGCATCGTCTTCATCCTCACAACAGCCCTGTGCAATTGGCATTATTGTCCCCATTTTACAGGTGAGGAAACTTCACAGAGCTGACGAATGACAGAGCCAGGATTCAAACCCATGTCTGTTGCTGCGCAGGACCTGTGCTCCCTCCTCTACTCAAGAGCTTCCCAGCAGAGCTGAGAGCCACGTGGACCATCAGACCAAAGTTCTCATGGTCCAGATTAATGTTCTCTCTCCTTTCAATCTTTCTCCAGGTTCACAACCGAAATCTCCTGTCTCTGGATTTTGACCGTGTAACACGCACAGAGAAGATCTATGATGACCACCGAAAGTTCACCCTTCGGATTCTGTACGACCAGGCGGGGCGGCCCAGCCTCTGGTCACCCAGCAGCAGGCTGAATGGTGTCAACGTGACATACTCCCCTGGGGGTCACATTGCTGGCATCCAGAGAGGCATCATGTCCGAAAGAATGGAATACGACCAGGCGGGCCGCATCATATCCAGGATCTTCGCTGATGGGAAAACATGGAGCTACACGTACTTAGAGAAGGCAGGTGTCTGTCTCCCTGCATCACTGGCCTTGCCATACAGAAGGCCAATCGTTCATGGCCAAGCCCAGCCTGGTGGCCTCAGTGGGCTATATCTGACCCATGTCTCTGAAAGGAAATGTTCAGGAAAATCTGCCACAGAGGGCAGGGGGTCCCAAGAGGCATCTAGATAGATCATGGAGATGGCATGGCAGGTGGCGGTCCTAGGGCAGGAGAACATGAAAGACCTGCCTGATAGAGTAGAGGCCCAAACACTCACTGGACTTGCAGAGCAGGACTCACGGTTCAGACCCAGGTCAAGGGTCTGCTCCCAGGTCTAGGGCATGTGGTACAATTCAGTTGTGGAGAACCAGGCAGAAGCCTAGGGATCAGTACTTAGGAAGGAGGCACTGAGCTTCAAGTGTTGGACATGGCCTTAGTAAGTCTATTCTGCTATAGGGTCAGAACTCATTTCATCCCAGGGGTAGGAATCAGAAATGACCTAAAATCAAAAGTTGGTCTCAAATAGGAGAAAATGGTAGCTTTTCAGCATAAAGCCTTTAGGCCTATTATCTGCTGATCTTTTCCTGAGAACAAGTGCACTGCATGCCCCAGTTCTGGTATCCAGATCCCTGCTTTGTTTCCTGACCCTGGTGACCCATCCAGGGCCTACACTGTGCTTGCTCTGAGGTGAGTCTCCTCTACACACTGGGTGAGTATCCCCAAAAGTGACGTTCTGTGCTAGTACTGAGAGAGAGACCTTGGAGGTCATCCAACATACGGAAAACCCAAACCCAGAGAGGAGAGGAACTTTCCCAGGGCCACACAAGGAGTCCATTGTTAGAAACCGGCTTCTCCCATTCCCATCACAGCCTGCCCTACCCCAGGGTAGGCGTATGACCTGTCATTGTGCAAAGCCTTAAATGCCCTTTTCAAATATGGTCTTCATGCTGCAAGCCACAGGGAGTCAGCAGAAACTGTTTAGCAGGTAAAATAAATTGTCAGACTGTGTTTGGGGGAGCTTATTCTTGCCTGAGTAGGAAGATTGGTTTGAGAAGTCCGGGGCAAGGAAGCCAGACTGCCGTACACACTTCAGGCCAAAGCTTCTCGACCATTCTCACACCCCACCACACACAAAAGTAACCAGGTCTATACTGCACAAAGGGGCAAACGCACGAGGCTGCTCACCATAGGACAGCAAATGGCCTGAGTACCTGGCCCCAGGTAGGTTACAGATGTGCCTAGGCCCCAGGTAGGTTACAGATGTGCTAAGGTTAAAGGTGTGCTAAGATGAGACTGAGAGAAAGCCTCATCTTGGCACATCTGTAACATATTTGCAGTATCCTGTGGCACTCCTGTTGGAAAGCTCTGGTTGGAGCACAACTCAAGAGAACCATGGAAACTCAGGATTCTCCTTGGACATTCATTCCTTCCCTTTAAGTCTCGAGTATGTAGAGCTACCCATTCTCCTCACCACCCTCCTCTCATCTCTTGGTTTTCCTCTCCCTCCAGTCCATGGTGCTGCTACTACACAGCCAGAGGCAGTATATCTTTGAGTTCGACAAGAATGACCGCCTCTCTTCTGTGACGATGCCCAACGTGGCACGGCAGACACTAGAGACCATCCGCTCAGTGGGCTACTACAGAAACATCTATCAGCCCCCTGAGGGCAATGCCTCAGTCATACAGGACTTCACTGAGGATGGGCACCTCCTCCACACCTTCTACCTGGGCACTGGCCGCAGGGTGATATACAAGTATGGCAAACTGTCGAAGCTGGCGGAGACACTGTACGACACCACCAAGGTCAGTTTCACCTATGACGAGACGGCAGGCATGCTGAAGACCATCAACCTACAGAACGAGGGCTTCACCTGCACCATCCGCTACCGTCAGATTGGGCCCCTGATCGACCGGCAGATCTTCCGCTTCACCGAGGAAGGCATGGTCAATGCCCGTTTTGACTACAACTATGACAACAGCTTCCGGGTGACCAGCATGCAGGCTGTGATCAACGAGACCCCGCTGCCCATTGATCTCTATCGCTATGATGATGTGTCAGGCAAGACAGAGCAGTTTGGGAAGTTTGGTGTCATCTACTATGACATTAACCAGATAATCACCACAGCTGTCATGACCCACACCAAGCATTTTGATGCATATGGCAGGATGAAGGAAGTGCAGTATGAGATCTTCCGCTCGCTCATGTACTGGATGACTGTCCAGTATGATAACATGGGCCGAGTAGTGAAGAAGGAGCTGAAGGTGGGACCCTACGCCAATACCACCCGCTACTCCTATGAGTACGATGCTGACGGCCAGCTGCAGACAGTCTCCATCAATGACAAGCCACTCTGGCGCTACAGCTATGACCTCAATGGAAACCTGCACTTACTGAGCCCTGGGAACAGTGCACGGCTCACACCGCTACGGTACGACCTCCGCGACCGCATCACTCGGCTGGGTGATGTGCAATACAAGATGGACGAGGATGGCTTCCTGAGGCAGCGTGGCGGTGATATCTTTGAGTACAACTCAGCTGGCCTACTCATCAAGGCCTACAACCGGGCTGGCGGCTGGAGTGTCAGGTACCGCTACGACGGCCTGGGGCGGCGGGTGTCCAGCAAGAGCAGCCACAGCCACCACCTGCAGTTCTTCTATGCAGACCTGACCAACCCCACCAAGGTCACCCACCTCTACAACCACTCCAGCTCTGAGATCACCTCCCTCTACTACGACTTGCAAGGACACCTCTTTGCCATGGAGCTGAGCAGTGGTGACGAGTTTTACATCGCTTGTGACAACATCGGGACCCCTCTTGCTGTCTTTAGTGGAACGGGTTTGATGATCAAGCAAATCCTGTACACAGCCTATGGGGAGATCTACATGGATACCAACCCCAACTTTCAGATCATCATAGGCTACCATGGTGGCCTCTATGATCCACTCACTAAGCTTGTCCACATGGGCCGGCGAGATTATGATGTGCTGGCCGGACGCTGGACTAGCCCAGACCACGATCTGTGGCAGCACCTTAGTAGCAGCAACATCATGCCTTTTAATCTCTATATGTTCAAAAACAACAACCCCATCAGCAACTCTCAGGACATCAAGTGCTTCATGACAGGTAAGGACCACGGCTCACTCAGGGCAGGACCCCATAAAGTGCTCTTACTACCTAACAAGACTTAGTCTTCTTTGAGAAAGGTGGTGTAAGGTGACAGGAAACACTGACTTTCTCTTAGAGCAGCGTTTTCCGAAGTCCATTTGAAGAAACACTAGTTCAGAAAATACTCTGGAAAAATAGTTCCAGCATCAAATAAATTTGTCAGGGTCACCACCATTATTACATTTTCATAGCACATTTCGGTGTATGATAAGCTCTGGGAAGTGCGATAAAAGTGAACTATTTAATATATTTGCCCGCTATTTCTCAAACTTATTTGACTGTGAAAGCCCCTTTTTCACCATGAAATCCTAATATCTCATTGGATACATCCCATGGATTGCACTTTAGGAGTTTCTGACACACAAATCAAACTGCTTATGAGTCCTTGACTGGGTTAAGGTATGGCTTTAAAAAAAAAAAATTAGTTGTCAATCTGAGATAATATAAGAACAGAGTGAAGGATGCACCATTTTGAAGCTGTGACATGTTACAAAAATTATTTAACTGCCCTGAATTCCAGTTTCCTGATATGTAAATTGAAGTTAGAATATCTACCTATAAGTTAAATATGTGTATTATAAACCCTAGAGAAATCACTAAAAAGATAAAAACTAAAAAAAGAGTCCTAGCTAATAAGTCAACAGTGGAGATAAAATGGAAGACTAAGAAAATAATCCAAAGAGGGCAGGAAAAGAGGGGAAACAAGGATAAGGAACACATGGAACAAGAGAAACTAACATCTACCTTCTAGGGTGGTTGCAAGGGTGAAATGAAATACTTCATGAGGTTCCTAGCACAGTGCCTGGCTCATGTGGGTTCCGTTTCCTTTACCCTCTGACTTGAAAAGTGAGCTCTGCCTTCCACTAGCATGAAAGCAACTGGAATATAAAGTGTCCCAGGGTCCCACAAGCAGGGATGTCTCCAGCAACCACAGCCCTCCCAGCAAGCAGCCAGTCCCAGGTTAGCCACAGAGGCCCCCAACCCCACAGAGAGTGGGTAGGGGTTTGGGTAAAGCCCACGCTTTTTACATAAGAGAGTTTGTGGTAGGCAAAAATTGGGCACATCCCAACTTGCAAAGCCAGTAGTCTCTCCCCTCTTTTGTCTTGCAATTCAGTCCTCTTGCCCTCTTTTATGGCAGTTTCCTTCATCCTACCCCTGCCTCTTCTGTGCAGCCACTGTTTCAGGCATTGGGGATAGAAAGATGATCCCTACATTCCAGGAATTTTCACTGTAAGGGGAGAGACAGGCAACTGCTGTCAAGAGGGGAGGGCCATGGCAAAGGTTTGCACAGATGCCCCTTGAAGCACAGAGGAGGAGTCACCTGCTCTGCCCAGGGCATTCTGGGAAGTCTTCACAAAGTAACTGACATTTGAGGCCAGCTCCTGAGTGGGTGTTCACCAGATAATGGGGGAGAAAGACATCCCAGAGAGAGAAGGCAGCACATATAATACAAAAGTGTAGAGGGGCAACATGACAGCTCACGTGAATACCCCTTACAGACATGGCTTCCCAGCTCCCAAACTTGGTAGCCCCCACCTGGAACCTGTTTCTGCTGACAGCAGTAGAAGAATTCCTTTTTCAAGAAGAGTTCCACATTATCACACGTTGAGAGCAGGCATCCCAAGCATAGGAAAGAGGGGAGAACAGCATCCTAAGCATAGGAAAGAAGGGAGAACAAGGTGGTGGACAGGTGTGATGAAAACAGACTTGGGGCCTATGGATAAACATGAATATCCTAACAATGTTTCACAGCCTTCATCGTGCTCAACTTGGCTGCTAGTTCTAGAGAAACTTGACAGATTGAGATGACATTTCCATTACATCTGTCTGCATTAAGCACACCCCCTGCCTCACCCTCCAGTGAGTTTCCTGTGAGATGTCTTGGCAGGTTACTGTAGCTGAAAAAAATATGGTGAAATAGGAAACGTACTTTTCTATCAAAAAAAAAATCATTGCATCTTGCCAAAATATTACTCCCTCCCCGCTTTTTCTTTGTATACCACCATATACATATGGTCTCCTTCCAGAATACCACTAACATAACTAACTCTCTATGCTATCTGGCACTTGGCAGATATGCTCTCCTTTAAACTTTGCAACAACCGTGAGATCACCATCATTATCTCCATTCTGCAGATGAGACTCCAAATGTCATCTGAGGCTCTAGTGAAGGGTTTGTCCAGAGTCACACAGATGTAGACCATGGAGCTAGGACTCTAATCCAGGGCTCTCCGACTCCAGAACACCTTCCACTACAATCCTGCTGGCCTCCAAATCCAGCTTTTAACAAAGCAACCAACCACCAAGGGGCACCTAACATTTTCAGTTTGGGTTCCATATTCTAGTCAGTTAAATCCAGCAAAGAGTATATTATTTACACTTACTCCTTGCCAAACCGGTACTAAGGATCCAGAGAGGAGTGAGGTATAATACCCACCTTCATAGACCACAGGGTCCAAGACAGCTTTTCTCGAATTTCTTTGCCTGTGAACCCACCATAAGAAAAAGGTTTTATGTTGCAATAAAACACTAAGACAAAAGGTTTGCAAAAGAATACTTAAGTGTGATGCACTCATTTTCTAATCTAGTCTGTTCCATTTCAATAAAAATGCTGGTCATGATTCACAAAATTGATTTTACTACATAGTGGGTCATATCCTACATTTGAAAACCCATGGTGTGCAAAGAAGAGATTTCATATAAGCAGTTAAGTTTTTAGCAAATTTGAAAAGATTTGCAATCACGAATAAGAACCAAGATACTATTACTTCTCGCTAAACCTTTCCTCTTAGCATCCAGGTAGACTACATGCATCTTCATTCACATTCAGCAACAACAACAACAACAAAATTCTTTTTTTTTTCCAAAAATTTCTTCAAGTGTCCTGAGATATATTCCAGCGAGATAGGCTTAGGTCACAGGACAATCCCTGAAGCACTTACTGTGGCTGGAGGGAAAGAATGCACTGATTGGCTTAGCCTAGGTCACATGCTAACCCCTTAGGTGGAGTCAACTTCCCTGTAATTACACTAATACTCCAGAAAGGAAAGAGAAGGCAGAATGGGCTGCTGGGAAGGCAACCAAAAGATGTCCACTACCAATATACCATGTACATCATTGCACTCTATCTTCACTTGATGCTTGTGAGGTGGGATCACTGACCCCATTCACAAAGGGGAAAAGTGAGGTTCTGAGGTTCAGAGAGCTAAAGTAACTGGCCCACTAAGAAGTGGCAAGGCTGGATTAGAGCTCTGCTCTGATTCCAAAACCCTCATTCTTGGATTCAAATATACTTTGTAAAGAACAAAACCACACATATGAAAGAGATTATTGGTTGGGTGTGGGGGCTCACACTTGTAATCCCAACACTTTGGGAGGCCGAGGTGGGCAGATCACTTGAGGTCAGGAGTTCAAGACCACCCTGGCCAACATGGTGAAATCCTGTCTCTACTAAAAATACAAAACTTAGCTGGGAGTGGTGGTGCACACCTGTAATCCCAACTACTCGGGAGGCTGAGGCAGGAGGATTGCTTCAACCTGGAATGCAGAGGTTGCAGTGAGTCAAGATTGTGCCACTGCACTCCAGCCTGGGTGACAGTGAGACCCTGTCAAAAAAAAAAAGGAAAGAAAGAAAGAGAGAGAGAGAGAGAAAGA
>NW_012103810.1:1568428-1589739 GCF_000951045.1 Mandrillus leucophaeus
GTCAAAAAAAAAAAGGAAAGAAAGAAAGAGAGAGAGAGAGAGAAAGAAAGAGAGAAAGGAAGGGAAGGAGGGAGGGAGGGAGGGAGGGAGGGAGGGGAGGGATTATTTTTGCCTGCATTTCATCACTCCCCTTTGACAACACCAAACTCTGGGATGGATGAGTGAAGAGGAATTTTTTCACTTGAGGGAAATATCTACTTCTGATATGGTAAGAAGGAAGAGTAAAATTCCCAGCTCTTCAGAGGAGCACTGAAGAAAAACTTATGAATAAATTCATTTTCAGCATTTTTCCTAAAGGCATAATAGGAAAGTTTTCCACTTTCCATCACTTGTAATTAAGGCCCAGGCCTCTTCTCAACCCCCTAGTTTCCTGAGAATTTGCAGTATTCCTTATAGAAGCTTTCCTTTGCAACTACAAATTCAGATGCAAGTTCTTAGCCTCAGGCAAAATGGCTTTATAGGGCATTTTTCCCTCCTGTTCTGTTTGTTTTAATTTCCCAAAGAACCATCTGCCACGATTTATAGAATCAAAGACTCTTAAAAACTCAGTGAGAAGAGGGACTTTGAAGAAAAGTTAGTCCAAGCTCCTTCTGTTAGAGAGGAGAAAATGGAGGTCCTGGGATGTGGAAGCATGGGTTGGGGGAAAATAGAGAAAATCTTCTGTGAGTGGGCACTGAGCTGTATTCTTCAAAATACATTAACTCTGCCAGGCGCAGTGGCTCACATCTATAATCCCAGTACTTTGGGAGGCCAAGACAGGCAGATTGCTTAGACTGGGAGCGCCAAACCAGCCTGGGCAACATAGCAAGACCCCATCTCTACAAAAAATTAGCTAGGCATGATGGCACGCCTGTGGTCCTGGCTACTCTGGAGGCTGAGGTGGGAGAATCTCTTTAACCCATGCCACTCAACTCCAGCCTGGGTGACAGAGCAAGATCCTATCTCAAAAAAAGTTAAAATATATTAAATCCAGTAATTTATGTATAAGCTTAGAATAGCTCCTACCACACGATAACTGCCACCAAACGGTAACACTTTGTACTCTTCTCCATAAAAGTATGGTTAAAACCATTTCTACTGTCACTATTCAGATAAGGAAACAAAATCTCGAAGAAGTTAAGTAAACTGTCCAAGTTCACACAGTTTGTAAGTTGGGCAGCCAGAATTTGGACCTGGGTTTGTCTTGCTTCAACTACCATGTTCTTTCCTTTCTTTGATTTTGCCTACTAAGGCTGAAACGAGTAGAACGAAGCTCCAAACTTCCCTTTCTACCACCACTCCATCTCGGCACCACCAAGTTGCACACTTGGGAGAGGGGGCCCCGGACGACCTGAAAACAAAACAAAAACAAAGGCAAACATGAGGTTCTTGAATGGGATAGCAACATAGGACCCAGTGGTGACAGGGACACAGGTCACTCCCACCAATAGGATGAACTCAGTGGGTGGCAGGTGGCAATTTTGCCTAAACTTACCTATGTCTTAGTCTGTTTTATGCTGCCATAGAGGAATACCTGAGCATGGGTAATTTATAAGGAAAATAGACTCATGGGTAATTTATAAGGAACTAAGCTCACAGTTCTGAAGGTGGTATAAGCATGGCACCCGCATCTGCTCAGTGTCAGGAAGCTTTTATTCATAGTGGAAGGCAAGGGGAGCCAGTGTGACCATGGCAAGAGAGGTAGCAAGAGAGAAGGGAGGGGTGCCACGCCCTTTTAAACAACCAGCTCTTGCATGAACTAATAGAGCAAGAATTCACTCATTACCTCAGGGAGGGCACCACGCCATTCATGAAGGATCTGCCCTCATGACCCAAATCCTCCCACTAGGCCACCTCCAACATTGGGGATCAAATTTCACCATAAGATTTGGAGGGGACAAATATTCAAACTCTATCATCCTAGAAACTAAACAGGACCTCTGTGATCAGGGTTCTGTCTCCACTGGAAAGAAGCCAAAATCAGGCTTGGCTCTGAGGCTCAACTCAAAATCCTGCCTCCCCAAGACTTTGGATTCTTAGTCTCTGATCGACATCTGCTTTGGCATCTTCAGCTATGCCTTTTCAAGGAAGGCTGAGCCATGCTGGGACACGGGCTGTCTGTCTGTCTGTCTCCCTCTGGCCCCAGTTCACCTCCCACCTGCCATCTGAGGCTCTTCTTGCTCCAGCCACAGTCGTCCTTTCTGGCTGAGCTGCTCTCTGGTTACCTGAACACTCCCTGCACCCACACCTTCCCTCTCTAGGCCTTGCCTTGTACAGTCATCTTTGCCTGAAGTGCCCACTTCATCTCTGCCAGTGCCTGACAAAAATGGCACAGCTTTCAGTGTCTGGCTTAAATGCCACCTTCTGCATGTGGTCTTGTCAGCCTGTCTAAAGGAAAGACTTCTGCCTTCCTCTAATCTTTCCTTGTATCAAAGTTATTCATTCGCATGTCTCATCTCTCCTTCAGAGTTGTGAGTATGTGGGATGAGGGTCTGAATGGCACAGTCCTGGGCACATAGAAGACACTCAGCAATAGTGGGCCAGGTGACTGGTCCTCTTCATTTCCTCATGTCTTGGCTTCCTGATTCCATTCTCCAGTGAGCCAGATGTTCATGGCAAAATCCTGTCTATCCCCACACCTAATAATTAGTGACCCCAAGGAATGTTATAAAATCAATTATTCCCATGCCTATGGGACTCGATCCCCAAGTCCAGTGTAAAGACTAGAAAATGAAGGGTGCCGGGTACGGTGGCTCACACCTGTGATCCCAGCACTTTGCGGGCCGAGGCAGGTGGATCACAAGGTCAGGAGTTCAAGACCAGCCTGGCCAAGATGGTGAAACCCCATCTCTACTAAAAATACAAAAATTAACTGGGCATGGGGGCGGGTGCCTGTAATCCCAGCTACTCAGGAGGCTGACACAGGGAATTGCTTGAACGCAGGAGGCAGAGGTTGCAGTGAGCCAAGATCATGCCACTGCACTCCAGCCTGGGTGACAGAGCAAGACTGTCTCAAGAAAAAAAAGAAAATGAAGGCACAGGGAGGTTGTGGCATCCTTGGGCTTTCAGAGTAAATAAAAGGTAGAAGCAGAGGGAAGACTCTCTGATTGCAGCCTAGGCCATCTCTGTAACCTGTGGGACTTTAACCCTCAAGCTCTAATCACTGCACAGGGGGTGGGAGAGCAGGGGAGTGTGTTTCGTAAGTGAATTGTCTCGTTGCAAGTCAGTCATTAAAATCTTTCCTTTTGGTGGGTCTAGATGTCCTTTGTAAGTGTCTCCTATGGATGTTGGAGTGAAAGGGAGGGATCTTCATCTGTCAACAGCTGCCCCTGGGTATGAAGCTAGAGGTCCTGGGAGTTGAAGTGAAAAGAGCAAAGGAAGTCCAGAAACCTGGCTTCTATTTCATTGTCATCACTCTTGGGTGTACTTGGGATTGGGATCGCTGAGTCCCAGGAGTACATTTGGCTTTCATAGAGTGAAACCATTTTCCAAAGTGTACGTAGCAGTTGACTCTCCCACCAGCAGCAATCCACACCCTCACCACCCGCTGCAGCTAACCGCAGGCTGTGTGATGGGGATGGGTCGTATCTGAGGTCCACTCACTCCACGGAGATGTTTCTGCTTCCCTCCCATCCAGATGTTAACAGCTGGCTGCTCACCTTTGGATTCCAGCTACACAACGTGATCCCTGGTTACCCCAAACCAGACATGGATGCCATGGAACCCTCCTATGAGCTCATCCACACACAGATGAAAACCCAGGAGTGGGACAACAGCAAGGTAATTCCTGCGCAAGGCTGCCACTCCTCAGGCCACTCAGACGTTGCAGGAGGGGGTCCCTTCAGCTTTTCAGAAAAGTGTGGGCCAGTGATAGACACCAATATGGTGTCTTCACAGCGCCTGCCAGAGACAGTTCAACAACTACTTAGTAACCCCACCACTAGTAAGCTGCTGGGGAAGCAGCCATGACCACACACAGACACTTACAAGCTGCAGTAAGGAGCTTTGTGTGTTACACTGAGTTTGGAGTTCCACAAAAATAATAAGCCTGTGTCACTATCCAGAACAAAAGCGCAGGGAGAGAAGGTGGGTTCTAAATAAAAATGTGACATTTTCTGAGTATTTCAATGCACCTGGCCTTATGTGAGTTATTCTATGTAACTCACAAAGATCCCACAGCCGTATTGTTCTCATTTTACAGATTCGTGCCTGAGGCTTTCCCAGTGCCACACGGCAAGGAAGGGGTAGAGCTGGGATTCAAACCCAGATGTGCCTGTTCTGTATCCTCTTGCTGAGCACAGTGCCTGGCATATTGTAGGTGCTCAAAAAGACTCACTTGCTCTTGTCTCGCTTTTATAATCCAGTTTCAAAGACTCAGAATTGTATAGCTGGAAAGGTCTTTAAAAACAATCTCATCCCACCCGCTCACTTCAGGCATTCATTTGCTCATTTCTCCCCTCCCCACAAACCCAATCCATTCATAAATTCTCTATGAGAACCTGACTCTGTGCCAAGCCCCATGCTGTGCCCAGTGAACGCAGGGATGAATCAGGCAGAGACTAAGCCTTCAAGGGATGCTTGCCCAGGGGATGACAGACTAAGGAGCAAAGCAGGTTGCCAGATGGCTTGCTGCTGGTGGTCAGAAACCTTCACATCCACATTTCTTACTCCAGATTGATTCCGTTAGGCCTCAGCATGGCTATCTCCTACCAGACCCCAGAGAATGGGATTCTGCACCTCTGTACACTGGTGGCACTTCCCACACTGTATTTTAATGCCTCTTTCTTGTCTCTCACTGGATTATGAGCCCCAAGAGGCTAAGTGCTAGGTCTCATATAGTACCCAGCATACAGGATAGCAAACAGTGGATGCATGGAACATTTTTGATAAATAAATAAATGGCTGAAAGAAGTAAACAGCCCAGACATTTCCCGATTTTACAGATGAGGGTTTGAAAGCAGCAGAATTTGATAGAGAACCCAAGTCTGCCTGGTCCCAGAGCCCATTGTCTTTCTGCTGCCCAGCCTCTCCAGTTCCCACCACCCCCAGGCCCTGCCCAGATATCCTGGCATTTGCTCTTCCCAGGGCTGAGCACTGCAGCACAGCTCCTCCTCCCTCATGAGGCTCCCTTCGCACTCCAGAGAGCCCCAGTCTCTGACTGCCTGTCTGCCAACCTCGCCTATCAATGAATTATTGATTTCCGCCTTTGGCAAGCATCGGAGATCTTTGTTGTTGAGCACTCCAGCTTTCGTGAAACTCTAGGAAATAATTGTTCACAGACAGGGTTCTATTAATTATAAAGAGGACTTAATTTCAGTGAGAAGCCGATGGGCCTATTGCTAAAGCCATTTCCCTAACTTGCTGATTAGGCCCTGGAGCCTTCCTGAGTGTGGCTTCTCCAAGCTCCCTGAGCTACAGAAGGGACAGGTAGATGATACGCCAAGCTAGCAGGGCCCAACCTGTCCCCCAAAGCAGCCAAGAGGAGGGGCACCCCAGGAGCCCCAAGGAAGCACAGTGGGGCAGAGGCCTTCCTTGGAAATCAGATGTAAATGCAGTGGGGAGCAGTGAAGCAGGGTGGAAGGGTTAATATCAGTCACTGCCTCTCACCATGTTATGCCTTCTTGCCAAGAATGCATTTCTTGCCAATCCTCCGTCTGACGGCACCCTACCACTCCCACCCATCCTTCAGGTCCCAACTCAAGCCTGAGGCTGTCCTCAAACCCCACCTCCTCCATCTTCAGGCCAAGATTCTTCTCAGCTTTGTTTGCTCCTTCCTTCTCCAGCAGCCCTTGAAACTGAACCTCTAGAATTGGACAGGCTTGCAAGTTGACTTATTATTAGTTGTATGACTGTGAGCCAGTGACAACCTCTTTGAGCCTTGGTTTCCTTAGACATGAAAGTGGAATCATGACAGCACCTACCGTATAAAGTTACTGTGAAGATCACTAAGATAATGAGTGGTAATTATTTGGCTCAAACATCAAGAAATGTTAGCTATAGCTATTACTAGTTCCTCTCTTAGGCCATCAGTGATCACATTTGATTGCAATTATTGTTGTCATATCTGTCCTTCCTCACTAAATGATGAGTTATTTAAGAGCAAGGATGATGTCTGATTCATTTTTGTGTCTCCAGTGCTCAGAAAAGGACCTGGCACAGATTACATGCCCCTTGAACAGTTTCTAAAAAGAAGGGTGGGTGAATGGATGGATGAAGGTCAGCAGATGTTCTGACCTTCTGGTGACTACCTGGATGTTCTGGTGGTCGGCGGTAGAGCTACATGCCGTAGGTTAATAAATATGTGTGGTTTTGACTTCATTATTTAAACTGATTTTCCAGGTTCTCAGGGGTTTTTCCCCTTTGTCTTATTCTCTCTCTCACTCTCCTCCCCCATCAGTCTATCCTCGGGGTACAGTGTGAAGTACAGAAGCAGCTCAAGGCCTTCGTTACCTTAGAACGCTTTGACCAGCTCTATGGCTCCACAATCACCAGCTGCCAGCAGGCCCCAAAGACCAAGAAGTTTGCATCCAGTGGCTCCATCTTTGGCAAGGGCGTCAAGTTTGCCTTGAAGGATGGCCGAGTGACCACAGACATCATCAGTGTGGCCAACGAGGATGGGCGAAGGGTTGCTGCCATCTTGAACAATGCCCACTACCTAGAGAACCTGCACTTCACCATTGATGGGGTGGACACCCATTACTTTGTGAAACCAGGGCCTTCAGAAGGTGACCTGGCCATCCTGGGCCTCAGTGGGGGGCGGCGAACCCTGGAGAATGGGATCAACGTCACTGTGTCCCAGATCAACACAGTGCTTAATGGCAGGACTAGACGCTACACAGACATCCAGCTCCAGTATGGGGCACTGTGCTTGAACACACGCTACGGGACAACATTGGACGAGGAGAAGGCGCGGGTCCTGGAGCTGGCCCGGCAGAGAGCCGTGCGCCAGGCCTGGGCCCGTGAGCAGCAGAGACTGCGGGAAGGGGAGGAAGGCCTGCGGGCCTGGACAGAGGGGGAGAAGCAGCAGGTGCTGAGCACAGGGCGGGTGCAAGGCTACGACGGCTTCTTCGTGATCTCTGTCGAGCAGTACCCGGAACTGTCAGACAGCGCCAACAACATCCACTTCATGAGACAGAGCGAGATGGGCCGGAGGTGACAGAGAGGGCCGAGGCCTGGACTTCTTGCCAAAGACAGCTACTCTTTTGTGGCCACATACCTGACTGTGTTGTACTTTAAAAAAAAAAAAAAAAAATTGATTTTTTAACAAGTGCAGAAACAAAAAGATACTGGTTGCATTGTAACTCATGCAACATCCTTTTTTTTAGAAAAGAAAAACACAAATTTGGCCTTCGCACATTTTTTGCAAAGAACAGAAGGTATTTTTTTCTGTAGTGTGATCACAATGAAAACTTTATTGTCTTTTGTTCCCTTTTTCCTCTAGGATTTTTCCCTTGTCGTTTGGGGTATGTATCTCCTCTCTGAGATGCATCTCCTGGGGTGTCTCCTTGTCTGTCCCTAGATACCCAGTGTGATGTGGGACATGAATGTCTGTGCTAACTTGTCTCATGTGCAACCCTTTCTTCTTCGATTGGGGTCAGGCAGGAGTAAAGGGAGTGATGGGCCAGTACAATGCCCCTTCCAAGGGGGCCTGGGAGGAGGGTCTGTAGGACCAGAGGCTCCTTGGCAGGGCTTCTGCAGAAGAGTGGTGGATTTCTCTCACCATGTTCTGTGCCTCCAGAGGATCACAGATGGCTTCATCTTGCTCCAGGGAATTTCATGGTGGTGTTCAGCACCTTTTTTAAGCTGCCCCAACTCCTGTCCAAGCTTTCTATTTTGATGCTAAATGAAGCCCCCTACCCCTTTTGCAAATCCCGTGTAGTTGTCGGTGCCACCTCCATGCTGGGATAGAGAAAGTGTCTCCCAGGTCCTTTCCCCCAGACCGGTGACATAACGTCCTGGACTCAGAGCCCCATCCTCCCGGGAGGGAAAGCACCCAGGATGCCTGTGACTGGTTGGTCCTCCATGATGTTCCTGTTCATCTCCTCCTCTCTCCCAAAGCCAGATGTGAGAACCAGCACTGCACAGCAAGCCCTCAATGTAAGCACCATGTCCACGGAAGGGAAGGCCACCCACAGCAAAGGGATGGCAGTGGTGGTGAGGGCAGCAGCCTGCCTTCCGAGGCAAAGCCCTCTCTCTATGACTTCGAGTATCTTCCCTCCATTGCTCAGCCGCCGCCACTGAGACGTCGGAATGTGGAGGGAGGTGCTTGGTGGCCTTTGATTCTGGAAAAATGCTTAAGAAAAAAAGCCAGCCAAAGAGAGGAAGGCATGAGCCAAGCATCCTTCTAACCAGCTCCGGAAGTCCCATCTGCCTCCATGTACAAGCTGATCGCAGAGCTGGACTGGGGCAGGATGGGCTTCCAGGAAATTCCGGAAGTTCTGAATCAGCTTCCCCCCTAGAGAAGCCCAGCCAGTGTGTTTTTTAGTGGCAGGAAGAAAGGAGGGAAGAGCTGATGTGGTGTGGCCTGCCCGTGTCATGCAACCCCACCAGGAGCAGGGCAGTTCCCAAGGTGGGTACCCGTGGATCTGGGAGGCCAGGCTGGTGTGGTTCCTGTGAAGACCTGTGCCTGTGTCATCAGGGAGAGGCCTGAGCCCTCGCAGCAGCAGGGACAGCCCATACCTGAAGAGCACACCCAAGCTGAGGCAGCAGCCAGCAGGCGGGGGAGCAGGGAGGGCAGGGGGAGTCACAGCCAGAGCTGGGAGGCCCTTGTTCAAGGATTCCATTCCTGGTTCATCCGCCTAATTACCATTGTCATTACCACTCACAGGAGGCTCTGGGAGATGGGAGGGGAAGCCAAATGCTTCCTTTTAAGCTGGGCTTCTTAGAAAATGGAACTTTTATGGGTTACATTTACATTAAGTGTGGAAAATGAATTCTGAGTCTGAGCTATTCCCCGTGGAAACCTTGTTGGACTGATAAGCTCATGGCACCTCTATAGCCTTACTCACAGAGTCTTCAGAATATTACACGAGTTAATGAAACTGAGAAGGTCTCTGACTGCATGAGGATCGGAGCAGCATGTAGTCTGGGTTCTGCCTGGCAGAGGGAGGCATCCAAAACTTCTCGAGGAGAGGAGATTTCGCCTTACATCATCCCACTGGGATTAGAGGATGTGTTTCGTTAAGTGCTCTTCCTGTTTCCAAAAAAAAAAGTCACACTGCCGCAGCAGTGCGCCTTGGCCTGCTTGTCCACTGGTTGCCCATTGCCCCTGGATCCAGAGCTCCACTAAGTCAGATACAGCGCTCCGCAGGCCTGCTGTGGGAGGCATGAGCTGGAGATGGGGGCTCCCATCTGGCAGGATCATTCTTGGATGAGATGGAAAACAGTTTGGCCTGAAGAACACAAGTTTTTTTTCTCCAGGAGGGACTTACGCCTCTCAAAATGTATTCTTCATACCAAGGGTCCTTGGGCAAAGTGCTCCTGCCCAGTCGATCAGTCCCATCCTGGCTGCCCGGTATCAGTGAAGACCTGCTGGGGATGTCTGCTCAGAGGTCAAGGGTGGCTTGTGGTCCACGGGAACCAGCTCCCTAGGCTTCCCCCATGCCCTGTCTCTCCTCCACAGCCCCCTCCCCAAAGGGATAGGGTGGACTTTTACGGATCAAAAACAGAGAATTATTGGGTATTTCATTTCTTTTTTTTTTTTTTTTTTTTTTCATAGAGATGGGGTCTCACTGTGTTGCCCAGGCTGATCTCAAACTACTGGCCTCAGGCAATCCACCTTGGCCTCCCAAAGTGCTGGGGTTACAGGTGTGAGCCACTGCGCCTGGCCTGAGTGTTTGTTTCTTTAAAGGATCTTATATTTTTCCTGGGCTACATACCACCACAGCAGCCCAGCTTCTGTGGGGAGAGAAGTTGAAGGATCCCGAAGCTTTAGAAAAAGGATCTCAGCGGTGGCACAGGCAGTGTTATGCACCTCACCGTCACATTGGTGCTGTTGTATTGAAGGGGGTGCTTCTGGCCTTGGCCCTTTTGAGTTGGTTTCCATTTGGGCTGCAGGTGACTCAGTGCCTCCCTTCTCAAACTGTCCTGCTGAGACCAGCAGTCCCAACCCCATGGCAAGGGTGAGTTTGAAGGCCTAACCCTATGCCTACGTAATAGGCTCCAAGCATCGACTCCCACACTGAGAACACCAGCCCTTTTGACACTCACCAACCAAATCTGTTCATTCGATAGAGTGACCAGGCCTCCCTCACCTGCCCAGGTGTATGATCCTACAGTTCCTGCCTTCTCTCCTACCCCGCACAGCTGCCAACTGGTCCCGCATCCTCAGCCCCTCTGCCACCACCTTAAATAGGACTTTGCTGATTCCCCAACTTTGTTTTTTGTAGGATGAGATTTCTTTTTTACCCCACCCCCCACACTCCAAACAGACATTGCTGGAGGGCAGAGCTAGGACAACTGGAGGAACGGGAAGGCATGCCAGTAAATTACTCCCTTGTCAGCCTCTGACCCTCATCTCTCAGAATTGTTGGCTGAGAATTAACCCAAGGACCACACCAGTGCCTGATTTCTACTTAGGGAGAGAGGATTGGAAACAATCCCAAAGAAACTGAGGGTGAGAATGGCCAGGAGGTGTGTGTCCAAAAACCCGGGAGGGGCACAGAAGATGATGGCAAGGCAGACTGGGCAGTGTTTTGTAGACATAGAACAAAGAATCAGAATTTGAAAAAAGAAGAAAAGTACATCTCAACTGCGACTTTAAAGTATCACCTTTATAGATGGCAGGGATTTCCATTTCCATTTCCATCTAAGATTTCAATGTGAAATCTTAGAATGCAGTTTTACCACTTGCAGTCTTGTATTTGTGGTGGCCACGTGGTGAGGGCGGTGATGCTGAGCTTTCTGCCCAGGAGGAATGAGCTTTCGAGCTCTCAGCAGGGTGTCAGGCTTGGGGATTTGAGCATTCACTGCTCAAAGTCCAGGCTATTCTCCAGTCCTCATGGCAGCCATTAAGCCCAAGAGCTGGTCCTGACCTGGGGACACATCTCCTGAGGGATCCCAGAAAGAACCCAGTCTCTCCTTTCCCTTGGGGTCCTCGTTAGAAGGAAAACCTCTCTATTTAAGGCACATCATTCCCAGCTAGGTTTATACACTTGTCTATATTTTATTGGAGGAAAGGGAATTAAAAAAGAACTCTGCAGTTCAAGGCCCTTTAATTTAACCTTCCAAAAACAGCAAACTCATTTTAAAGACTCATTGCTGAGGTGATAGAGACAAACCTTATCCTCTCCAACCTCTACATTCGCAAAAACCATCCTTGTGTGCTTGACTGCCCCAGACAGTGGTGACTCAGGTTTCATTACGAATGTGGAAGATCAGAATGTGGGAAGGCCCGGGCGAGGGCCAATGTTGTGTTTCTTACCCCCTCTGGAATGCCAAAGGCAAGGTACCAGGTGACCTCCTGGTCCCCAAGAAAATGTGATTTATTCTGAGGGCGAACAGCCAAAGGAGGACTCAGCCTGGAGCAGGCTTGACCGTCCTGGCAGGAGCTGAGCCGCAGGTGTCTGGCAGTGCCCCAGCAGCCCTGTATTCATCCAACACCAGAATCCCACTTTTGTAAATCCACCTGTTGTTCTGAGGACCTCTGAACTAGCAGCTTCAGCAAAAGGAGTCTGTACCAAGCTGCCTCTGGATGACCAACACTGGAGACTCTGGCCTTACCATGTGGAAATCATTTTCCTGAAGTCTGGAACTAATTTTGAGAAGTTTTTTTCTCAACACTTTTGTGTTTCTAACACTGTATCTTGACTGTGTAAATACCAACAAGGCTGTAAATAAATGCAGATGTAGATACCTTCTAGAAAAAAAAAAAAAAAGCATAAAAACAAAACCAGAAGTGATCCCGTGTAGCCTTCGTTGACAAATAAAGACTATTTTGTGTTTACAGGTGTCTGGTGGCCTTTGCTTGGAGAGAGAGGCTTCCTCTTGCCTGTCCCAGCCCCCAAGCCATCCTGGATTTGTGCTTCCCTGCTGGCTGCTATCAGGATGACCTAGGAGAGAACTCAGCCCTAGGCCCCAGGGTCCCTCTTAAGCCCTCCAGGCCACAGCTCTGTCAAGAGGGATGTTCAGAGGGTCTCTATGATCCTGAAGCTTGACCTTGCAACTGCATGAGAGGAATAAATATCACAACTCCTCTGATATCACTAGTGCGGCATGGCTCCCCATCCCACTGCTGCCCTCGTTCAGGGACAGACTGAAGGGGCCATGGAACCCAACCCTCCCAGAGGAGAGAGCCTTGCCCCACCACTGTGCACACAGAGTCATCCACCATGCCACTGCCTTCCACAAAGGATGTGAGTGGTTGCACTTTAAAAATAAATGACTGTATATTCATGATACAAATAATTGTAACTACATAATACACCTTAGGAAACAAGAAAGGAAGAAAATTCCTTTGGACTTTTCCCCCCTCTATGTGTTCTTAATGTTGTTGTTTTTTATTTAAGGTGTTGTCATCACAGCATACAGGTCATTTTTCACCCTGCTTTTCCCACTTAACCTCACGTTTAACCTATCAGCCCTGGCGGTCAGGGACAACAGCTGGTCTGTTGAAAGAGTACATGTGCTAAGCCCAGCTCCCTGGTGTGAATGGCAAACCTTATGAAAATTCAAATAATTGTCCTTTGAGGGCAGGAATTAAAATAGAAGTCCTCATCTCTTGCTTCAGGGCTGGTCACCACCAGGTCCTCAGAGAAGGAGCTACAAGCTTTGAGACCCTTCCTTCCACCCAGGTCCCCGTGGGTTCTCCAGGTCTTGCTGCCCAGACCATTGCACACAGGTGGGTCAGTGGTCCCAAGAGGCACTGACAATCTCGCTCTAGGAATCAAGCCAAATTGGTTGCAGAACGAAGCTCTAGTACTGTGTGATCTTTGGCAAGTCATTTAACCCCTGTAAGCCTTGGATTTTCCATCTATGTTGAGAGTATGGTGATATAGAACCCCCACCCCCGGTCACTGCTTAGAGCACTTAAAAGAACATGCAAGTAATGTAGCCCATGAGTCAGAACACAGCAGACTTTCCCCAGTGTGAGTCATCCCCCTCACACCTCCCTCTCTCACTAGCCCACCCCACCTTCCAAAGTCTAGTACTATTTCCACTACACCAGTGGTTCTCGAACTTTGGGCTGCATCTGTATCACCCAGAAGTCTTATTAAAACACAGATGGCTAGGTTCCACCCCCAGAATTTCTGAATCAGTGGGTCTGGGTGCAGCCTTTTAATTTGCAATTCTAACAGGTTCCCAGGTGATTCTGATGCCCCATCAGGCTTGAGAGCCACTGCCAACTACACTATCCTTTATACTGTACAGAATAAGCCACTGAGCCTGGCACTTCAGATACCCTCAATCAATGACAAAACCCTCAATCAACACCTCTTCTCTTCCACACATAGCTACAGTCTGCTGCATGGGTCATGCACCAGCCCACAGTTGTTTCTAGACTTTGGCCCACATGGGCCTTTGCACAAGCTGCTGCCTTGAGCCCAGCTGAAATAAACTCTTGCTGCTCATTCCCCTCTGGAAAGGCACTCCCTAAGCATCTGCCATGCATACACCCTTTTCAAGACTGGATCATTCTTGGGTGTGAGCTCCTCCAGGCCAAAGAGGCTGTCTAATTTCCTGTGTGTTTCCCAGTACCCAAAACAGCTTCTCAGCCATGGGTCACCCTAAGGTCAGCTTTTGCTTTCCCTGAAGAGCCCACTCCCTCTGATGTATTTGAGAAAGAGGGCCTCGTCTCCTGTGCCCTTCCAAATTGGGCTGCCCGCTCCCCACGCCCCCCCATCCCCACCCCCACCTCAGCCACTCTCCTCGCAAAGCTGCTGCAGCTGTGCACGCACTCCTCGCAAAGCTGCTGCAGCTATGCAAGGCCCTCAGGAAGGAGGAAGAAGTAAGAACCAGGGCCTCTCCTTCCCCGCCGGCCTCAGGTCCTCAGGTCCCGCTAAAATCCTGCCCTCAAAGTTATGTAGGTGATTAGGACTTTGCTGATCCATCAGAGGCTGTGGAGAAAATTACAACATAGGAGGGAAAAGACCTTAAAAGTGAGTACCACTGTTTCTTTCTCATATCCAGAGAAGCGTCTAAGAAGTTAAACATCTTACGGAGGCTTCCCGCTTGGTCACATCCCACCTTGACCTTGTTCCTTGTCCTCATAGTCACCTCTGTGGGAGGCTTTCCTTCCAACCTTCACACTAGAAATCTCTCCCCAGACGCTGGGAAACTCCATCCATACACAAGGGCCCACCCCTACCCCCATCAGGCAATCTAGCAATTAATTTCTCAAGCCTGAATTAATCGGTCTGAAATAACCCCAGGGTGGGCCCCATTTCCCACCCCCAGACCAGCCCCCTTCCAACGTCTCATGGACAATGGAGTCACAAATACATTCTTCATCCTTTCAAGAATCCAAAACATGTATGTGGAGATACACGCAAACACCTTGCAAGGACGAATATCACCTCTCAGGAGCAATGCAGCCTTAAACCCAAGGAGAAGAACAGAGCATTCTCCTATTTGCCCTGTAATCTGCAAGCCCATCCTGTCCTAAAGGACATCAGAAGCTGCCATTGTATGTAGAGCTTTCAAAATACACCCACTCCCAGGACTATCAGGCTTACGAATTGTACCCGTTAACCGGGCCAAGACTCAGTAGAGCTTTGAAATTCCTTCTGATGAATATCTAAGTTCTTAGGGTAACAACCTAGGATATAAGAATAGAAGAAATTGAGTCATTCCTTCAGATTCAGATATTTATTATATGACTGAGTGGATGGATGAGTAGAGAATGGATGATTGCATGAATAAATGCCATAACCAGGCCCATGACAAGGTCTGGAGGAGGAATTACAGTCAACAGCCATTTAATGAGCACATTTAATGAGCACAAGATCCCAGCCTAAGCAGCCTCAGAATACTTAAAGATGTAAGACAGGACCCTTTGCTTATAAGCATCACCACTCAATCAGGGCGTCTAGAAAGATTCAGAAAACAGACTCTGTGATACTAAGGAACATGTGCTCTGTGTCACTATTCCAGAAGCCTCGGCATCCAAGCTTGCTGAAACCCAGAAATCTCAGAGAGGTGGCCTGAGGCCCACCCAGTGGACTCAAGAGGCTCCATTAGCTTGAGCTCAGTCTGGGGGCTGAGACATTGCCAGTTTTAAAGCAGCCAGGGCTCCAACACTACGGAGTGTGAGGGTGCAGACTGGATGGTGCAGGAGCAGAATTCTGTTGGCAGCAGAATCCCATCAACATCCAAGAGTCCAGTCCAGACCCTGGAGGTGTCAGTCCAGGCAGAGGGGCTAGAGGAACAAGCAGGGCAAGGTGATTACATGGCAGTGAGATGGACACAAGTGCCCTGGTGTCCACACTCAGCTCACATGGGTTTGGTGGTGAGGAGAACCACGCTCTGGGGAACACAAGCTCATCACCTGCCCATAGCCATGATTCTGTGACAGCAGGACCAGCCCCAGCCCCCGCATCCTGCCCATGGCTAAGGTTCCTAATGTGCTCTATCAGCCTGTGATTTGGGCTAAAAACTCAGAGCCTCCAGCTGGCTTGGGGGTGGAGAGAGGGGGAGTACCCGAGTGCTAAGAAAGTAGCTCCAACAAAACCCACTTTCCACGGTGCCAAAGGAGAACTCAGGAAGGGCTGAGTGAACAGAGGAAGGAATCCGAGAAAATTTCCTGGAAGAGGTGGATTTAGTGAGAAAAGATTAGATGAGAGGAAGGTGTGTTTTTCATGTGGACCTAGGGGAGCCTGGGCCTCCAAGCCCTACTTGTGGAAACCACGTCCAGGAGGCATGAAGCCAAAATTTCCTGGGGCTCCAATCCAGCATGTCTCCACTTTTTCCACACTGCAAAACCCATAATGGTTGATGTTTGATGCAGGACCCACTCCCATAGGTGTGCCTAGATTGGCGATGACAAGGGTGGCGGTGATCTGCAAATCCCAGCAGGCAGGAACACCTCTTCTTTTTCCCCACTCATAAAACATCTCAGAATGCAAACAAGAGAGCGAGATCACGTTACAGGGACAATTCTGAATGTATGCTAATTTATAGCAAAAATAATTTGCCAAGTAGTACTTTAGTATTCTTAATGACTGACTCCTGGCCCATTGCTTCACTGTTTGTAGTAACACATAGACCAGGAACAATCGCTACCTCCATTTTTCTCCTCTTTCCATTGTGGGTCAGGGAGTTCCCCACCAACAGATCCTGAGATGAGTATGTGTCTGAAAGTAGGTTATTAGGAAGTGGTCCTAGGGAATATGGGTACACAAATAGAGATGAGGGACAGGAAAAAGGGCCGATCACAGGTGTGAAATCCAGCGAAGTTTCAGAAGAATAATTTTGGCTAAGTCCTGCAGGAGAGTTGTGGAAACAATCTAAGTCACACCTGGGAGTTTTCCACCTGGGGGCAGGCAGCTGGGCTTTTGACACCTCTGCACCTGCCAGTCATCAGTTAAGGGCTGCTCCTCAGACTGTCTTTACCCAGGCACTTCTAGCTCTCCGTGCACTCAGGAAAAATGAGCTCTGGCAGCCTGAGGACAGCCTGCCTACAAAGACTCCCAGGTGTTAGCTGCTGGGAATGAAAGCACACAGCCTTCATTCATTTTGATCCAAGAGGGTTGAAAGAGTCTCGCAACATCTACTGAAATCTCATATCCTACACCACAGTAGGCACCTAGTAAATGCTGGTCGCTTATTGGTTAGCAAGGGATGCATCCAAGAGAACAGACACAATCACAAGCATTAAAGATGACGCAGGGGTGGGACCCCACCTATTTTGTTTACCACCGTACCCCTGGTACCTGGCACAGGAACCTTGTATACATGTTTGTTGGATAAATGATGAATGGATCTCCCCATGGTGACGCTGTTATCTGAAAGCTTCTCCAGGTCTCCCTAGTTCCCTCCTTTAGTTCTTGCCTGACTCAGCTGATGCTGCCTGAGACCACACAGCACTCAGGAGGAGCTCACTGGGGCTTCATCACATGGTGACCCACCTCACTGAGCAAGTGCCACCCAACTGTTAGGCCCAACGTCTGCCCTGTTCTCTCTAATCAGATGCTTCTGAGGACAAGCATTGTGGCTCAGTAGACACGACAGATGTGGGCTGCAGACCCAGTACTTCCTACATTTAATCTCATTTGAACCTACAACACAATTCATGGTAGGTATTATTACCTTCCATTTTGCAGATGAGCTTTATAAGACCCAGAGATGGTTTGCACTATTAAGTGATAGAATCAGAGTCAGTCCAGATTTACCTAACTCCAAGTTCTAGGCCATTGATCTTATATCTTAAAGTTCAGGGGTAAGGGAGTTTCTGATGTGACAGGCTTCATACATTGACATCTGAAGATGGACAACCACCTTTTGAGTGGCCAGAAGGTGACCCATCCACAGACACAAGGCTCACTGAGACTTTGCTCAACTCCAAATTTAGGGCTGGCTCCAAGGGCATGTGACCTGTGTAGTCACACAAGGCCCTGCGTTCAGAAAGGCCCACTCTTGGTTTAATGCTCTGCTGTTGCCATCTTGAAACACTTAATTTTTGAACAAGGTTCTATGTTTGTACTGGGCTGTGCAAGTTATGGAGGCAGCCCTGTCCATACTGCTTACCCAGTGTGAACAAACTTTCAGCATTCTAGGACATTCTCAAGAACCTGAGGCAGAGGAAGAGCCCTGGAGCCCCGCAAAGGGGTGGGGAAGCTGTGGGCAGGAAAGCCTTTCCATACATGTCATGTCAGGACTGGATAGAAGCAGCCGAGACCTTCCCACCAACTCCAAGCCAGGAAACCCCCACTCAGTGGTAAACATCTAAGTCCATTAAGTGGAAAAGACTTGTAGGACATGTAGAGACTGTGGGGCACAAAGAAGCTACAAACCAGTTCTGCCTAGGGGAGGATAAATCAGAGGAGGCTTTGAGAGGAAGGAAACCCCTTGACTGTTCAGAGAAAGAAATGAAGAAGAGCATTCCAGGTGGAGGGTGTAGTAGAGTTAAGGCACCAAGGTGTCCTGCAGGTGGCTTGGCACATCTCATGGGGGGGAGCCGGGAGAGGGGCCTTAAGAGTTAGGACTGAACAGGTGGGCAGAGGCCAATCAGGTGGGCTTGATTTTTCCTCCTTCTCCTCCAGTTTTCTTAAATATTCATGTACACACACCATGCACATTCTCCTGGGTTAGTCTCCATTTCCACCCAAAATCTTGCCAGATGGCTGGGAAGCATTTATATGAGAAGCTTTATTTTCTCTAGATAGGCGTTTTTCTGCTCTTCCACTCTACTGTACGGGGCAGGTGATGTACTTAACACACCCCTGATTTCTTCACATTGATAACGCCACCTAGTGGCCACCTGTCACACTCCCATTCCTCCAAGCTGATAGGCAGAAAAACATGGGTGAGATCAGGTAAGATCATAACCATCCCTTGTCCTGCTCCTGCACTTCCTAGAGTTCAGACGACCTCCATACGAGAACGCTTTTGACCTGTACAACAGTCCTAAGGTTCAGCAGTGACTCTCAGATGATGCCCTAAAAGCACCTCACACTCTCACAACCAGAAAGGAAAAGGAGTAAAATTAGCTCTGGCAGTCCCTGCCTTCACTCTGCTCCCTGGGCCACTGTGAAGAGGATCCTTCAGTTCTGAATGTGCTGTCCCCAGCACCACACAGACAACTACAGAGGCCAGTGCTGGGTCTGAGGTTGGACAAAGGTGGACAAAACAGCACTCACGACTCTTGGAGCTTGGAGAGATTTACCTTGGGCATCTTTAAACAATCAATGAAGCTAACAGCAATAACAAGCAGAACAAGGAGGAGGAGAAGGAGCTATTTCTTGAGAGCCATTCCCTCTACCAGACAACCACACTAGGCCTTTTACATTTCTTCCTTGAATGCATTTTTGTAAGTTCATTAAATCTTTCACAAAGCAAGGAAAGCTTCAGATGGCAATTAACATGTACTGGGTGCCTACAATATGTCAAGCAATTTCCTAGGCACTTTGAATGCCTTTGCTTATTTCTTACCACAGTACAACAAGAGAGGTACTATTAGTATCCAGTTTTCAGGCGAAGAAGCAGGCACTTGCCAAGGGCATGCAGCAAGCAGATGGAGGAACTGGGAGTTGAAGCTGAGCAACCTAGTTCCAGGCTTGCACTATTTGTCACTACCCAGACTCCCTCCTAGGCTGAGACAAAAAGAAAATGTGTACACCCTGTCCTGGAATTTACTGGTCTACTTAGGAAGAGAGATATATAACTGAAGATCAATAATGCATTCACTTATTTACTCATGCTGCAAACTTTCCCTCAAAGACATATTACGCCAGGTGTGGATGAGTGTGTAGGTGTTAATTCCCTCAGTTTGATGGGAAGAGAAGCTAAGCCAGGTTGTACCTGCACACCAGTGATTCAGGATGAGGCAGCAGGCAATGGGACTCACAAGATGAGAAACGGAGTTTGGGGACAGCTGGCCAGGAAGTGCCCAAGCCCTGGTCTAATGGGGTCTGAAGAATACCTCTCTGCCCAGCAGATGAGGAATTCTCAGCAAACTGCTAGCCCTTATTATATCTAAAAAGCTCCACCAATTCTCCAGCCTGGATGACAGAGCGACTCCGTCTCAAAAAAAAAAAAAAAAGCTCCACCAATTCTCTTCCTTTAGCTTTATGCCTCCTACCTAGGAAGAGAAGGTGAATACTGTCTGATGGGTCAAGTAGGACCTAGCTTCTTACGACAAAAACAGGACTCGCTCTTCCTGGGTCCAAAGCTCCAGATAAACTGGCCTGAGCTGCCATCTACCGACCAACTGTGCACACTGCAGCAGATACTGCCAAGTTCACCTTCTTGACAGGTGCAGAGTGATGGAGGCCTAAAGTGGCTGAATTCCTTAACTGTTAAGATGGGGCAGGCTGTCATCTCCTAGTGTGTTACAAACAAAAGGAGACTGAGACTCTGAGAGGTGGCACAAGGTAGTAATCGTTTCCATTTACCATTTGTCAGGCACTGTGAAAGCACTTCACATTGCTCATCTAATTGAATCTCCTTAAGACTCTCGTGAGTACTATTACTTATCCCCCCTTTATTTGTTGTGTTTCTAAAGTCTCTCCATTCTATAATTGTTTTTCCTTCTTTTTAATGCTATTTGTTTATTAAAGAAAAAGGTTATTTGTACTCCTGGATGTCTCACAACCTGGATTTAGCGGATAGTTCTTCGTAGTGTCACTTGTTCTCAGGCCTCTTAATTCCTAGAAGCTGGCATGTAGCGCTAAAGGCTTAATTGAATTCAGGTTCAATTGTTTTAGGCAAGACCAACTCATATGTACTTTCTACTACATCTAATCTGGGGCACAGAGTGTTTGATTGTTCTACTTCTAGTGATAAGATTTGGTGATGTTCAATTTTTAAAAAAATGCTGACTTCTTAGTCTATTATTCCTTCATTAACCGGAACTCTTCTTTAAATAAGTAAAATACCCAAGTAAGATGGAGCAGCTAGAGAACCTGCACAGGCTGCATAGAGCAGCTACGTGGCGCCGAAAAGCAAATAGTGGCAGCCAGATTGGAGAAGAACAAACTTTGGAGGGCCACTGAATAGGCAGAATTCACCTCCCTTTTCCACTCTGGCATCCCCCCACCTTGCCTCAGGTAGTTAAAAGTCCAGAGGTGGGCATCCAAGAGAAACCTCTATTTCACCTCAAGGAGTAGGAAGGGGCCCCCTGAGAGTGGCAGCATTAACAGTGGAGGCCCATAGACATGGGGGAAGCTTCTCTCTGATTGGAGGAGTGGGGGTGTCAAGAGTATGGGTGAATCTCCACTACATTTTCTGTCCTTTCACCAATCGGTCCCAGATGCAGATGCAGTAGTTGCAGCAAGTGTGTGTCAGAGAAAGGCAAATAAAGCCTGAGATTTCTGGCTGGAAAACCTAAAATATGGGCCTCAGGGAAATGAAAAATACCAAGGGAGATGGTGGTGATGGAGAAGCTCAAGATAGTGGTAAAGTTGTTTGTGAATGCCCAGACTCATCCCTGGGCATCACATGCATAGATCTGACCCTAAGCAATATGCCATAAACTTTGAGAACTGAACTAAGAATAGTCCATGGCCTTGGTCCCAGACCGCCCATTGGGTGGCACACATGCAGAACAGATTTGAATAGCCTGACAGTGTCTTGGAAAACCAGGCAGACATTGAAACTACAATCTATAGAATGTTGGTCAAAACTTAACGTTCTGAACCCAACCTAGTCAAATGCTTGCAAAAAAAAAAAAAAAAAAA
>NW_012103810.1:1589789-1590426 GCF_000951045.1 Mandrillus leucophaeus
AATGGTCTTTACATTTTGGCATGTTTTTGCAATGGCTGGTACCGGTTGTTCCTTTCCATGTTTAGTGCTTCCTTCAGGAGCTCTTGTAGGGCAGGGCTAGTGGTGACAAAATCTCTCAACATTAGCTTGTCTGTAAAGGATTTTATTTCTCCTTCACTTATGAAACTTAGTTTGGCTGGATATGAAATTCAGTGTTGAAAATTCTTTTCTTTAAGAATGTTGAATATTGGCCCCCACTCTCTTCTGGCTTATAGAGTTTCTGCTGAGAGATCTGCTGTTAGTCGGATGGGCTTCCCTTTGTGGGTAACACGACCTTTCTCTCTGGCTGCCCTAAACATTTTTTCCTTCATTTCACCTTTGGTGAATCTGACAATTATGTGTCTTGAAGTTGCTCTTCTTGAGGAGTATATTTGTGGCATTCTCTGTATTTCCTGATTTTGAATGTTGGCCTGCCTTGCTAAGTTAGGGAAGTTCTCCTGGATAATATCCTGCAGAATGTTTGCCAACTTGGTTCCATTCTCCCTGTCACTTTCAGGTACACCAATCAGACGCAGATTTGGTCTTTTCACATAGTCCCATATTTCTTGGAGGCTTTGTTCATTTCTTTTTTCTCTTTTTTCTCTAAACTTCTCTTCTC
>NW_012103810.1:1592438-1593903 GCF_000951045.1 Mandrillus leucophaeus
GAGAGAGAAAAAAGCTCTCCATAGATTTAAGATCCAGCGTTGTAACATTTGAAATAGTCAAGACACTTGGCCTATGAGGAAAATCTTAGCCAATACTGAGATGACACATATGTTGACCTTATCTACGAAAGACTAAAGCAGCTCATACAAAAGTGCTCCAAACGTGGGAAGGAACATACTTGAAACAAATGAAAGGTATGAAGTCTCAGAAAAGAAAGAAAAGATCTAAAGAAAAACCAAATGAAAATCTGACAACTAAAAAAATACAATGACCAAAAGTTTAAACACTCATCGGATGGGTTCAATATGGCAGAATGGAGATGACAGAAAAAGAATGAATCAACTTGGAGACAGACATTTTAAAGTAGCCAATTTGAACAACACAGAAGAAAAAAGACTGGAGAAAATGAATACAGCCTCAGGGATGTGCGGGACCCCATGAAAACGTCTAATTGTGCCATTTGAGTCAGAGAAAGAGAAGAGACAGTGCAGTGCAGAAAACACGCTTAAAGAAATAAAAACTGAAAACTTTCCAGATTTGGAGAAAAAAAAACCTAACAGATTCAGGAAGCCCCAGAAACTCCAAGCAAGACAAATTCAAAGAAATTCCTTCCTAGGCATTATAACCAAACTACTGAAACTAAAAACAAGAAAAAAAAAAAAGAGGCCAGGAGTGGTGGCTTACGCCTGTAATCCCAACACTTTGGGAGGCCGAGGCTGGCAGATCACGAGGTCAGGAGATCGAGACCATCCTGGCTAACACAGTGAAACCCCGTCTCTACTAAAAAGACAAAAAATTAGCCGGGTGTGGTGGTGGACGCCTGTAGTCCCAGCTACTCGGGAGGCTGAGGCAGGAGAATGGTGTGAACCCGGGAGGCAGAGGTTGCAGTGAGCCGAGATCACACCACTGCGCTCCAGCCTGGGCGACAGAGCAAGACTCCATCTCAAAAAAAAAAAAGAAAAAGAAAACATCTGGAGAAAAATAACACGTTACTTATATGGAAACAGTGATTCAAGTGACTGTGAACTTTTCATCAGAACCCATGAAAGCCAAAAGACAGAACATTCTAAAGTGCTCAAAGAAAACAAATGTCAACTCAGAATTCTAAGTCCACTGAAAATAACCTTCAGGAATGAAGGTAAAAGAAAGAATTCACAAATGGAGTAAAACTAAGAGAATTTTTCATCAGCAATCAGCTCTGCAACTACTTCTCAGGAAAGTTCTTCAGACAAAGGAAATGCTAATTGGACAGAACACTTGGAACATCAGGAGTTGAAAAAGAGCAACAAAAATTGATAATTGTATACACATCACAGATTATTCTTCTCTTAAGTACCTTAAAATATGTTTGATTGTTGAAAGTAAAAGAGTCTGGGCCGGGCGCGGTGGCTCACGCCTGTAATCCCTGCACTTTGGGAGGCCGAGGCGGGCGGATCACGAGGTCAGGAGATCGAGACCATCCTG
>NW_012103810.1:1598413-1604755 GCF_000951045.1 Mandrillus leucophaeus
CTCTGGAGGGGGAGAGGCGCTCTGATGTTTAGAATTTTCAGCTTTTCTGCTGTTTTTTCCCCATCTTTGTGGTTTTATCTACCTTTGGTCTTTGATGATGGTGACATACAGATGGGATTTTGGTGTGGATGTCCTTTCTGTTTGTTAGTTTTCCTTCTAACAGTCAGGACCCTCAGCTGCAAGTGTGTTGGAGTTTGCTGGAGGTCCACTCCAGACCCTGTTTTCCTGGGTATCAGCAGCAGAGGCTGCAGAAGAGTGAATAATGCTGAACAGCAAATGTTGCTGCCTGATCGTTCCTCTGGAACCTTCATCTCAGAGGGGTACCTGGCCATGTGAGGTGTCAGTCTGCCCCTACTGGGGGGTGCCTCTCGGTTAGCCTCCTCAGGGGTCAGGGACTCACTTGAGGAGGCAGTCTGTCTGTTCTCAGATCTCAAACTCCATGCTGGGAGAGCCACTACTCTCTTCAAAGCTGTCAGACAGGGACATTTAAAACTGCAGAGGTTTCTGCTGCCTCTCGTTTGGCTATGCCTTGTCCCCAGAGGTGAAGTCTACAGAGGCAGGAAGGCCTCCTTGAGCTGTGATGGGCTCCACCCAGTTCGAGCTTCCCAGCTGCTTCGTTTAACTACTCAAGCTCAGCAATGGCAGGCGCCCCTCCGCCAGCCTCGCTGCTGCCTTGCAGTTAGATCTCGGACTGCTGTGGTAACAATGAGGGTGGCCCCGTGGGCATGGGACCCTCTGAGCCAGGTGTGGGATATAATCTCCTGATGTGCCGTTTGCTAAGACCCTTGGAAAAGTGCAGTATTAGGATGTGAGTGACCCAATTTTCCAGGTGCTATGTGTCACGGTTTCCCTTGGCTAGGAAAGGGAATTCCCTTACCCCTTGTGCTTCCTGAGTGATGCGATGCCTTGCCCTGCTTTGGCTCTCGCTTGGTGGGCTGCACCCACTATCCTGCACCCACTGTCTGATACGCCCCAGTGAGATGAACCCAGTACCTCAGTTGGAAATGCAGAAATCACCTGTCTTCCGTGTTGCTCATGCTGGGAGCTGTAGCCTGGAGCTGTTCCTATTCAGCCATCTTGGAACCGCCCCCCTATTTCTTATTATTTCTGAGCAAAAAGTTAAGAACATCTATTCCAATCTCTTGAGTAATGACTAAAAGACGTGCAGTAAAAACACAATAATTTAAACACAAGAAAAAAATGTTCAAAGAACCCAAAAGAAGACAGAAAATAAAAAACAAAGAAAAAACAAATAATAAAATAGAATACAAAGATGTCCGCAATCACAATAAATATAAATGATTTGAGCACATCAACTAAAAGAGATATCAGGATAAAAAAATATGACCCAACTATATGTTATATTTTTAAAATCATCTTAAATATAAAGTTATGCCTAAGTTAAAAATAAAAAGATGGCCTAGTACGGTGGTTCATGCCTGTAATCTCAGCACATTGGGAGGCCAAGGCGGGTGGATCTTGAGGCCAGGAGATCGTGTCCACCCTGGACAACATGGTGAAACCCCATCTCTACTGAAAATGCAAAAATTAGCTGGGCGCAGTGGCGGGTGCCTGTAATCCCAGCTACTTAGGAGGCTGAGGCAGGAAAATTACTTGAACCCAGGAGACAGAGGTTGTAGTGAGCCGAGATCATGCCACTACACTCCAGCCTGGGTGACAGAGCAAGACTCCATCTCAAAAGAAAAGAAAAATGATAAAAATATTATGAAAACATTAATCAAAAAGCCAGAGTGACTATATTAATATCAAACAAAGTGGACTTCAAAGCAAATTAACAGAGATAAATTATCACAATAAAAGGGTCAATTCACCAAGAAGATGCAACAAGCTTAGATGTGCATACATTTAACAACAGAGGTTCAAAATACGTAAAGGGAAAACTGAATAGAACTGAAAGAAAAAATCAACAAATCCACAATTATAGTTGGAGAGTTCAACATGCCATTTTTAGTAATCAATAAAATTAATGGACAGAAAATCAGCAAGGTTATAGAAGAACTGTACTAAACCATCAACCAATTAGATCTAATTAACACTTACATAATACTCTGCCGAACAAGAGCAGAATGCGCATTCTTTTCAATTGCACATGAAACATTCATCAGGATAAACCACATCCTGGGTCATAAAATAAGCTTTCACAATTTTAAGATAATCGAAAGAGCATGTTCTCAAATCAATAATCTAAACTTTCTACCCTAAGAAACTAGAAAAATAAGAGCCAAATAAACAGAAAGCAAGCAGAAAAAAAGGAAATAATAAAGAGCAGAAATCAAATAAACCAACAAAATACTGAAACTAAGTTCTTTAAAAAGATGAATAAAACTGTAAAACTTCTAGTAAGATAAAAAACGGAGAAGACACAAATTACCAATATTAGGAATAGGCAGGCTATCACTACAAATCCAACAGAAATTAAAAGATAATTAGAGAATATTAATACATAATTTCTACACACATAGTACTACACATATAATTTCAACAACTTCAATGAAATAGATCAATTCTTTGGAAATCATAAACTACCAAAACACTCAAGATGGAATAACTTCCGTAGTACTACAATAATTATTAATAAATTGAGTTCTTAGTTTTATTAAAAGAATTGCAGATTCCTTCAGGATAAAATGGTTTCTATAAATGTAACTATTCTTTTCTTCTCTTTTCTTTTTTGTTTTTTGAGACAGGGTCCCATTTTGTTGCCCAGGCTTCAGTGCAGGAGTGTGATCATAGCTTACTGCAGCCCCTAACTCCTAGGCCCAGGAGATTCTTCCACTCAGCCTCCTGAGTAGCTGGGACTGATTTGTAGTACATATGAAGTAGTGTGATACTTCCAGTTTTTTGCTCAGAATTTGCTTTGGCTATTCCAGGTCTTCGTGATTCCATAGAAATTTTTGGTTTGATGTCTCTATTACTGTAAAAAATGTCATTGGTATTTTGATAGCAATTGTACTGAATATGTAGATTGCTTTGGAGAGTATATTATTTTAAAATATATCCTTCTGATCCATGAGCATGAGATGCCTTTCCATTTGATTGTGTCCTCTTCAAGTTCTTTTATCTGTGTTTAGTAGTTTTCCTTGTAGGTGTCTTTTATCTCTTTGGTTAATTTATTCCTAGGTAATTTTTGTAGCTATTGTAAATGGGATTGCTTTCTTCATACCTTTTACAGCTAGTTCATTATTAGTGTATAGAAATGCTGCTGATTTTTGTATGTTGATATTGTATCCTGCAACTTTACTGAGCTCCTTTATCAGTGCTACCAGTTTTGGTTTTTTTTTTTTTTTTTTTGGTAGAATCTTTAAGTTTTACTACATTAAAAAATCACATTGTATGCAAAGAGGAACAATTTGACTTTCTGTTGTTGGTATGGATGCCTTTTTTCTTGCCTGACCACTCTGGCTAGATTTCAGTATTATGTGAATAAGAGTGATGAAAGTGAGCATCCGTGTCTCGTTCCAGTTCTTAAAGGAAAGACTTTCAACTTTTCCCTGTTCAGTATGATGTTGGCTGTGCGTTTGTCACATATGGTCTTTATTGTTTTGAGGTATGTTCATTTTATAGCCAGTTTGTTCAGAGTTTTTATCTTGAAGAGATGTTAGATTTAATCAAACTCCTTTTCTGCATTGATTGGGATGATTACATGGTTTTTGTCCTTAATTCTATTGATGTGATGTAGCCCATTTACTGGTTTGTATAGGTTGAACCATTTTTGCATCCCTGGGAAAAATCCCACTTGATCATGGTATATTATCTTTTTGATGTATTTTTGGATTCAGTTCACTAATATTTTGTTGAGAATTTTTGTGTTCATAGGGATGTTGTCCTGTAGTGGTTTTTGGTTTTTTGTTTTTTTGTTTTTCATGTTCTTGTCTCGTTAGTAGCAGGGTAGCGCTGGCCTCAGAATGAAATAGAAGACTGGGTGCAGTGGCTCACGCCTGTAATCCCAACACTGTGGGTGGTCGAGGTGGGCAGATGGCTTGATTTCAGGAGTTCAAGACCAGCCTAGACAATATGGGAAAACCCAGTCTCTACCAAAAATACAAAAATGAGCTAGGTGTGGTGGTACGTGCCTGTAGTCCTGGATTCTCAGGAGGCTAAGGTGGGAGGATCATTTGAACACAAGAAGCAGAGGTTGCAGTGAGTGGAGGTCATGCCACTGTACTCCAGTGTGGGCAACAGAGCGAGACTCTGTTTCCAAAAAAAAAAAAAAAAAAAAAAAGAGTGAAATAGGAAGAATTCCCTCCTCTTCAATTTTTTGGAGGAGTTTGAAAAGAATTACTGTTCATTCTTCTTTATAAGTTTGGTAGAGTTCAGCAGTAAAGCCATTCAGTCCTGGGATTTTCTTTGTTGGGAAACTTCCTATTACTAACTCAATCTTATTTCCTTTTACTTTTCTTTTCTTTTCCTTTTTTTTTTTTTTTTTTCTTTGAAATGAAGTCTAGCTCTGTCGCCCAGGCTAGAGTGCAATAGTGCAGTCTCGGCTCACTGCAGCCTCCGCCCCACAGGTTCAAGCAATTCTTCTGCCTCAGTCTCCCAAGTAGCTGGGATTATAGGCCACCGGGCCTGGCTAATTAATTTTTGTATTTTTAGTAGAGATGGGGTTTCACCATGTTGGCCAGGCTGGTCATGAACTCCTGACTTCAGGTGGTCTGCCCGCCTCGGCCTCCCAAAATGCTGGGATTACAAGCGTGAGCCACCCCGCTTGGCCTCAATCTTATTTCCTGTTACTGGTCCGTTCAAGTTTTCTATTTCTTCCTGGTTCACTCTTCGTAGGTTATTATACGTGTCCAGAAATTCATCCATTTCCTCTGAGTTTTCCAATTCATTAGCGTATAGTTGTTGACAATAGTATCTGATGATCCTTTGTATTTCTGTGGTATCAATTGTAATATCTCTTTTTTTGTTTATGATTTTACTTGATCTCTCTCTGTCTCTCTGATTAGTCTCATTAGTGGTTTATTGATTTTGTTTATCTTTTCCAAAAACCAACATTTCATTTTATTGATCTTTTGTATTTTTTTTTAGTTTCCCTTTTATTTAGTTTGGCTCTGATCTTTATTATTTCTTATCTTCTAACCTGGGGTTTGCTTTTTCTTGTTTTTCTAGTACTTCAAAGTACATTACTAGGTTGTTTATCTGAAATCTTTCTCCCTTTTTAATGTAGGCATTTATTGCTATAAACTTCCCTCTTAGCACTGCTTTTGCTGTATCCCATAGGTGTTGGTGCATTTGTTTTAGGAAATATTTTGACTTCCTTCTTAGTTTCTTCATTGACCCAGTGGTCATTCATGAGAATGTTGTTTCATTTCCATGTACTTGTTTAGTTTCCGAAGTTCCTCTTGTTATTGATTTCTAGTTTTATTTTTTTGTGTGTCTAAGAAGATACTTGATGTGATTTTAATTTTTAAAATTTTAATGAGACTTGTTTTGTGGTCATATATAGTCTATCTGGAGAATGTTGCATGTGCTGATGGAAGAATGTGTATGCTACAGCCATTGGGTGAAATGTTCTGTAAGTGTCTGTTAGTTTCATTTGGTCTAAAGTTCAGTTTAAATTCAATTTCCTCGTTGATTTTCTGTCTAGATGATCTGTCCAATGCTGAGATTGTGGTAGTGAAGTTCCCGACTATTACTGTATTGAAGTCTGTATCTCCCTTCAGATCTAATGATATTTGCTTTATATATCTGGGTGCTCAAGTGTTGGGTACAAATATATTTACAATTGTTATATCTTTTTGTTGAATCAGCTCCTTTATTCTTATATAACGACCTTGCCTCTTTTTTCTTTTTGACTTAGTCTATTTTGTCTGATATGAGTATAGTTCCTCCTACTTGATTTGGGTTTCTGTTTGCATGGAATATCTTTTTCCACCCCTTCACTTTCAGTCTATATGTGTCTTTGCAGGTTAGGTGAGTTTTTGGATCTTTTTCTATCTAGCTAGTCTATATCTTTTAACTGGGGAATTTAACCAGTTTACATTCAAGGTTATTACTGATAGGTCAGGACTTATTTCTGTTATTTTGTTCATTTTTTCTGATTATTACGCATATCCTTTGTTTCTTCCTCTCTTATTGTTTATCACCGCAGTTTGGTGGTTTTCTATAGTGGTATTATTTCAGGGTTTCTCTTTATCATTTGTGCATCTGCTCTACCAGTGAGTCTTTCATGGGTTTTTATGATTATAGATATTGTCCTTTTGCATACATATTTAGGAGTCCCTTAAGTATTTCTTTAAGTTTGGTCTAGTGGTGATACATTCCCTCAGTTTTTGCTTGTCTGGGAAAGACTTTACTTCTGCTTCATTTCTTTTACCTTTT
>NW_012103810.1:1604805-1605603 GCF_000951045.1 Mandrillus leucophaeus
TAAAAGTGTTCCTATTTCTCCACATCCTCTCCAGCACCTGTTGTTTCCTGACTTTTTAATGATTGCCATTCTAACTGGCATGAGATGGTATATCATTGTGGTCTTTATTTGCATTTCTCTGATGGCAAGTGATGATGAGCATTTTTTTATGCATCTGTTGGCTGCATGAATGTCTTATTTTGAGAAGTGTCTGTTCAAATCCTTTGCCCACTTTTTGATGGGGTTGTTAGTTTTTCTCTTGTAAATTTGTTTGAGTTCTTTGTAGGTTCTGGATATTAGCCCTTTGTCTGATGAGTAGATTGCAAAATTTTTTTCCCATTCTGTAGGTTGCCTGTTCACTCTGATAGTAGTTTCTTTTGCTGTGCAGAAGCTCTTTAGTTTAATTAGATCCCATTTGTCAATTTTGGCTTTTGTTGCCATTGCTTTTAGTGTTTTAGACATGAAGTCCTTGCCCATGCCTATGTCCTGAATGTTATTGCCTGGTTTTCTTCTAGGGTTTTTATGGTTTTAGGTCTAACATTTAAGTCTCTAAGCCATCTTGAATTAATTTTTGTATAAGGTGTGTAAGTAAGGGATCCAGTTTCAGCTTTCTACATATGTCTAGCCAGTTTTCCTAATTGAATACCTTTTATTTCTTTCTCCTGCCTGATTGTCCTGGCCAGAACTTCCAACACTATGTTGAATAGGAGTGGTAAGGGAGGGCATCCCTGTCTTGTGCCAGTTTTCAAAGGGAATGCTTCCAGTTATTGCCCATTCAGTATGATATTGGCTGTGGGTTTGTCATAAATAGCTCTTATT
>NW_012103810.1:1606446-1645542 GCF_000951045.1 Mandrillus leucophaeus
ATGGAGTCTCGCTGTGTTGCCCAGGTTGGAGTGTCACGGCTCAATCTTGGCTCACTGCAACCTCCACCTCCTGGGTTCAAGTGATTTTCCTGCCTTAGCCTCCCAAGTAGCTGGGATTACAGGTGTATGCCACCATGCCTGGCTAATTTTTTGTATTTTAGTAGAGATGGGGTTTTACCGTGTTACCCAGGCTGGTCTGGAACTCCTGAGCTCAGGCAATCTGCCCGCCTCAGCCTCCCAAAGTGCTGGGATTGCTGGGATTACAGGTGTGAGCCACCGCACCCAATCTCTTCTTCATTTCTGAAGGGTGGTTTTTTGGTATGGTATTATTGCTTGCAGTTGTTTTTTTTTTTTTAATTTATTTTATTTCAGCACTTTGAATATATCATCCCATTCTCTCCTGGCACTTAAGGTTTCTGCTGAGAAATCCACTGTCAGTCTGATAGGGATTCCCTTACATGTGACTTGATGCTTTCCTCTTGCTGTTTTCAGAGTTCTCTCTTTGTTTTTGACTTTTGACAGCTGGATTATAATGTGCCTTGCAGAAGAGTACTATAGCTTGAATCTTTTTGCAGATCCTTGAGCTTCCTGTATCTGAATATCTATATCTCTTGCCAAACTTGAAAAGTTTTCAGCTATTATTTTGTTAAATAAGTTTTCTATGACCTTGCCCATATCTTATCCTGAAACACATAACATTTGAGGATTTTCTTTCTTTTTAAAATGTTTTTCTTTAATTCTTAAAAATAGAAACAGGATCTCACTATGTTACTCAGGCTAGTCTCAAACTCCTGGGCTCAAGCAGTCCTGCCTCAGCCTCCCAAAGTGCTTAGATTATAGATGTGAGCCACTACACCCAGCCAAAGAAGTGCTTTAATTTTCTTTAATTGTTTTTATTGTTTGTAGAGACAGGGTCTTGCTATGTTGCCCAGGCTGGTCTCAAACTCCTGGCCTCAAGCAATCCTCCCAAAGTCTCAGCCTCCCAAAGTGCTGGGATTACAGGTGTGAGCCACCATGCCTGGCCAAATTTGAAATTTGGGTTGCTTTATAGTATCTCATATGTCACACAGGCTTTCTTCATTCTTATTTATGTATTTTTCCTTTTTTGTCTGCCTATGTTATTTCAAAAGACTTGTCTTCAAGTTCAAAAAGTCTTTATTCTGCTTGATCTAATCTATACTTGAAGCTCTCTATTTTATTTTTTTATTTCATTCATTGAATTTTCAGACCTCAGATTTATATTTGGCACTTTTTAAATGATATCTGTCTCTTTGTTGAATTTCTCATTCAGATTATAAACTCTTTTTTTGTATTGTTTATCTGTGTTGTCTTATATCTCATATGTTTTATATCTCACTGAACTTCTTTAATGTCATTATTTTGAATTCCTTTTCAGGTATTTCATAGATTTCTTTTTCTTTGGAATCTATTGCAGAATGTTTGTGGTTTCTTTTTTTTGAGGTGTCATGTTTCTTGTTTTTTCATATTTCTTGTGTCTGTATGTTCATATCTGTGCATGTGGTGTAAGAGTTGCTTCTTTCAAATGTGTGCATTGCCTTTCACAGAGAAAGACATTTTCTGTAGATACATCTATAGTGTTGGTTGGGTAGGGTGCTGTGGCTTTGATTCTGGGTGGGTTGGTGGGTGGGTACAGTAGCATAGTCTCTATATGATTGCTTGGGCTGTAATTAGTATCAGTGATGTCAGTGAGTTCCTCAGTGGCTTAGGCTGTGGTTGTTAATGGAGGCTGAGATGAGGGCTTGCTGGGGTTGGGGATGCTAGGCAGGCTGGTCTTTGGGCACTGGCAGGTGGTTGCACAAGTAAGCCAAGCATGCTTGTCTTTGGGCCCCCTAGCAGCATACACAAATAGCAGTGGTAGCAAGTCTGAGCAGGCTGACCCTTGGGCACCCAGGTGGCTTACTCAAATGCCAGAAGTTGCAAGAGTGGGTTGAGGTAGTGGGTCCTCAGGACCCTGGCCAGAGGGAGCAGGAGGCATGTGTGCATCAGCAACAGCAGTAGCTGTGGTAGGCCAACCCCCTTGGGCCTCCAGGTGGCACATGCTGGTGCCAGCAGTGACACAGGTGAGTTGAGTAGGCCAGTTCCCAGGCTCCCAAGTGGTGCATGCAGAATGACCGTCATGGCAGCAGGCTAGGCAGGGCAGGCCTGTGCTCAGAGCCACCCCCCACCATGGTGCACATAAACTGTGACACATGGGGTGGGTCAATCCTCAGGCCCTTGGGTGGCACTTTCAGGCAGCAGTCGTGGCAATGGGTGAGGTGGGCCTGTCCTCTGGCCCCTGAGGTAGTCCTGCTGCTGTCCGTGAAAGCTTCCCCAGACAGGTGTCTATCAGGCTCTGTGGAACATGCATTTCAGCTCTCTTTTTCCTAGGGACAAATGTCCCCAGTGTACTGTGCCACCAGTTTCCCAGGGTGTAGGACATTACATGGGCTAGAGTGCTAGGGACCAACATGCACTGCTTTGTCTAGCTGGTGTCACAATACTGCTGCCCTCTGGATGGATACAGGGAGGGTGACTGCAGGGCTCCAGGGATGTGAAAATGTAGGAGGTGTTAAGCCTCAGGGAAGGATGTAGTGTGTTGGGGTTGTGCTCTCAAAATGTAATTGTGCTGCGGCTGCCAGGGCCTTAGGGAGATGTGTGGGACCCAGCATAAACTCCCTCTCTGGAAAAATGCCATCACAAAGACTCTACACAGCTCCCTATACTACTCTCGGAATCCACAGAGGCTGAGGGCTTTTCCTGTGGCTACTGTTGCAAGAGTCCACAGTGGAAATGTGAACTACCGAGGATCTTTCATTTATCTTTTTCCCACACTGAGAAGTTTCTCCTGACTCTGAGCTGATCCTAGCCAGCTGGCTGCTTCTCTCCCTTCTCCTTCTGTGGCTCAGAGGTTCTCTATCATTTCCCTGCTGAATTCTGGTATTCTTTCTTAGGTTCTATATTTCACATGTAATTATCTATTCAATATGTGATTATCACTCACTGTTTTGATCCTTCTTTGTGGAGGAGGTGGATGCCAGGTGCCTCTAGTCAGCCACCTTGCTGGTTTACCCAAAAACAATTTTTAAAAAGAAAAATAAAGTTGAAAAAGTACACAACCTGATTCTTAATATGTAACTTTATTGAGACATTTTCATACTATTTGATTCAACTACTTCAAGTATACAATCCAATGATTTAATAAATTTAGCAAGTTATACAACCATATGTTACCTAATTTTAAGACTTATTATAAAGCAACAGTAATCAAGACAGTATGATATGCGTTGGCAAAGGGACAGACAAAAGAATAATGGAATGGAACAGAGACCAGAAATACACCACACAGTCAATTGATTTTTGACAAAGGTGCTAAAGAAATTTAATGGTTATTTATAGTCTTTTCAAGAAACAGAATTGAAACAATTGGGCATTTTTTTAAGAACTCAAACTAGAATTAATGCTCAGGAGGTAGAGCAAGACAGCTGACTAGAACCCTCCAGCAATTGTTCTCCCTGCCCCCCAACAGTCACAGGAATATCAGATTGAACAACTATCCATGCAAGATACTACACCTTCAAAAGAACCAGATATCAGGTGAGCATTCACAGTATCTGGTTTTGGCATAATAACAAGGAAGGATGGGCTGGTGCCTCCTGCCTGTAATCCCAACACTTTGGGAGTCCGAAACAAATGGATCACTTGAGCCCAGGAGTACAAGACCAGCAGCCTAGGCGACATGGCAAAACTCCATCTCTACAGGAAAAAAAAAAAAGAAAGAAAGAAAGAAAGAAAAGAAAAGAAACAGAAATTATCTGGGGTTGGTGGAATGTGCCTGTAGTTCCAGCTACTCAGGGGACTGAGGTGGGAGAATGACTTGAGCCCAGGAGGAGGAGGTTGCAGTAAGCCAGGATTGTGCCACTACACTCTAGCCTGGTCCACAGAGCCACACCTTGTCAAAAAAAAAAAAAAAAAAAAGAAAGAAAGAGAGAGAAAGAAAATGAAAACAAGGAAAGACACATTGAAGAGAGTAAGAAGGGCAGTCCTATATTGCCTCCCCCACTGTCCTGCAACCTGCAACCCCATGCAGCACAGCCACGAGAGAGATTCTAAGTGCTTAGGGAAGGCATAGCAAAGTGAGTGTGGGAGTTTGCACTGAAACTCAATTTCACTCTGTCACAGTGGAATAAAGCACTGGGAAGAATTTCACTGGTATTTACATAGGAATTGTTTAGAAAATACCTGGGCCAGAGGGGAATCTGCTGCCCAAGCAGGAGGAATCCAAGTCTCAGCCCATTTCACCAGCAATTTATTAATGTGTCCTGGGGCACCTACAAATTTTAGTGGCAGGCAGGTCATAGCAACTACAGTCTTTGGGTGAGCCCAGGTACTGTACTGGTCTCAGAAGCTGTAGTTTTGCTGTGCCCAATGCAACACTGGTTGTGGCAGCCATAGGAGTACCTGCATCACCCCTCCCCCAACTCCAGGCACTGAACCACAAAGAGAGGCTCCTTCCACTTGTGGAAAAGAAAGGGACAAGTACAGGAAACTTTGTCTTGCAACTGGTTACCAGCCCAGCCACTGTAAAATATAGTACCAGATAGAATCCAGAAGCCCCTGATTTCAGGCCATTGCTCCCAGATGGTGCTTCTAGGTCTAGAAGAGAATCAGCTGCCCTGGTGGAATGGACTCAAGTCCTAGTAAGCTTAACCACCTACTGACTGAAGTGACCTCTGACTTTGAATAAACATCACTGCCAGTCTAGCACTAGTGGCTACAGGCCTTGGGTGAGCCCCAGTACTGTGCTGGTCTGGGAGATCATGGGCTTCATGTGTGACCCAACACAGTGCCAGCTGTGGTGGCCACAAGAGTGTTCATGTCACACCTCCTCTAACTCCAGGCAGCCTAATGATCAGACAGACTCCTTTCACAGGGGACAAAGAGAGGGAAACGAGTGAGAAACTGTGCTTGAGAACCCAGGAAATTCTCCCTTGTCCTACCCAAGTCCATCAGGGCTGGGTATCAAGGAGTCTGCAAAAGTCACATTGTACCTGGGCTTATAGCACCCTCTAACGCTGTAACACTGCAATGACCACAGGCTTAGGTAATTTAACACCCAGTCACCTTTGAATTCCTGGAAAGCCCTCTGAAGAAGGACAGGTACAAACAAGGCCAGACTGTGATGGCCAGAATAAATACAGAATTCTTCAATGACCCAACATCAGTGAGCATCCACAAGCAACAAGAACACCCAAGAAAATATGATCTCACCAAGCAGACTAAATAAGACACCAGTGGCCAATCCTAAAGTGATGAAGGCCTATGACTTCTCAGAGAATTCAAAATAGCTGTTTTGAGAAAGGTCAATGAATTTCAACAGAGAAGGAATTCAGAACTCTATCAGAGAAACTTTAAAAAGTGAAAATTTAAAACTCTAACATAAATCCTAGAGCTGAAAAATTCAGTCGATGAACTAAAAAATGTATCAGTCTCTCACTAGCAGAATTGATCAGGCAAAAGAAAGGACTGGTGAGCTTGAAGTTGGGCTATTTGAAAATACAGAAAGGAGAAAAAAGAATGAAACATAATGAAGTACACTCACAAGATTTAGAAAATAACCTCAAACATGCAAATCTAAGAGTTATGGGCCTTAAAGAAGATGTAGAGAAAAAGATCAGGGTAAAAGTTTACTCAAAGAAATAATAACACAGAGTTTTCCAAACCTAAAGGAAGATATGAATATCCAGGGGCAAGAAGGTGAAAGAACACCAAGCGGATTCAACCCAAATAACACTACCTCAAGGCATGTAATAATAAAACTCTCAAGGGTAAAGCATCAAAAGTATCCTAAAAGCACCAAAAGAAAAGAGCAAATAACGTATAAAGGAGCTCCGATACATCTGGTAACACATTTCTCCATGGGAACCTTACAGGCCAGGAGGGAGTGGGATGACATATTTAAGAGCTAAAGAAGGAAAAAAAAAAGCTTTCAACTAAGAATACTGTATCCAGCAAAGCTATACTTCAAACATGAATGAGAAATAGACTTTCCAAGACAAAAAAAAAAAAAAAAAAAAGCTGAGGGAATTCATCACCACCAGACCTGTCTTACAAAAGATGCTGAAGAGAGTTATTCAATCTGAAAGAAAAAGATGCTAACATGCAACAAGAAATCATCTGAAGGTATAAAACTGATTGGTAAAAATAAGTACACAGATGAATTCATAAAACTCTAATACTGTAATTGTGGAATATAAACCACTGATATCTTTAGTATGAAGGCTAAAAGACAAATCTATCAAAAACTACAACAATTTCTTAAGCAGTAGACAATATAAAAAGATAGACAATAAAAAGTCCAAAAGTGGAGAAGTGAAATTAAAGTGTACAGTTTTCATTTTCTTTGTTTCTTTTCTTTGTGATCAATGTTACATAGTCCTCAGTTTAACTTGTTATAACTATAACATGTTTTTTGGCAAGCTTCATGGTAACTACAAAGCAAAAACTTACAACAAATATCCAAAAATTTAAAAAATGGAGCGGGGGGAGGACAGGGTGTGGTGGCTCAAGCCTGTAATCCCAGCACTTTGGGAGGCCAAGGTGGGCAGATTACGAGGTCAGGAGTTCAAGACCAGCTTGACTAATGGTGAAACCGCATCTCTACTAAAAACACAAAAATTAGCTGGATGTGGTGGTGTGTGCCTGTAATCCCAGCTACTCAGGAGGTTGAGGCAGGAGAATTGCTTGAACTTGGGAGGCAGAGATTGCAGTGAGCAGAGATCACACCACTGCACTTCAGCCTGGGTGACAGAGCAGACTCCATCTCAAAAAAACCAAACAAACAGAAAATGAGGAATTAAAACATACTAACATACTACCAGAGAAAGTCACTTATCCACAATCAAAACCAGTAATCAAGGAAAAAATGACTTACAAAACAACCAGAAAACAAATAACAAAATGTCAGCAGTAAGTTCTTATCCATCAATAATAACAATGAATATAAGTTCACGAAATTCTCCAATTAAAAGACATAGAGTGACTGAATAAAGTTTCAAAAAACCTAACTATATGAGGCCTACAAGAAACTTACTTCATTTATTTGATTTATAAAGACATACATACACTTAAAGTGAAGGGACAGAAAAAGGTATTCCATGAAAATGGAAACCACAAAAGAGCAGGAGTATCTATACTTACGTTAGATAAAATAGATTTGAAGTCAAAACTATAAAAAGAGGCAAAGAAGGTCCTTATATAATGATAAAGGGAACAACTCAGCAAGAGGATATAACCACCGTAAATGTATGTGCAACCAACATCAGAGCACCCAAACATATAAAGCAAATATTAATAAATCTCAAGGGAGTGATAGACTGTAGTACAATAATAGTAGTGGACTTCAAAAACCCCCTTTCAACAACAGATCACTCAAAAAAACATCATCCTGATAGAAAAACAACAAGAAAATGTCAGAATTAACAATGTAGACCAACTAGACTTAACTTCCAGTTAATATTTCATCTTACAACTACAGACTAGACATTCTTCTCATCAGCACATGGAACATTCTCCAGGATAGGCCATATATTAGATGACAAAACAAATCTCAACAAATTTAAAATTATCAAAATCATATCAAATATCTTTTCTAGCCAAAATGGAATTAAACTAGAAATTGATAACAAGAGGAACTTTGGAAACTAAACAAATACATGGAAATTAAACAACATTCTCATGAACTACCATTGGGTCAATGAAGAAATTAAGGAAATAAAAATAGTTATTTAAACAAATAAAAATTGAAATACAACATATTAAAATTTGTGGGATACAGAAAGAGCTGTACTAAGAGGAACATTATAGGAATAAATGCCTACATCAAAAAAGTAGATTGTGACCTGAATCTATGGGTGAGAAAAAGAAAGGGAAAAAAAGTATAAAGACTTCACATAAACAACTGAACAATGCACCTTAACAAACTACAAAAACAAGAACAAACCAAACCCAAAACTAATAGAAGGAAAGAAGTATTAAAAATTGGGGCCAGGCATGGTGGCTCACACCTGTAATCCCAGCACTTTGGGAGGCTGAGGTGGGTGAATTACTTGAGGTCAGAAGTTCGAGACCAGCCTGGCCAATATGGTGAAACCCTATCTCTACTAAAAATACAAAAATTAGCTGGGTGTGGTGCCAGGTGCCTGTAATCTCAGCAACTCAGGAGGCTGAGGCAGGAGAATTGCTTGAACCTGGGAGGTGGAGGTTGCAGTGACCCGAGATTGTGCCATTGCACTCCAGCCTGGGAGACAGAACAAGACTCTGTCTCAAAAATCAATAATAATAATAATAGTATAGATAATAATAATATTATTATTATAGATAATAATAATAAAGATCAGAGCAAGTGTAAATGCAATTGTTACTAAAAATACAATACAAATGACAAATGAAATGAAAAGTTGGTTTTTTGAGAAGATAAAATAAACCACTAGCTAGACTAAGAAAAATAGAGAAAAGGCCCAAATAAACAAAATGTGAGACAAAAAAAGACATCAAAGGATTATTACAGGCTATTATGAGCAACTATATGCCAAAAAATTGAAAAACCTAGAAGAAATGGATAAATTTCTAGACATATTAAATGTACGAACATTGAGCCAGGAAGAAATAGAAAACCTGAACAGACCCATAGCAAGTAATGAGACAGACAGAGTAATAAAAGGTCTCCCAACAAAGAAAAGCTGAGGACTAGATGGCTTCACTGCTGAATTCTACCACACATTTAAAGAATTAATGCCAACTATTCTTAAACTGTTCCAAGAAACTGATGAGAAGGACATTCTTCCAAACTCATTCTATGAGGCCAACATTATCCTGATACCAAAACCAGACAAGGACACACACACAAAAGAATACTATAGGTCAATAGCCCCGATGAGAATAGATGCAAAAATCCCCAACAACTACTAGCAAACCAAATTCAACAACACTTTAAAAAGATCATTCATCATGATCAAGTGGGATTCATTCCAGGGATGCAAAGATAGTTCAACATATAAAAAATCTAAATGTTGTACATCACATTAATATAATCAAGGATAAAACTGATCATTTCAATAGATGTTGAAAAGGCATTTGATAAAATTTAGTATCTCATTTTGATAAAAATTCTCTACAATCTGGGTAGGAAATGAACATACCTCAAAACAGTAAAGGCCATATATGACAAACTCACAGTGGATCACCTGAGGTCAGGAGTTCAGGACCAGTCTGGCCAACATGGTGAAACCCCATTTCTACTAAATATACAAAAATTAGCTGGGGGTGGTGGTGCACCTGTAATCCCAGCTACTCAGGAGGCTGGGGTGGGATAATTGCTTGAACCTGGGAGGTGGAGGCTGCAGTGAGCCAAGATCATGCCACTGCACTCCAGCCTAGGTAACATAGCAAGTATGGATATAGCATTCCATTATTGGAATGGATAAGGCATTCCATTATTCCATGGATGGTGGTCTTGGCAGAAGCATTGCATGCAGGATAGGCAAACCCATATCCAGAGTAAGTATCTATTCCAGTGAGGACAGACCTCTGCCCCTTCCATGATGGAAGAGGTCCAATATAATCAAACTGCCACCCGTCTCAAAAAAAAAAAAAGAAAGAAAGAAAAAGAAAAAATGAAAGTTTCCACCAAAAAACAGTTTCAACTGATAAAGGAATTCAGTAAAGTTGCAGGATACAAGATCAACATGCAAAAATCAATAACATTTCTATATACCAATCGGAAACAATCAAAAAGAAATCAAGAAAGCAATCCCATTTACAATAGTTACAAAAAAAAAACTCAACAGAGAAGTGGAAGATTTCTACAGTGAAAACTATAAAACACTGATGAAAGAAATGGAAAAGAACGTGCACAAAAAATGGAAGGATATCCCATATTCATGGGTTGGAAGAATTAATATTATTAAAATGTCTGCTCAACCCAAAGTGATTTACAGATTCAATGCAATCCATATCAAAATACCAATGACACTCTTCATAGAAACAGAAAAAAAATTCTGAAATTTGTATGGATCACAAAAGACCCCAGATAGCCAAAACTATCTTGAGCAACAAAACAAAACTGGAGGCATCACATTACCTAACTGCAAAATATACTACAATGCTGTAGTAACCAAAACCACATGGTACTGTCATAAAAACAGACACACAGACCAAGGGAACAAATTACAGAATGCAAAAATAAATCAATGTATTTATAGCCAACTCATTTTTGACAAAGATGCCAAGAACATACATTGGGGAAAGAATACCGTCCTCAGTAAATGGTACTGGGAAAACTGGATATCCATGAGCAGAAGAATGAAACTAGACCCCTAGCTTTTACTATATGCAAAAGTCAAGCCAAAATGGATTAAAGACTCAAATGTAAAACCTGAAACTATGACACTGCTAGAAGAAAACATTGAGGAAATACTTCAGTACATTGGTCTGGGCAAAGATTTCTTGAGTAGGACCTTGTATTAGTCAGGGTTCTCTACAGGGACAGAACTAATCTAATAGATAAATATATAAAGCAGAGTTTATTAAGTATTAGCTCACACGATCACACAGTCCCACAATAGGCTGTCTGCAGGCTGAGGAGCAAGGAAAGCCAGTCCGACTTTCCAAACTAAAGAACTTAGAATCCGATGTTCAAGGGTGGGAAGCATCCAGCACAGGAGAAAAATGTAGGCTGGTAGACTAGGCCAGTCTCTCTTTTCACATTTTTTCTGCCTGCTTATATTCTAGCCATGCTGGCAACAGCTTAGGTTGTGCCCACCCAGATTAAGGGTGGGTCTACCTTTCCCAGCTCACTGACTCAAATGTTAATCTCCTTTGGCAACACCCTCACACACACCCCCGGGGTTAATACTTTGTATCCTTCTATCCAATCAAGTTGACACTCAGCATTGACCATCACAAGTCCACTCCTTGTCAACTTGGACCCATACACATCTCCTGAGGTCATAAATAATCTTCAAATAAAAACAATAATAAGGTCATAATTGCTTCTAACATAATATAACTATCCTTTGTACAACCAGAAATGCACCAGTCCCCAACCCAAATACTATTACATAAAGTTAATAATACTTAAATGCTGATGTGAAGTCAATAAATCTTATGTCATATGATAAAGGAGAAAGGAAATAAAATGATATTTTCTTAGTACAAGTGTATACATGCATAAGCATGTTTTTAACAAAAGAAGGAGGAAATACTCATGACAATTACAGTTCTCATTTCTGCAGCTGATCATGTGGTCATAGCTGGTATTGATGACTACCTTCTTCTACTACCCATTTTGTATTCCCTTTGCCTTCAGCAAGCACCTCAGCAGGTCAAGGTATTTTCCTGGTGGAGTGACCCAAAACTTCATTACTGAAGGGTCTGGGCCATTTGTAGTCCTGCCTGGATTGGGCTGCTGTTGTTTCCCATTGACCTTAATTACAGGGAATGTTAATACTAAGATGTCCTAATGGATCTCCTGTATTCCATGCATACTCTTCTTTACCTTCATTGTGGGGTAGTAGACTGATTTCATCTTGATAGTCCAGGTTAGTCACCCCAGTCAACACTGTAACTCCCTTATTAGCCTGTTGACTTAAAGGTAAGAGGAGTCCAAAGTGTCCAGGTGGCAATCTTAACTTCCAGTTTAATAGAATCGTTGTTGTATCCCCTGGTGTCATTGTTCCTCCCTCTGAAACTAAGGCCTCTAAGACAGTATAACATAATGTTATGGGAACAGGAAGCACAAATGTTGTTTGTGGATCACTAGGAGTGATGGTCAGTGGTGCCACTTCCACTTCCACCCCTTGATTCCTGGACCCATGAATGCTGGCTATGGGAGAAGCAGTACCATATATTGGATACTGATTCAGAGCATACACAACCTTCTGGAGAACTTCGCCCCCAACCCTGCAAAGTATTGTCACCTAGTTGGCATTGTAATTGTGACTTCAAAAGGCCATTCCACCATTCTATCAATCCAGCTGCTTCAGGATGGTGGGAAACATGGTAAGACCAGTGAATTCCATGAGCATGAGCCAACTGCCACACTTCTTTAGCCATAAAGTGAGTGCCTTGGTCAGAGACAATACTGTGTGGAATACCATGACAGTGGATAAGGCATTCCATTATTCCATGGATGGTAGTCTTGGCAGAAGCATTGCGTGCAGGATAGGCAAACCCATATCCAGAGTAAGTGTCTATTCCAGTGAGGATAAACTTCTGCCCCTTCCATGATGGAAGAGGTCCAATATAATCAAACTGCCACCAGGTAGCTGACTGATCACCCAAGGAATGGTGCCACATTGAGGGCTGTGTTGGTCTCTGCTGCTGACAAATTGGGCACTCAGCAGTGACTGTAGCCAGATCAGGCTTGGTGAGTGGAAGCCCATGTTGCTGAGCCCATGCATAATTTCCATCTGTGCCACCATGGCCACATTGTTCATGGACCCACTGGGCGATGACAGGGGTGGCTGGGGAAAGAGACTAAGTGGTGTCTGTAGAATGGGTCATTTTATGCACTGGATTATTAAAATTCTACTGAGGTCACCTGCTGGTGAGCACTCACATGGCATACAAATATCTTCACAGTTTTTGATTATTCCGGTCCATTCACATACCTCTTCCCCAGATTTCTTTGTCACCAATTTTCCAATTGTGGTTTTTCCAAGTCCCTGACCATCCAGCCAAACCATTGGCTACAGCCCATGAATCAGTGTATAATCACACATCTGTCCATTTCTCCCTCCATGCAAAGTGCACAACCAGGTGCACCACTCGAAGTTCTGCCCACTGGGAAGATTTCCCTTCACTGCTGTGATCAGATAGTTGTAGATGTGTAGTGTTACTTCTGAGGCCTCTGTTCTGTTTCATTGGTCTATATATCTGTTTTCATACCAGTACCATGCTGTTTTGGTTACTGTAGCCTTGTAGTATAGTTTGAAGTCAGGTAGCATCATGCCTCCAGATTTGTTGTTTTTGCTTAGGATTGTCTCAGCTATATGGGCTCTTTTTGATTCTATATGAAATTTAGAGTAGCTTTTTTGAATTCTGTGAAGAATGTGAATGGTAGCTTGATGGGGATAGCATTGAATCTATAAGGTACTTTGGGTAGTATGGCCATTTTCATGATATTGATTCTTCCTATCCATGAGCATGGAAGTTTTTTTCCATTTGTTTGTGTCATCTCTTATTTCCTTGAGCAGTGGTTTGTAGTTCTCCTTGAAGAGGTCCTTCACATCCTTTGTAAGTTGTATTCCTATATCAGGGGAAGCAGCCCCCAATATTTCAACATAGGTTCTTTTCTTAGAGTGATATGACCTGTTCCATACCATTGATCCCCTAGAAATTTCACCAAGGCTCCTGAATTTTTGTCAAATTTATTTCCCACTCTCTGACACACAAATGTCTTACCAACAAGTCTAGAGTAGTTGCTACTTCTTGCTTACTAAGACTAATTAGCATAGTGTCAGTAATGTGACAGACCAGTGTGATAGCTTGAGAAAGGGAAAGATGATCAAGATTCCTGCAAACTAAAGTATATCACAGGCCAGGCATGGTGGCTTATGCCTGTAATCCCAGCACTTTGGGAGGCCAAGGCAGGCAAATCACTTGAAGTCAGGAGTTCAAGACCAGTCTGGCCGACATGGTGAAACCCCATCTCTACTTAAAAATAAAAAAAAATTAGCAGGGCATGGTGGCAGGCACCTGTAATCCCAACTACTCTGGAGGCTGAGGCAGGAGAATCACTTGAACCTGGGAGATGGAGGTTGCAGTGAGCCGAGATCATGCCATTGTACTCCAGCTTGGATGACAGAGACTCTGTCTCAAAAAAAAAAGTATGTCACAGAGTTGGAGAGTTCATACACTCCTAAGATAGGAGAATGAAGGTGTATTACTGGCCTTGCCAGCTGAAAGAAAACTGCGTCTGGAAATCTTTATTAACAGGAATGGAGAAAAAGCATCTGCCAAATTCATTAGCTGTCTACCAGGTACTAGCATGTTAATTTGTGTGAAAAATGAAACCACATCTGGTAAACCTACTACAATTGGAATCATCACCTAGTGAAACTTATAATAATCCACTATCATTTTCCAAGATCCATCTGTCTTCTGCACAGGCCAAACAGGAGAGTTGAATGAGAATGTGGTGGGAATCACCACCCCTGTATCTTTCAAGTCTTTGATGGTGCTGCTAATCTCTGCCATTCCTCCAGGAATGCAGTATTGCTTTTGGTTTACTACTTTCCTAGGTAGAAGCAGCCCTAATAGCTTTCATTTGGTCTGTCTCACCGTGATAGCCCTCACTCCAGAGGTTAGAGAACTAATGTGGGGGCTTCTGTCGGCTGCTAGATATGTCTATTCCAATTATGCATTCTAGAACTGGGGAAATAAACACAGCATGGATTCAGGGACCCACTGGTCCACTGTGTATTTTCACACTGTGAAGGCACAGGACCACTGTAAGATAGACCTAGGCTAAAATCCCATTCATCACCTGACCTCCACACACTGACTGTCAATCACAGTGATATTTTGGGTCTCCTGGAATTAGTGTCAGTTCAGAACCAGTGTCTAGTAGTCCCTGAAAGGTCTGATTATTTCCCTTCCCCAATGTGGAGTTACTCCATAAAAGGCTGTAGGTCCCTTTGGGGAAGGCCAGGGGAAAGATTAACAGTATAAATATTCAGTAGTATATGAGGGTCTTTCCTCCAGAGGACCTGGTCTCCCTTTCATTCTAGGTCTATAAACAGGCTCAAGTCTGGGAATTATTTGAGGGCCATAATTCTCTGTTTTTAAGATTCAGATTAGACTTTTTTTCACTTGACCTGGAACTTTCAGCTTATATAGATCAAGTACAAATTCAGTAGGCTTCCTATCTATTAAGTTGGTGCAAATGTAATTCTAGTTTTTTGCCATTACTTTCCATTGTAATTGAAATTACTATTGCACCAACCAAATATTTCACTTCCAGGAACACCATGATCAACTAGCAATGCTGTAGATCTGCAGGAGGCAGACTATTCAGCTCACTGCTTTGAATCTGCTGTTTATTATGGTGACCACTCCCACCTTGCCTTTCTTTGGTGGTTGAATGACTGGCCCCTGCCACACTAAGATAAATCTTTCTCTGTGGAATAGCCTTATCAGCCACTTTCGGCTTAATCCAATTCAACATTACTTGAGGACCAGCTGTTGCCAGGCATGTTACTTATGAATAACTTACCATGAGAGCTAAGTACTAAAAGAAGACCTGTCTACTAAATACAAACTAAATACTCTAATCAGTAACAGATATTATCAGTGAATACTTATCCAGATCTTCCTCTTCTTCCCAGACTGCTCAGGTCCCCAGAAAATTCTAAGACTTCTGACTGAGAGCAGGGACCCATTGATGGACTAACACCTCCCTATTACTCTAAGACTACTCACAACTGTTCCAAGCTTCAGCTCCCTGGATGCCCTCTAAGCTCCTGACCTTTATATATTTTCTCTTTGTCACCAGGTTCGGATCTAAAGTCACAAAGTGGGACATGCTATTTGCTCTGATTTTATAACCGTGGTTTTCCGTACTCCTAATACTTTTCATTTGATTTTTTACACAAAGAGAAAGGAAAGGACTCTAGATTTCTTGAAGGGATCAGACCCTTTACCTTCAGAACTCCTTTTATAATGTCAATATTTTAAAACTATCAAACTAAACAGGACATATTTTAAGCAAGTTTACAGATTAGGATCTTAGCAATATGTTTCAGCTAAATGTCAGAACTGGATAATGTCAACATTAATCAAAATGACCAAGAAAGAATTGAAATGCTGTAGGAACTATATGAGTCCCTAACATTCAGGAGGTAATGTTGCATTAGTAGATGTCAAAGTTAACAATGCTAGCCAGCTAAATAAGGAATTTCCTAAGCATACGTTGGAGGTTAGTGGATTAGCATTGATATTAATCATGCTTTGGACAGTAGACAGACAATCTATAAACACCCAGTTTGCATCAAGGAATAAAACAGATTTTATTTCCTTCTATTCTTGTTGAAGCCCTGCCCATATTTCTCGTCATTCTTGAAATAAGTTCAATAACTATGTTCCGCTATACCTTGTACAAACTGCTGTGGTTAGGTGTTACTGCCAAACAAATAACATTATCTGTTTATCCGTCTCACTTCACGCTAGCCTGTAGGATTCTTGATGCAAGGATTGTGGTTTACGAATATCTGCCAGGCCTGCAATGGAATAAGGAGGGACTTCAGAACAAAAAAGACTTGGAGGGACTTCAGAATAAAAAAGACTTGGATTAAAATCCTGGCCCTAGAATTTAACTGTGTCATGATGGGCAAGTTTTTTAACTACTTTGAGCCTGATAGTACTGATTTTTAAAACAGGGATTTAAATACCTACCTAGAAGACTTGATTAAGAATAAATGATATCGGCCAGGTAGAGCGACTCACACCTGTAATCCCAGCACTTTGGGAGGCTGAGGCAAGTGGATTGCTTGAGCTCAGTAGTTCAAAACCAGCCTGGGAAATATGGCAAAAACCCATCTGCACAAAAAATACAAAATAAATAAATAAATAAATAACCGGGCATTGTGGCCTGTGCCTGTAGTCCCAGCTACCTGGGGGGCTGAGGTGGAGGAAGGCTTGAGCCCAGGAGTCCAAGGCTGTCGTGAACCAAGATTGTGCTGCTGCACTCCAGCCTGGGTGAAAAAGCCAAAACCCCGTCTCAATAACAACCAAAAAAAAAAGAAAGAAAAAGAAAAAAGATTAAATGATATAATTTACTAAAGGTTATAAATGAATGCTTATAAATGAAACGTGAAAGCTTCCCTTGTCCCCCTCCCAGGGCATGCGATGGGGGTGTGTCTCACTTCTTCAGTGCCCCACTGCTTAAAACTCTAGGGAAGCATACAGATAGGCAGGCTGTGGGTCTCCAACTCCGTGGTGTATAGGGGTGGATGTTTACAGCTTGTCCCAGTGGACATGTGTTACAGAGTTCTCTCTTAGTTTAGCCATCTACAGGCAGCTTGTGTTAACCAGCTCAATTAGACCCTCTACCTTGGACAGAGGGCTTTCTGTATCCCGGGTTCTTGCCTTGGTGTACTGGAAGAATGGGATCACACGTGGGCTTGGAGAATGAGTGCCAAGTTTCATTGAGTAGAAGTAGCTCTCCGCCAATGGGGGAGCCATAAGGAAGATGGTTTTCCCTGGATTTGGGCCGCTCAGTGTCCCCAGCTCTCCTCCAACTGCCCCAGCCAAACTCTGTCTCATCCCACCAGTTGATGGTCTGCCAGCATGCTGGCGTCTGTCCATGTGCTCTTTGGCCAGCATGCTCTCAACCAGTCACTCGGGTCTTCTTCGGCCAAAGTGTTCCTCTCAATATCCAGCTGCCTGTGTGTCTGCCCGCTAGGGTCTCCGGTTTTTATAGGCCCAGGATGGGGGAGTGATGGGACAGGGTGGTCTTGCAAAATGCAACATTTTGGGCGCAAAAGTAGGAGTGCCTGTCCTCACCTAGGTCCATGGGGGTGGAGCCCTAGCCAGGGACCATGCCCTCCTCTACCCAACACTTTCCTTCCCCTCATCTGTATCATTTAAAGTGACCACACTCTTCCCTTCCCAGCACTCCCGTATCATAAACAGAAGGAAATTGTATTTTTAAGATTCTTTGGTTATGAGCAACAGAAATAAACTCTGACTAACTTGAGTAGGGAAAGAAGACATAACAACAAAATGCAAGGTGTAATCTGGAATTAGATCCTGGGTCAGAAAGGGAAATTTATATAAAGGACATTATTGGGACAATTAGCATAATCTGAAAAATGAACTATATCTTATAAAATAGTGTTAGCTAATCTTATATTTTCTGAATTTGATCATTATATGGCATTTATATAAGAGAATGTCCTTGCTTTTAGGAAACACACAATGTAGGATATGGAGGTAAAGGAGCATGATGTCTGAAGCTCTCAAATGACTTGGGAAAAAAATTTACATGTATATACATGATTACATGCATATAAAATGTACATATATGACATATATACATTTATATATAATGCATGCATACACAGAGACAGAGAAAGCAAAAATGTAAATATGGCAAAATATTAACAGTTATACATTCATACGTAATGCATGCACACACATTTATAAAGAAACAAAGAGAAAGCAATAAAGCAAACATGGCAAAATAGTAATAATTATTAGTGGATCTGAGTAAAGAATGTGGGAATATGCAGACACTGACCTGCAGTGCCTCGACTCCAGTGCCATGGCACCTTCCAGGAAGTTCTTTGCTAGGAGGAACTGGAAGATGAACAGGAAGAAGCAGAATCTGGGGGAGCTCATCGGCACTCTGAATGCGGCCAAGGTGCCGGCGGACACCGAGGTGGTTTGTGCTCCCCCCACTGCCTATATCGACTTCGCCCGGCAGAAGCTAGATCCCAAGATTGCTGTGGCTGCACAGAACTGCTACAAAGTGACCAATGGGGACTTTACTGGGGAGATCAGCCCTGGCATGATCAAAGACTGCAGAGCCACGTGGGTGGTCCTGGGGCACTCAGAGAGAAGGCATGTCTTTGGGGAGTCAGATGAGCCGATTGGGCAGAAAGTAGCCCATGCTCTGGCAGAGGGACTCGGAGTAATCGCCTGTATTGGGGAGAAGCTAGATGAAAGGGAACCTGGCATCACTGAGAAGGTTGTTTTCGAGCAGACAAAGGTCATCATAGATAATGTGAAAGACTGGAGCAAGGTCATCCTGGCCTATAAGCCTGTGTGGGCCACTGGTACTGGCAAGACTGCAACACCCCAACAGGCCCAGGAAGTACAGGAGAAGCTCCGAGGATGGCTTAAGTCCAACGTCTCTGAAGCAGTGGCTCAGAGCACCCCTATCATTTATGGAGGCTCTGTGACTGGGGCAACCTACAAGGAGCTGGCCGGCCAGCCTGATGTGGATGGCTTCCTTGTGGGTGGTGCTTCCCTCAAGCCCAAATTCGTGGACATCATCAATGCCAAACAATGAGCCCCATCCATCTCCCCTACCCTTCCTGCCAAGCCAGGGACTAAGCAGCCCAGAAGCGCAGTAACTGCCCCTCCCCTGCACATGTTTCTGATGGTGTCACCTGCTCCTTCCTGTGGCCTCATCCAAACTGTACCTTCCTTTACCATTTATATTTTCACCCTGTAATGGCTGGGACCAGGCCAATCCCTTCCCCACTTACTATAATGGTTGGAACTAAATGTCACTAAGGTGGCTTCTCCTCGGCTGAGAGGTGGAAGGGGTGGGATTTGCTCCTGGGTTCCCTAGGCCCTAGTGAGGACAGGAGAGAAACCATCCTCTCCCTTCTTACACTGTGAGGGCAAGATCCTCCCCTCCGAAGGCAGGAGGGCTGCCCTCTCCCATGGTGCCCATGCCTGTGTGCTGTGTACGTGAACCACCCACATGTGAGGGAATAAACACCTGGCACTAGAAAAAAAAAAAACTGTGGGAATTCTTTGAACTATTCATATATACTACTTAGAAATAATTTCCAAATAAAAATTTTTTAAAGAAAAGAGCATTAATATATTGGAAGAAACTTGGAGCTCTCGAAAAGGAAGAGTGGAGAATTATAACAGTGAGAAAATTATGGCAGTGATGGAGATCTGATGCGGTCACCCCTCCTCTTGCCTTTGGTCTTCCACCTGCCCTTAATTATTCCTGGGCTTGGATCAAGCTAATTTTGGGAGACATTTAGTTTAGTTTAAGTGATAATAACCTTTTTCCATAACTCAAGTGCCTTTGTAAAGCTAACAAGAGGCCACCAAGCTGAGAGGATAGAGGACCCTGAATTCTGCTACAGTGTAGTCATAAACAATAGCCAGCCATTATTCCAGAGGGCACAAGATGTGCAGCTTCCCCATTCCCAATTACTCCTGCAGATTACATCATATTGTAGAACCTAAGATTGGCCTTTGAGATATCTTTTCAGGTTTTGCGTATGTCTGAGGGCAGATGGCTCCATCTGGACCTGCCAACCTGTGGCCCCACCCAATAGTAACTCAGTACATGTGAGGACCATTTCCCACACCCCTGTGATTGTATCTCTAACCAATCACTAACAAGCACCCATTGCCTGGCCATCCCCCTGTCCCCTGCTTCCCCCAAACTATCTTTGAAAAACCCTAGCCTCCGAATTTTCAGGGATGCTGATTTGAATAATAAAACTCGTCTTCTGTTTAGTAGCTCTATGTGTGTAAAACTCTTTCTTTATTGCAATTCCCCTGCCTTGATAAAATGGCTGTATCTGGGCAGTGGGCCAGAAGAACCCACTGGGCAGTTACATCAGGCTTAGAAACTAGGTAGGAACCAGGACAGGTACTATTCAATTATTGGACTATAGCACTGGTAAAATTAAGTCTCTTCCTTTTTTTTCATCATTTTGTACATGACTCACAATCCCAGAAAAAAGAGAATTTTTTTCAGTGAATCAATACAGGGGTGGGGGATAAGATCTGACAAGAGTTTCCGGAAGGGTTCACTATTGCATCCCTCACAACCCAGAATAGTGCCTAGCTCAGCACATTAGGAGCTCAAAACATAATTTTTAATGCATGTTTATACTCTAGCACATAATAGGTACACAAGAAACCTATGCAAGGAGTTTTGGTTCCCTTGCCTCCCTATTGTAACTGTGGTTTTGAGCATTTTTATCAAGCATATAGCAGTTGCTGTAAAATAGTTACTAATTGAATTGTAGCATTGGCCTTGCCTGCAGTAAGTGACTGCTGCTTAGCTGAATGGATATGCACATTCAGGAGTCGTATCTTTTTCCTCATTGATGAGTGGATTGTCCTGGACAAATGGCCTGCTCCCCAGATAGGTAATAACTTCAAGTGTCTAGGCCAAAATATAGGGAGATGTGACAAGATAGTGTAGTAGCCTGATTTTAGAGTCATTACTTCTTAATCACTGTGAGATTTGGGAAATAATTATCTTAATCTCGCTCTTAGATTTTCATTGTGATATTATGAAATATATGTTTGATCTTTGTTCACATTTCCTGGCACACAACTCCTACAATCTTTGGAGTCTTCAAAGTAATAAGTATCTTTTTGTATGCTAATGAGTTGACTGATGGCTAGCAGCTCTAGGTAACTTTAGAATGGGGCTGATCACCAGAAAGACCAATGCAGGATTGAGTATCCAGACTTTCAGTCCCACACCAACCTCCTGGGAGGGTAAAAGGGCTAAATGTTGATTGCCAAGGGCCAATGATTTAATCAATCATGCCAGTGTAATAAAGCTTCCATAAAAACCTAAAGGGACAGCGTTTGGGGAGTTCCAGATAGCTGAGCACATGAAAATTCCTGGATGGTGTGCCTGAAGAGGGCATGGAAGTACCACACCCCTTACCACATCCCTTGTCCTACATGTCTTTTAATCAGTATTTCTTGTAATATTCTTTATAATAATCCAGGAAATGTAAGTGTTTCCCTAGATTCTGTGAGCCACTCTAGAAAATTGATCCAACCCAAGGAGGGTGTTGTGGGAGCCCCAGTTGATAGCTAGTAGGTAAGAAGCACTGATAAAAATCTGGGGCTTGTGATTTACATCTGAAGTGGAGCACTCTTGTGGGACTGAGCCTTCAACCTGTGGGATTTGATAACTGTCTTTGGGTAGATAATGTCAAAATTGAATTGAATTAGAGGACACCCCCAGCTGGGGGTGACCCCTATATCTCCTGACTGGGAGACACCTCCCAGCAGGGGTCGAGAGACACCTGCAGGAGAGCTCCTGCTGGCATCTGGCAGGTGCCCCTCTGGGATGAAGTTTCCAGAGGAAGAAACAGGAAGCCTGTTCTGCAGGCTCCGCTGGTGATACCCAGGCAAAAAGGGTCTGGAGTGGAACTCCAGCAGACCTGCAACAGAGAGACCTGACTCTTAGAAGGAAAACTAACAAACAAAGGAAATATCATCAACATCAACAAAAACGATGTCCACGCAGAAACCCCATCTGAAGGTCACCAACATCAAAGACCAAAGGTAGATAAATCCACAAAGATGAGGAAAAACTAGCATAAAAGGCTGAAAATTCCAAAAACAAGAACACCTATTCTCCTCCAAAGGATCACAACTCCTCACCACCAAGGGAACAAAACTGAACAGAGAGTAAGTTTGACAAATTGACAGAAGGCTTCAGAAGGTGGGTAATAACAAACTTCTCCAAGCTAAAAATGCATGTTCTAACCCAATGCAAGGATGCTAAGAACCTTGAAAAAAGGTTAGATGAATTGCTAACTAGAATAACCAGTTTAAAGAAAAACATAATTGGCCTGATGGAGCTGAAAAACAGCGCGAGAACATCGTGAAGCATAGACAAGTATCAATAGCCAAATTCATTGAGTGGTAGAAAGGATATTAGAGATTGAAGATCAACTTAATAAAGTGTGAAGACAAGATTAGAGAAAAAAGAATGAAAAGGAATGAACAAAGACTCCAAGAAATATGGGACTATGTGAAAAGACCAAATCTACGTCTGATTGGTGTACCTGAAAGTGACGGTGAGAATGGAACCAAGTTGGAAAACACTCTTGAGGATATTATCCAGGAGAACTTCCCCAACCTAGCAAGACAGGCCAACATTCAAATTCAGGAAATACAGAGAATGCCACAAAGATACTCCTCGAGAAGAGCAACCCCAAGACACATAACTGTCAGATTCACCAAGGTTGAAATGAAGGAAAAAATGTTAACAGCAGCCAGAGAGAAAGGTTGGGTTACCCAGAAAGGATAGCCCATCAGACTAACAGCAGATCTCTCTGCAGAAACCCTGCAAGCCAGAAGAGAGTGGGAGCCAATATTCAACATTCTTAAAGAATTTTCAACCCAGAATTTCATATCCATCCAAACTAAGCTTCATAAGTGAAGGATAAATAAAATCCTTTACAGACAAACAAATGTTGAGATATTTTGCCACCACCAAGCCTGCCTTATAAGAGCTCCTGAAGGAAGCACTAAATATGGAAAGGAACAGTCGGTACCAGCCACTGCAAAAACATACCAGATTGTAAAGATCATTGACTCTATGAAGAAACTGCATCAACTAATGGGCAAAATAACCACCTAGCATCATAATGACAGGATCAAATTCACACATAATAATATTAACCTTAAATGTAAATGGGCTAAACGCCCCAATTAAAAGACACAGAATGGCAAATTGGATAAAGAGTCAAGACCCATTTGTATTCAGGAGACACATCTCACGTGCAAAGACACACATAGGCTCAAAATAAAGGGATGGAGTAATATTTACCAAGCAAATGGAAAGCAAAAAAAGCAGAGGTTGCAATCCTAGTCTCTCATAAGACAGACTTTAAACCAACAAAGACCAAAAGGGACAAAGAAGGGCATTACATAATGGTAAAGGGATCAATGCAACAAGAAGAGCTAACTATCCTGAATATATATGCACCCAATACAGAGCACTGGATTCGTAAAGCAAGTTCTTAGAGACCTACAAAGAGACTTAGACTCCCACACAATAATAGTGGGCAACTTTGACACCCACTGTCAATATTAGATCAACAAGACAGAAAATTAGCAAGGATATTCAGGACTTGAACTCAGCTCTGGATCAAGCAGACCTAATGGACATCTACAGAACTCTCCACCCCAAATCAACAGAATATACATTCTTCTCAGCACATTGCACTTGTTCTAAAATTGACCACATAATTGGAAGTAAAGCACTCCTCAGCAAATGCAAAAGAACAAAAATCATAACAGTCTCTCAGACCACAGTGCAATCAAATTAGAACTCAGGATTAAGAAACTCACTCCAAACCACACAACTACATGGAAACTGAACAACCTGCTCCTGAATGACTACTGGGTAAATAACAAAATGAAGGCAGAAATAAAGATGTTCTTTGAAACCTATGAGAACAAACACACAATGTACCAGAATCTCTGGGACACATTTAAAGCAGTGTGTAGAGGGAAATTTATAGCACAAAATGCCAACAAGACAAAGCAGGAAGATCTAAAATCAACACCCTACCATAACAATGAAAAGAACTAGACAAGTAAGAGCAAACAAATTCAAAAGCTAGCAGAAGACAAGAAATAACTAAGATTAGATCAGAACTGAAGGAGATAGAGACATGAAAAACCCTTCAAAAAATTAGTGAATCCAGGAGCTGGTTTTTTGAAAAGATTAACAAAATAGATAGACCACTCACCAGACTAATAGAAAAGAGAGAAGAATCAAATAGACACAATAAAAAAGATAAAGGGATATCACCACTGATCCCACAGAAATGCAAGCTACCATCAGAGAATACTATAAATACCTCTATGCAAATAAACTAGAAAATCTAGAAGAAATGCATAAATTCCTGGACACGTACACCTTCCCAAGACTAAACTAGGAAGAAGTTGAATCCCTCAATAGACCAATAACAAGTTCTGAAATTGAGGCAGTAATTAATAGCCTACCAACCAAAAGAAAAAAAAAAACCAGAACTGGATGGATTCACAGCCAAATTCTACTAGAGGTACAATGAGGAGCTGGTACCATTCCTTCTGAAACTATTCCAAAAAATAGAAAAAGAGGGACTCCTCCATAACTCATTTTATGAAGCCAGCATCATCCTGATACCAAAACCTGGCAGAGACATAACAAAAAAAGAGAATTTTAGACCAATCTCCCTGATGAATATCGACGCAAAAATCCTCAATAAAAAACTGGTAAACCAAATCCAGCAGCACCTCAAAAAGCTTATCCACCATGATCAAGTGGGCTTCATCCCTGGGATGCAAGGCTGGTTCAACATACGCAAATCAATAAACATAATCCAGCATATAAACAGAACCAAAGACAAAACCCACATGATTATCTCAATAGATGCACAAAAGGCCTTCGATAAAATTCAACACTCCTTTATGCTAAAAACTGTCAATAAACTAGGTATCAGTGGAATGTCACTCAAAATAATAAGAGCTATTTATGACAAAACAATAGCCAATATCATACTGAATGGGGAAAAGCTGGTAGCATTCCCTTTGAAAACTGGCACAAGACAAGGATGCCCTCTCTCACCACTCCTATTCAACATAGTATTGAAAGTTCTGTCCAGGGCAATCAGGCAAGAGAAAGAAATAAAGCGTATTTAAATAGGAAGAGAGGAAGTCAAATTGTCACTATTTGCAGATGACATGATTGTATATTTAGAAAACTCCATCATCTCAGCCCAAAAACTTCTTGAGCTCATAAGCAACTTCAGCAAAGCCTCAGGATACAAAATCAATGTGCAAAAATCACAAGCATTCCTATACACCAATAATAGACAGAGAGTCAAATCATGAGTGAACTCCCATTCACAACTGCCACAAAGAGAATAAAATACCTAGGAATATTGTGGGAAGTCAGGGACCGTGGACAGAGGGACCAGCTGAAGCCATGGCAGAAGAACATAAATTGTGAAGATTTCATGAACATTTATTAGTTCCCCAAATTAATACTTTTATAATTTCTTATGCCTGTCTGTACTACAGTCTCTGAACATAAATTGTGAAGATTTCATGGACATTTATCACTTCTCCAATCAATACTCTTATAATTTCCTATGCCTGTTTTTAATCTGTTAATCCCGTCATCTTCGTAAGCTGAGGATGTATGTCACCTCACGACCCTGTGATGATTGTGTTATCTGTACAAATTGTTTGTAAAACATGTGTGTTCGAACGATATGAAATCTGGGCACCTTGAAAAAGAACAAGATAACAGTGATTTTCAGGGAACAAGGGAGATAACCATAAGGTCTGACTGCCTGCGGGGCCGGGCAGAACAGAGTCATATTTCTCTTCTTGCAGAAAGCGAATAGGAGAAATATCACTGAATTATTTTCCCAGCAAGGAATAACCCTGGGAAGGGAATGCATTCCCAGGGGAAGGTCTCTAAAATGGCCGCTCTGGGAGTGTCTGTCTTATGAGGTTGAAGATAAGGGATGAAATACACCCTGGTCTCCTGCAGCACCCCCAGGCTTGCTAGGATTAGGAAATACCAGCCTGGCAAATTCTAGTCAGACTGGTTGTCTGCTCTCCAACCCAGTTTCCTGTTAAGATGTTTATCAATGACAATGTGTGCCCAGCAGGACATGGAACCTCATCTGTAATTCTAACTTCGCCCTGGCCTTGTGATCTTGTTCTGCTATTTGTCTTGTAATCTTTTATTGCCCTAGGAAGCATATGATCTCTATGACCCACTCCCTATTCGTACCCCCTCCCCTTTTGAAATCCTTAATACAAATTTGCTGGTTTTGTGGCTCAGGTGGGCATCACAGAACCTGCCAATATGTGATGTCACCCCCAGAGACCCAGCTGTAAAATTTCTCTCTTTATACTCTTTCTCTTTATTTCTCAGACCAACCAACACTTAGGGAAAACAGAAAAGAACCTATGTTGAAATATTGGGGGCTGCTTCCCCTGATATAGGAATACAACTTACAAAGGATGTGAAGGACCTCTTCAAGGAGAACTAAAAACCACTGCTCAAGGAAATAAGAGATGACACAAACAAATGGAAAAAAACTTCCATGCTCATGGATAGGAAGAATCAATATCATGAAAATGGCCATACTGCCCAAAGTACCTTATAGATTCAATGCTATCCCCATCAAGCTACCATTCACATTCTTCACAGAATTCAAAAAAGCCACTCTAAATTTCATATAGAATCAAAAAGAGCCCATATAGCTGAGACAATCCTAAGCAAAAACAACAAATCTGGAGGCATGATGCTACCTGACTTCAAACTATACTACAAGGCTACAGTAACCAAAACAGCATGGTACTGGTATGAAAACAGATATATAGACCAATGAAACAGAACAGAGGCCTCAGAAATAACACTACACATCTACAACTATCTGATCTTTGACAAACCTGACAAAAACAAGAAATGGGGAAAGGATTCCCTATTTAATAAATGGTGGTAGGAAAACTGGCTAGCCATATGCAGAAAACTGAAACTGGACCCCTTCCTTACACCTTATACAAAAATTAACTTAAGAGGGATTAAAGACGTAAATGTAAGACCTAAAATCATAAAAACTCTAGAAGAAAACCTAGGCAATACTATTCAGGACATAGGCATGGGCAAAGACTTCATGACTAAAACACCAAAAGCGATGGCAACAAAAGCCAAAATGGACAAATGGGATCTAATTAAACTAAAGAGCTTCCATACTGCAAAAGAAACTATCATCAGAGGGAACAGGCAACCTACAGAATGGGAGAAAAATTTTGCAATCTATCTGTCTGACAAAGGGCTAATATCCAGAATCCACAAGGAACTGAAACAAATTTACAAGAAAAAAAAATCCACAAAAACTGGGTGAAGGATATGAACAGACACTTCACAAAAGAGGACATTTATGTAGCCAACAAAAATATGAAAAACTGCTCACCATCACTGGTTATTAGAGAAGTGCAAATCAAAATCACAATGAGATACCATCTCATGCCAGTTAGAATGGTGATCATTAAAAAGTCAGGAAACAACAGATGCTGGAGAGGATGCTGAGAAATAGAAATGCTTTTACACTGTTGGTGGGAGCATAAATTAGTTCAGCCATTGTGGAACACAGTGTGACGATTCCTCAAGGATCTAGAACCAGAAATACACTATGACGCAGCAATCCCATTACTGGGTATATATCCAAAGGATTGTAAATCATTCTGCTATAAAGACACATGCACACATATGTTTATTGCAGCACTGTTCACAATAGCAAAGACTTGGAACCAACCCAAATGCCCATCAATGGTAGACTGGATAAAGAAAATGTGGCACATATACACCATGGAATACTATGCAGCCATAAAAAAGGATGAGTTCATGTCCTTTGCAAGGACGTGGATGAAGCTGAAAATCATCATTCTCAGCAATCTAACACAGGAACAGAAAAACAAACACCGCATGTTCTCTCTTGTAAGTGAGGGTTGAACAATGAGAACACATGGACACAGGGAGGGGAACATCATACACCAGGGCCTGTTTGGGGTTGGGGGGCTAGGGGAGGGACAGCATTAGGAGAAATACCTAATGTAGATGACGGGTTGATGGGTGCAGCAAACCACATGGCGTATGTATCCATATGTAGCAAACCTGCATGTTCTGCACATGTATCCCAGAACTCAAAGTATAATTAAAAAAAAAAAAAAAAGACAACTTCCAAAGTCAATTCACCAGCCTCACCTTGAGGAACTCTTTGGAATCAGTAGGAACAGAGTAGCACCAGCCCAGGATGGCAGGGCAGAGAGGAGACGGAGAAGATACCTGCCCTCCCCAGGAAGCCATAGAGGGAGATTTGCTCCAGCTCACAAGTTGAAAGTCTTCGTTTTGAGGAATTTAATTATGGCTAATAGCAAGGATTAATTGCTTTATACTGTGTTAGTATAAATAAATACTTTCTTCATTTGTCTTTAAAAAAAAGAGAAGAAGAGGGAAGATACCCATGTAAAGACACAGACACACAGTGAGAATGCCAGGTGATGATGGAAGCAGAGATTGGAGGAATGCAGCTGCGGCCCAGGAACACTGAGTATTGCCAACAACCACCAGAAGCTAGGAAGAGCCAAGGAAGGTTTCCCTCTGACGTGTCTCACGGGGAGCATGGCCCTAACTTGATTTTGGACTTCTAGCCGACAGACCTGTAAAACAATACATTTCTGTTGTTTTAAGCTCTGTTTGCCTACTTTGTTATGGCAGCCCTAGCAAATTAATATAGTACTAGAGGCCTAATGTATGTATTTTGTGTGTGTGTGTGTGTTGGGGGCAGGGGGAGTAAGTGTACTTTAACTGCAGAGGAAACAACAAATCATGTAGACAGGAAGAAAACAAGGCAACCTTTCTTACTCATGTAAACCAAGAAGTGTCATCTTTTCCTGTGGACCTGACCTTCCCACTTGCTCTGCTCCAGCAGTGGCTCCTGGCTGTGGCTGAAACACCCCAGTTGTGTTCCCTTCTTAGGGTCTTTGCCCCAGGGCCAACTCCTGACTTCCTGCCTTTCCTCAATGAGGCCCAATCTGCAATCTGCACTCCCAACCCACTAAGCCCTCCCAACCCCCCTTGTTCTACTTTACTTTTTCTTTTCTCTGTGTTCTCAGTGGATTCTAATATCCTAGTAACGTGTTTATTATGTGCAATATTTATCATCTCCATCCATGTTAGAACACTAAGCTCCGTGCAGTGATGTGAACAAACATCTTAAAAAGTACCTAGTTCACTGTAGGTCCTTAAGAAAAAATTTTCTAAAAATCCATCATTCATTTTAAAATGACCACTTTAATGATTAAAGAAGTTGTATATGTTCATTGTAAAAAAAAAATTAGAAAAAATTAAAAGCTTCAAACTCCTACCGTCTAATAAAACCTCTCAAATTTAAAAAAAAAAAGTTTTAGAGCAGGAGCAAAAGGAAGCAGAGTACACTTGGAAAAGGGACAAGCAGGCAACTTGAGAGTTCCAAGTACCCCATCTGGTCCTTGACTTGGGGTTTTATACATTGGCATGGTTTGGGGGCTTTACTTTCTCCTCCCTTAATTTTTCCCTTGGGGTGGGCTGTTGTTCAACTGCTGCATGGGAGGTGTCAGTCAGCCCTTGAGGGGGTGACCACATGCTTAGTGCATTTACTGAGGTTGTGCACATGCTCTCTAGGGCGATTTTCTTTTACCAGTCTAACACCCCCAAAGGAAGGTCATACATATCTGCCATTTCACCTGTTAGAGGACATACTCAAGCCCACTTGCCCAACTCCTGAGATCTTGAGCTGCTGATCACCAGCTCAAGGTGTTTTCTATCTTTTGGGTGACAGTCTTCCCCTGACACCAGCTGTGACCAATTATTTCAGAGACAGTTTAACAACTGCCTGACCATCACGTGATGGTCGCCTGACATTCCTGGGGGTTGGTGGGGGGGCCTCTCCTGACCTGCTCATGGTCTGCCTCACTAACTACTCTAACAACCAGAGGTCACAGAAGTCGTGTGTTGATTGCTGTGGCATGAAAGCAGAGGAAAAATTTTGTTTTCTCCTCTGTATCAACCAACTCGTGTAAAATAGGCTGATAAATAGCTCTTCCATTATGACCACTAACTACCAAGGGAAATTCCTAATGCTGCCTAATAATCATAACACATTTCTCCAGTTTGTTTACTCTTCTACTCTCCCAGATAATACTTCCATGGCTTTTCTCTCTTTCAATCATTTACATCTTCCCCCTTCCTCACTCTTAGTGATAAACCCTCCCTTTAATGATTCTTCCCTGAATGTAGCTGTCCAGTGGGTTCTTATTGCCCACTGTCCAGATAGAGCCAATTTACCAAGGCAGCGGAATTGCAATGGAGAGAGAATTTAATTCACGAAGAGCTGGCTGAATGGGAGACTGCAGTTTTCTTATTACCCAAATCAGTCTCCCCGAGAATTCACAGGCTAGGGTTTTTCAAAGGTAGAAGGGGTGAGGGTGGCTGCTGATTGGCTCAGGGGTACAATCATAGGGGTGTCAGGAATGACCCTTCAGCATGCTAAGTGGCTTCTGGGTGAGACAGGAGCAGTGGGTAGGTCCAGGTGGAGCTACCATTGGTCTGTGGATCCTGGCGGGGTCATAGGTGTCAGACATGCAGAAAACCTGAGAGGGTATCTCAAAAGGCCAATCTTAGGTTCTACAATAGTGATGTAATCTGCAGGAGCAACTGGAGAGGTTGCAGATCTCATGACCTCTGGAATAATGGCTGGCAGTCATTTATGTCTACACCTTAGCAAAATTCAGGGTCCTCTATCCTCCTAGCCTGGTGACTTCTCAGCTTTACAAAGGTAGTTGAGTTTTGGGGGAAGGATTATTTTTCACTTAAACTATAAACTAAATGTCTCCCAAAGCCAGCCCAGGAATAATCAAAGGCAGCCCGAAGACTAAAGGCAAGAGGGGGGTTGGCTAGATCAGATCTCCCCTACTGACATAATTTTCTCTCTGATACAATTTTACAAACACAGTTTCAAGAAGTTACACAAACCACTTGTGCTATATCCTATTTGCCAAAACACAATTAACAGTTACATGACCACACCTACCTGCAAGGGAAGCTGAGAAATGTCTTCATTGCGGGAGGGGTGGAGGCGGACATCTACCCAGCTACAATTCTGGGCTTCTATTATTAAAAGGAGGAAAATGGATATTGAGAGATACTAGTACATTTTACTCCAACGAATTTAAAATATTTTCTGAGGCCAGGGGCATCACTTCAAAACTGTGACCCATAGCCTCAAATGGGCCCCAATTCTGCCTGGCAATCTTTCTCTAGTCCATTAACTCTCCCACTCTCCTAAATGATCCAAATAATTCTTTCATAATCCTTTTCCTCTTTTCAAAACTCTAACATCTACTTTGCCATTGTCTCTCTCTCTCTCTCGTGTGTGTGTCTGTCTGTCCATCTGTCTTTCTCTACAGAAAACCTTCCTTCCTATTTCGTTGTGAAACAGAAGCAAATTAAAGAGGACGTCTACAAGTTCCCACTATCATATATACCCCCCCATATATACCCCATCAATCTGCATGTGTGCTCATGTCCTCTACCTTCTCTGTGCTAATATAAAGCGCTCATGATGCTATCAGCTAAGGCTAGCCCTCCGCTTGAACACTAGATCACACCCCCTTTCACCAATTCAGACTCATCACACCAGGAATTTCCTTCTGCCTTTTCTGCATCAAGTTTTCCTCTCTTCTAGATCTTTCCCTTCCGGTTTCTGGTCTAGCAAGTAAGGAGCTTGGAAGTCATCACTCCTGTCTTCGCAACAATAAAAAAGCTAAATAAACTGAAAATCAGTTGAAGTAACAGGGAACACTGGTGTCCCCAAAATTGGAGAGACAAATGGGTAATTACAGAGAATCACAACTTACTGGAAGAGAAGCCCAGGGGCAGAAAACTCTGCAAGAACAAGTACTGGGGAACGAAAAACCCAAACTATGATAGGTGAATTGCTGGAGGCTCCGTGTGGACAAGTTTGAAAGTTAAAATCTCCAGGACATGTGGCCAGTCATACTGGATTTTACCTCCACTTTTGTGAGTTTTACCTCCCAGAACCCTACCAAGTTCTCAGGGTAAAGATCAGCAAAAAAAAATATTCTCATGCTTCTGGCAAAAGGAGGGGAAAAATAGCCATTGGAAATATGCCAAAGTATCCAGCTCTTCTTAACAAAGCCTGCTCTCAAGGGAAACTATGTTATCAGAGCCTAACTGACTGGGTTTTACCAGAGACTAATCACAGGGGAAGGAAAATACCCAACTCCAGCCCCTTCTTGCCAACTAAATCGGGAAAAAGCTGAGAAGCACTTGTGAAAGGTGCAGCCCAGGAGCACAGGCTCACTGAAAGTCTAAGACCTAATCACAGGTCTATAGAATTCTTCCTCTCTCTCCACACCTTACCACTATATCAACAGGGCTTATCTGTAAGGGAGTACAACAGAAATAACCGCATGTTATTTCTGAGACCTCCTAAGAAGTCTCTAGGGAAATCCAAAGACAACAGATGAGACAAAAAGAAGGACACCAGAGGAAATTTTTGAGTCTGACTCCCACAGCTACAACAAACAGTAAGCACAGCCTAACTGCTAACTAGATAAATATAAAACTTCAGACTGAAGACTTATTTACAGGCCAGGTGCGGTGGCTCAGCACTTTGGGAGGCCAAGGTGGGTGGATCACTTGAGGTCAGGAGTTTGAGACCAGCCTGGCCAACATGGTGAAACCCCATCTCTACCAAAAATACAAAACTTTAGCCCAGGGCTGAGACAGGAGAATCACTGAACTGAGGAGGCGGAGGTTGCAGTGTGCCGAGATCGTGCCTCTGCACTTCAGCCTGGGTAACAGACCGAGACTCCATCTCAAGATAAATAAATAAATAAATAAATACAGAGATGTATTTACCCCAGTTCCTTTTATCCACTACATTATGTCCAACTTTCAACAAAAAAAATTATAAGATAAAGATTAAAAAATTTTTAAAAATTTAAAAATTACAAGATAAACTAAAAGACAAAAAAAACATAAAACAAAAAACAAAAAACATGCAGTTTGAAGAGACAGAGCAAGCATTAGAATCAGACTCAGATATGCGAGAGATGTTAGAATTATTGGACCAGGAATTTAAAACAACTATGGTTAATATGCTAAAGGCTCTAATGGAAAAAGTAGATCTTTCTTATCGCCAGACAAACATGCTATTATTTCTCACATATTAAAGAATACCTCTTTCATGACCACATTCTTCTACCAGTTACCATCTCAGTTTTTCTGCTCCCCTTACAACAAAACTTCTTGAAAACCCTGTCTCCAACTTCTCTTCTCCCATTCTTTTTTACATACCCTTTTTATTATAGAAAATTTCCAGCATAAATAGTATAATGAATTCCCGTGTATGTTACCCAACCTCAATATTTTTCAACATTTTACCAGTCCTATTTCATCTAGTCCATCTTTACTGTTTTATTTTTTTTCTGAAATATTTAAAACCAAATTCTAGATATCCCCATTTCACCCGTAAATTATTTAGGATTGTATCTTTAACAGCCAAGTATTTTTGTGCATAACTGCAATGTTTTATCACATCTAAATAATTCCTTAATATCAACTAGTATTAGGAATTAAAGGACGTCATTACAGATCCTACAGACACTGAAAGAATAATATGAACAACTTTATACCAAGAAATTTACCAGCTTAGATGAATAGAAAAATTTCTCAAAACATACAACTTACAAAACCTGACAGAAAAAGATACAGAAAATCTGCACAACATCATATTTATTAAACATGTGAAATCTGTAATTTAAAATCATCTCATAGGCAGAGTCAGTGGCCCATGCCTATAATCTCAGAACTTTGGAAGGCTGAGGAGGGGGGGATTGCTTGAGCCCAGGTGTTCAAGACCATCATGGGGAGCATAGCAAGACTTTATCTCTAAAATAACTAATTAGTTTAATTTAACCTTCTCATGAAGGAAGCTCTAGGCCCACATGACGATACGATTGAATTATATTCAAACACTTAAAAAGGAAATAGTATCAATCTTAGAGAAACTCTCAAAAAATAATACCCTGTGCTGTTGAAATATTTTTTGTCTTTAAAAAATATATCTTTTCCCAGTTGGCTTAAGTCATAATCCAAATAAGCATTCATGCATTACATTTGGTTGCTATGTCTTTTATTTTTCCTTTAATCCATAATGTCTCCTCTCTTTTTTTTTGAGACGGAGTCTTGCTCTGTCACCCAGGCTGGAGTGCAGTCGCATGATCTTGGCTCACTATAACCTCCAACTCCCGGGTTCAAGCGATTCTCCTGACTCAGCCTTGTGAGTAACTGGAATTACAGATGCATGCCACTATGCACAGCTAATTTTTGTATTTTTAGTAGAGATGGGGTATCACCATGTTGGCCAGGCTGGTCTCAAACCCCTGACCTCAAGTGATTTACCCGCCTCGGCCTCACAAAGTGCTGGGATTACAGGCATGAACCACCACGCCCGGCCTCTCTTAGCAATTTTCAAGTACACAATACATTATTATTAGCTGTAGTCATCAATTGTACAATAGATCACCAGAACTTATTTGCGTCTAACTGAAACTTTGTACCTTTTTGTTAACATCTCCCCATTCCTCATAATCAGACCCTGGTAATCACTGTTCTATTCTCTGCTTCTCAGTTTTACAGTTTTTGGACTCTACTTATAAGTAAGAGCATGAAATATTTGTCTTTCTGTGCCTTGGTTATTTAACGTAGCATAATGTTTTCCGGGTTCATTCATGTTGTCACAAATGAAAGGATTTCCTCCTTTTAAAGAGCTGAATAGTATTCCACTGTGTGCATGTACATTTTCTTTATCCATTAATCTGTTAATGAACATTTAAATTGATGCCATATCTTGGCTATTGTAAATAACGCTTCATTGAATATAGGAGTGCAGATATGTCTTTCATATACTGTTTTCATTTTCTTTGGATATATACTCAGAAGTAGAATTGTTGACTCATATAATAGTTCTATTTTTAATTTTTTTGAAGAGGAATTTTCATACTGTTTTCCCTAATGACTGTATTAATTTACATTCCCACCAGCAATGTGTAAGAGTTCCTTTTCTCTGTATCCTCTCCAAACGTGTCTTTCATCTTTTTGATAGTAGTTCTTCTAACAGGTGTGAGGTGATATTTAATTAATTTGCATGTCCCTGATGATTAGGAATGTTGAACATTTTTTCATATATATATTGACTATTTGTGTGTCTTCTTTAGAGACGTGTCTATTGAAGTACTTTGCCCTTTTTAAAATCTGGTTGTTTTCTTGCAATTGGATTGTTTGAGTTCCTTGTATATTATGGCTATTAGCCCCTTATCAGATGTATGGTTTGCAAATATTCTCTCCCACTCTTTTGGTTGTCTCTTCACTCTGTTACTTGTTATAGGTTTTTAGTTTCATGAAATTTGATTTGTCTACCCTAAATTTAAGTTTTTAATCTATTTTGAGTGGATTTTTGTATATAGGGTGAGATAAGAGTCCAATTTGATTCTTCTGCATGCAAATGTCCAGTTTTCCTAGCACCATTTAATGAAGAGACTGTCCCTTCCCACGGTATGTTTTTGGTATCTTCATCAAAGATCAATTGACCATAAATAAGTGTATTTATTTCCGGGCTCTCTATTCTGTTTCACTGGGCATTTTTATATTTTTAAAGAGTTGTTAAAACACAAGAAAAACAAAGAAGAATATTTGATAAAGATTGCATGTAGCCCACAAAGCCTGAAATACTTACTATCTGGCCTTTTACAGAAAGTTTGTCCACCCCGATCTAAAGACTTGATCCATTTTAAGTTTTATTTGTTTGTTTGTTTATATTTGCAAGAATACGTCACATAATATTCTAAGTATACTAAGCATGTCCTGCTGCATCACACGGGGAGGCACATACTGTGATGTTTCATTGTCACACTTTCAGTGATGTTGAGATTAATCAGTGATTTCAGAGGTGTTAGCCTGATACATTGCTTATAAAACACCCTTTTGCTGTTTGTCCTAATGGTTTCGGCATCCGCTGATGATTGTTGCTTAGATGTTTCACTAAATATTGTAAAATGCTTATTTTATACTTTCATCATTCCCTTTGCATTTATTAGTTGGAATTCTTCAGTATACAAAAATAAGGTTCAAGAACTGTAATAACTATTTGGTTACCCTGAAACTCAGTTCAGGAAAGGTCAGACAAATGCTTGTTTTTTTGCTATTATTTACCGATTTTTAGAATAATAAATTGGTGTCCTAACAATCTCTAGAAGTGGCCATTAAGTGCTTTTTGTAAGTATTAATACTTATAATTTCTTAGAGGTTTATGTATTTGATGTTTCCAGTAATTACAGATAATAGTTTTAATGCCCAAAGTGTGCCAGCTTTAGGGGCCTCTTAAAGTTGGTTTTGTGTGTGTGTGTGCGCGCTTTTAAAAAGGCCTCATTAGTATTTGATAGCTTCCTTGCTTTTTGGCACAAGAAGCTGTGCCATTTTGTGCATTTCTTCCCTCACATCTGGAATTGATAATTTATCCAAGGAGCCCTAGTTCCACTGGTGGCTCAACAAAGGCTGTTGCCACCTCCACTCCACTGAAATAGCATATCACTGTCACCAAAGACTCCAGCTTTCTAAATCCAGGGGTGCCTTATCACTTCTTATCTCACTTGACTTATCTGTGGCTTTCGAGGAGGTTAATCACTCCCTCCTCCTCCTGAAAATGCTTTCTTCACTTGGTTTGCAGGAACACTACACTACACTCTCATGACTTCTCTCCTACTTTATGCGCATCTGCTTGGTCTCTGTTGCTGGTTTTTCCTCATCTTTTTAACCTCTTAATATTGGGTGCCTCAATGCTCAGTCCTTGAATCTATTTTTACTTGTTGTCTACATTGACATTCTTTGAGATGTCATCAGTTTTATGACTTTGAATAACATCAGCATGCCAATTATTCCTAAACTTATCTCCAACCTAAACAAATCCCCTGAATTCCAGATTTATACATTAAAATGCCTACTAAACTTCCCCACTTGGATAACCAAAAGTATCTCAGACTTAACATGTCTAAAAACAAGCTCCTAATCTTGCCAACGTCTACTTCAATGAAAGCTTGCTTCTTCCAAAATCTTTATCTTACAAATGATCATCTCATTGTTCCTTCACATCTTCGGGCCAATTTTTTTTTTTTTTTTTTTTTCGAGACAGAGTCTCGCTCTGTCGCCCAGGCTGGAGTGCAGTGGCGCGATCTGGGCTCACTGCAAGCTCCGCCTCCCGGGTTCACACCTTTCTCCTGCCTCAGCCTCCTGAGTAGCTGGGACTACAGGCACCCGCCACCATGCCCAGCTAATTTTTTGTATTTTTAGTAGAGACGGGGTTTCACCGTGTTAGCCAGGATGGTCTCGATCTCCTGACCTCATGATCCACCCACCTCGGCCTCCCAAAGTGCTGGGATTACAGGCATAAGCCACCCCGCCCGTCATGCCATTTTTATGTACCTCTCCTACACCCCACATCAGGAGATCTTATACGTTCTACTTCAAATTATATCCAGAATCAGAGCGCTTCTTAAGACCTCCAGTGCTACCATCTGTGCAAACCACTGTCATTTCTCTTCTGGATTATTGCAGTAACCGAACTGCTCTCTCTGCTTCTGCCCTTGACCCTCCCCTTTGATCTTTCTTAGTACAACAGTCTTTGTGTTTTTATTAAAATATAAGCCAAATTGTGTTCCCACCTCTGCTAAAACCTTCACGTGGTTCCCCATCTTGCTCAAAGTAAAAGACAAAGACCATCATATGACTTATAAGTCTCTGTCATTTGGCTTCAGATAACCTCTCTGGCATTTACTTTCAACCCCTCTTTCTGCCTGTGTTACTCTAGTCACAGGCCTCTTTATTGTTGCTCTTCAGGCCTACCAGTCATGCTCCCTGATAGGGGCTTTTGATTTGCTTATTCCTCAGCTAAAATGCTCTTCCTTCAAATGTCCTCATAGCAACTTCTTACCTCCTTCAGATGTTATTTTCTCAGCCAGATCTTCCCCCAATCTCTCTATTTAAAATTGTAATCCTCTCCAGCACTCCCTATCCCTTCTGCCTGCTTTAACTCTTCTCAATAGAACTGAAAACAATCTAACACACAATATGGTTTACTTATTTATGTGTTTGTTGTCTGCCTCTACTACTAGAAGTTATGTTCTATGAGGCCAGGGATTTTTGTCTTATTTGTTTACTGCTATATTACTAGCACCTATAAGAGTACCTGACAGATAATATTTTTGAAACAAGTGGATCAATAGACTTGTTAAGAGGATTAGATGAAACAATACATCCAAAGCTCTTAGCATAATGAATGGTAACTATTGGTATTATCATTATTATTATGAACGGTTTTATTTCCTCTGTATGAATTCATTTACTAATCTAAGTCAACAGTGACTTTCCAGAGAAGGGAAAGGGGATCAGCATAGGTAGGGACCATATGACTGATTTCTTCTGGGCTGTATTCATTAGTAGTCCAACATCTACACCTCTGTGGCCTATGTCAGTGTGAGATTAGTAATAGGCTATTGATTTTTCCTTATAAGGTTGTTTGGAAAAATCTTTTAAAAATCTTCATCTTTACAAAGTATCTTTTCTCTTAATTCTCAATAAACATAAAGTTCAGGCTACAAGAGGAGCTCTTTCCTTCATAGCCATTAACTCAGAGAGGTCTTATGCCAATTCAGGTCTCAAAGGAACTTATCCACCTCATAAAAATATCTCTCCTTGCATTATATATGTTACGACCACATGGCAGGAATGTTTGATAAGCACCCAAGAAAGTCAAATGATTCACTTCTGCAGCTTTAAAATTATGAATGGAGTACTATTTTATAGCAAAATATCAAAACACACTTCTTAGAACAGTTAAACTACAGCCAAGTAGTCATCATTTTTTTTTTATTATACTTTAAGTTCTA
>NW_012103810.1:1650192-1710356 GCF_000951045.1 Mandrillus leucophaeus
GCGGACTGCTGTGCTAGCAATGAGGAAGGCTCCGTGGGCGTGGGACCCTCCCGGCCAGGTGTGGGATATAATCTGGTGTGCCCGTTTGCTTAAAGCGCAGTATTGGGGTGGGAGTTACCCGATTTTCCAGGCGTTGTGTGTCTCTGTTCCCCTGGCTAGGAAAAAGGATTCCCTTCCCCCTTGTGCTTCCCAGGTGAGGCGATGCCTCACCCTGCTTCAGCTCTCGCTGGTCATGCTGCAAGAGCTGACCAGCACCGATTGTCCAGCACCCCCCAGTGAGATGAACCCAGTACCTCAGTTGATAATGCAGAAATCACCTGTTTTCTGTGTCGCTCACGCTGCAAGCTGGAGACTGGAGCTGTTCCTATTCGGCCATCTTGCTCCACCTAACCCAAGTAGTTATCATTTTATTTTTTATTTTAGTTTAGTGAAAAGTACTTTTTCAGACAGTCTTGCTCTGTCACCCAAGGCTGGAGTGCAATGGCGCAGTCTTGGCTCACTGCAACCTGAGTTCAAGCGATTCTCCTGCCTCAGCCTCCTGAGTAGCTGGGACTATAGGCGCCCGCCTCCACGTCCCGCAAATTGTTTGAATTTTTTGTAAGAAACGGGGTTTCATCATGTTAGCCAGGATGGTTTCGGTCTCCTGACCTCATAATCCGCCTGCTTTGGCCTCCCAAAGTGCTGGGATTACAGGCGTGAAGTACTATTTATCTTAATGAAGTAATATGATTTGCCAGATCTAGGCATATGAAATTATCAGTAAACAAAAAATAAAAGTAAAAAATCTATGCTTTTATGACATTCACATAGTGGGCAAGAGAAAAGATTCTGGAACCAGACTATGGGAGTTTGAATCCTAGTGTTTGCTGTTTATCATCTAAGGGACCCTAGGCAACCTACTTAAACTCTTGTCTCTCAGCTGCCTTGCCTATAAAATGAGGATGATAAAAGTGCATACCCTTTGGTCTTAATGATGAAGTAAACATGGCTTATTGAATGTCTAATAGATTATCTCATTTGCTAATTTTGACAACCCTGTGAGGCAAATATTGTTTCCATTTCACAGAAGTAACTCATCCTTTATATGAGAACAAAAGTCCTTGCCCATGGTGACCTGGCTAGTACATGGTGAAGCCAGAATTATTTTACCCTGCTCACTGCACAACCAACATATATTTTTTTAAGAGACAGGGTTTTGCTGTGTTGGCCAGGCTGCTTGAGTGCAGTGGTGTGATCATAGCTCACTGTAGCTTTGAATTCACAGGCTGAAGCAATCCTCCTGCCTTAGCCAGAGTAGCTAGGACTACAGGTGTGCACCACCATGCCTAGCTATTTTATGTAAAATTTTATTTATTTATTTATTTATGTATTTATTTTTATTTATTTATTTTGCAGAAATGGGCTCTTACTATGTCACCCAAGCTGGTCTTGAACTCCAGGCCTCAAGCCATCCTCCTGCTTTGGCTTCCCAAAGTGCTAGGAATACAGACATAAGCCACTGCCCCTGGCCTGAACATAGTATTTTTAAAGTAAACTTTTAACTGAAATTTAACATACAGTTTATATACATAAAAGCATAGAAATAATAAAGTTTACAAAGTGAATACACCCGTATATCTACCTCCCTTCCAGATCAAGAAATAGAACATTACCATCACCCCAAAGCCTCCCTTCTCATTCCTCCCAAACACTCTTTCCCTAAAGTTAACTATTTTTCTGGCTTTTATCACTACAGATTAGTTTTTCCATTAGAATACTTTACATAAATGAATCATACAGTATGTATTCTTTTGTGTCTGGTTTTTTTTCCTCTCAACTTTATATTCGTGAGCGTCATCCTTTTTTTTTTTTTTTTTTTTTTGGAGAGTGTGTGTCTGTGTGTGTGTGTTTGAGGACAAGGTCTGCTCTTTCACCCAGGCTGGATTGTAGTGGCATACACACAGCTCACTGCAGCCTTGACCTCCTGGGCTTAGTCCATCCTCCTGCCTCAGCCTCCCATGTAGCTGGGACTCCAGGCACATGCCACCACGTCCAGCTATTTTATTTTATTTTATTTTATTTTATTTTATTTTAATTTTATTTTATCATTTTCTTTTTGTCGAGACAGGGTTTCACCATGTTGCCCAGGCTGATCTCAAACTTCTGGGTTTAAGTGACCTGCCCACATTGGCTTCCCAAAGTGCTGAGATTAGAGGTTTGAGCCACCGTGCCTGCTGAGTGTCATCCTTATTGGTATGTGTAGCAGTATTCTACCCATTTTGATTGTACTTACATGAATATACCATAATTTATTACCCATTCTTCTGTTTGTAGTAATTATTACAGTATACATTCCTGATATAATAAAAATCTACTCTAAACTACTTTTCTATTTCCCATCCAATGCAAGTACCTTATAGTGCTTTAATTTCATTTACCTCCTTCCTGATTTTTTGTGCTATTGGGTTTGTATATTTAATTTTGTATGTATTTTTAGCCTCACAAGACATTGTTATCATTGTTCTATACAGTCAATATTTGTTTAGATTTACCCACTTTTACCCTCTCCACTGTTCTTTATTCCTTCATGAGTTTTCACACTTTTCTCTGGGATTATTTGCCTTCTGCCTGAAGACTTCTGTAGTGTGGGTCTACTAATAATAAACTCTCCTAGTGTTTGTTTATATGAAACCTCTTTTATTTAACCTTCACTATTGAGGGATATTTCTCAGGTACAGAAGTCTAAATTGGCAGATATTTTCTTTCAGAATTTTAAAGATATCACTATTGTCTTTTGGTTCCATAATTGCTTTCGAAAAGTCAGCTGTCTGTCTTATTTATTGCTCCTTTGAATTTAGTGAAACTATTTTTAAGATTTTCTCTTTTCTTTTTGTTTTCAGGAGTTTTACTATGTGCCTAGGAATAGAGTGTTTTGTTTTTTGTTTTTTATCTTGCATGGGGTTTGTTGAGTTTCTTCAGTCTGTGGTTTGATGTCTTTTACTAGTTTTGAAAATTCTTGGCTATGATCTCTTCAAGTATTGTTCCAATTATGTCTCTCTTTACTCTCCTTATGAAACTCAAATTATGTGAATATGGGACTTTTTCACCATGTCACATATATTTGCAAAAGTGGAAAAACAAAGTGGAGATGCCTGTAAAGTTACTGAGCCTGAGGAAGTTGCCATGATCAACCACCACTACCTTCTAAGGAGAATGTCTTTTGCTTTGAAAACTAATGAGTTTCTCTTATTGGAAAACTCTAATCTGGAACCACAAATGGAAGAGGATTCCAGGAAACACAGGTCCCAGCCACAGATGGGAGCTCCAATGCTAACTGGACATTGGATGATAAAACCGAGATGTTTAACTTTAGGGCATAGTAATTCAAATACTCACAGAGTCCTTACAAAGTTAATAAAAAAATTTTTCTATGTTATTCTAAAATGTAGAACTCAAACCAAGGGATAGAAAGAAGCAATGAGCAAATGCAGTATATTTGTACAAACTGTAGCATTTATCTCAATGGCTTCTCTTCCATTATAACTATGTAACAGACCATTTTTTTCTTCTTTTGAAAGGAATACAAGCCTCCCTTGTTTTTCTCAAAGAAGTCCAATTTTAAAGGCAGGCTCTATACTGCCAACAGTAGATGTACTCACACTGTCAGAAATATCTACAATGAAACTGGATTTTAAGGAGAAAACCTGTTTTTCAGCTGTATGTTAATATTTCACATCACTGATTCCTAGAGAATGAGCAGAAAATTCTTATATTCCCCAATGAAGTGTATCTGAATATTAAGAAATTCTGTTTTACTTTTCTAGAAGGAATCTCAAGGAATTTGGATTTATCCCCCTACTGCCCACCCCTTCTACCACTATGAGCCAATGTTATTAACAAAAGTGTGTTTTATCCTAGGAGATAAGAGGGGAAAATGAGTGAGGGCCAATGTTCCACATTAAGCTGAAGAGAGATACATTTATCTAGTGTGTAAGTTGGCTATTGCCATATAATAAATTATCCCAAAACATATGCATTAATACAATAGTAAATATTTCTTATTCTCACAGTTTCTGTGGGTCAGATGTTTGGGGATGGCTTAGCTTGGTGATTCTAGCTAGGGGTCTCTCATGAGGTTGTAACCAAGATGTCAGCTGGAGCTATAGTAATCCAAAGGCTTGGCGGGGTAGAGGACCTGCATCTAAGATGATTTATTCACATGTCTGGCAAGATGGCCCTGACTATTGGCAGGATGCCTCAGTTTCCTGCCACATTGACATCTGCTTAGGGTTAGTTGAGTACCTTTACAATATGGGACTTTGTACCCCCAGAGCAAGTGATCCAGGAAAGGAAAGCAGAAGGAGTGATGTCTTTTATGACTTGTCCTCAGAAGTCACACACCAACATATGTGCTGTATTCTTCTGGTTATATAAACTAATCCTATATGATTAATGTCACAGAAGACTACACAAGGGTGTGAACACCAGGAAGCAAGAATCACTGGGGCCATCTTAAAGGCTGGGTACCATACCCAGTCAATAAGAAAAGTAAACCAAACTTTATAATTTTGTTGGGCTTCTTCCAAGTTGGTAAACATTAGACTATTACAAAAACAGGAGTTGAATCAATGACTTTTTAGTATAATTTATGATTAGTGCATATATGTCATACTCTTTGTGGATATACTGTATATCATATCATACTCTAGTAAGAAATGTTAAATTATTTAATACATTGAAAATAAAGATTTTACCTTTTTAATGCCTGTCAATGTACATGATTCTGAAAGTAAAACTTGAAAAGAGTAGGATAAATCCATTTTCAGGGAAAACATGTGGTGAATCTTCTTTACTGTCGTTCACAGGGATTGGTGGAATTCAAGAATGTTCTGCTAAAGGAATACACCTATTAATGGAAACATCCAGGCGAAAGTAGAATCAGCTTGCCATCCTTGTTCTAATATACCTTTCACAAGCCTCTTCTGAAAGAAATTTAAACAAATGTACAGAGTCATTGTTAATTATCTTCCTGCTTGAAAAGCCAGTGCATAAGTTCATCTCCTTTCTGTGTCTTTAAGTGCTTACACGATAGTCTGTTAGTTTTAGACCAATGGTGAATGCTGATGGCTGCATGGATTTCAGGAAAACATATTTTCCAGATTCTTTGCCATAGGAATAAAACTTTCTCAAATTTAGAATTTACAGATTGTTAAGCACACTATATTCTTTTCCAAATATATCCTTCATTCTTCATGACATTATGTAGTTAGAGCTGACCATATACTGGGTGAGTAGTAATCCCTCAGGAACAGAGGGAACTTTCTTATGTGACAAAGTATTTGCCAAAAGTTTACAGAAAATATCATACTTGCCAGCAGTGACATACCAAGAGTGGGGAAGTGAGAGTAATCTGCCCAAGGTGCAGGCAATAAAGGGATATGGGACTGTAGACATTTTTTTCCTCTTTAAAAGTGTTTAATTTGTAGAAAATTTTAATACAATAATAATACCGACCAAAGCTCGATCAAGTTTTTGTTCACGGTTGTAAACTTAAATTATATTAGTTATAAAGTACTACCCCCTAAAAAATAATCTGATCATTTGTAGAGTTTACTGTTTCAGATGCATTTTTTCTTCACATGTAACATTTTCGGAAACTGGAAACCACTGTCCATTCTTTTCTGTCTCATTAATAGAAAATGCTGCATAATATAGGTGTAATATAGGTGTAAAAGGACAAGATATAATATAGGACATAATATAGGTGTAAAAGGACAAGATAGAGTGCTCATTATGAAGTTGCATGATATAGTTTGGCTGTGTCTCCACCCAAATCTCATCTTGCATTGTAGCTCCCCACAGTCTCATATGTCATGGGAGGGACCCGGTGGGAGGTAATTGAATCATGGGGGCGGGTCTTTCCCATGCTATTCTCGTGGCAGTGAATAAGTCTCACGAGATCTGATGGTTTCATAAATGGGAGTTCCCCTGCACAAGTTCTCTCTCTTGTCTGCTGCCATGTAAGATACGCCTTTTGCCTTCTGCCATGATCGTGAGGCCTCCCCAGCCATGTGGAAGTGTGAGTCCATTAAACCTCCTTTTCTTTGCTGGGTATGGTGGCTCATGCCTATAATCCCAGCATTTTGGGAGGCTGAGGCAGGTAGACCACTTGAGGTCAGGAGTTTGAGACCAGCCTGGCCAACATGGTGCAACCCCATTTCTATTAAAAAAAAAAAAATACAGAAATTAGCCAGGCATGGTGGTGCATGCCTGTAATCTCAGCTACCCAGGAGGGTGAGGCAGGAGAACCAGTTGAACTTGGGAGGCGGAGGTTGCAGTGAGCTGAGATTGTGCCACGGCACTCCAGCCTGGGTGACAGAGCGAGACTCCGTTTCAAAAAAAAAGAAAAGAAAAAAAATACCCTCCTTTTCTTTATAAATTACTCAGTCTTGGGTATGTCTTTATCAGCAGCATGAAAATGGACTAATACACTGTGTATGCAATAAAGATAACTTTTATTTTGTTTTTTGAGACAGGTCTCACTCTGTCAACTACACTCAGGTGGGAGTGTAGTGGTGCCATCTCAGCTCACTGCAACCTCCACTTCCTGGACTCAGGTGATCCTGAGTAGCTGGGACCACAGGTGTGCAACAGCACACTTGGATAATTTTTTGTATTTTTGGTAGAGATGGGGTTTTGCCATGTTGCCCAGTCTGCTCTCGAACTGCTGACCTCAAGCAATCCATTTGCCTCAGCCTCCCAAAGTGCTGGGATTACAGGAGTGAGCCATGGCACCCAGCTGCAATAAAGAGAAATTTTAAAAAGTGAATCTCAATCTTTGAAGTTTTGCGTAATCCAAAAGAAAATACATGATTTTTCTTTTATGAGTTATCTTGTTTTCTGGTGTAAACTAGAGGTTAATCATACACAAAAATATTTGCAAACAGCCAGAATCAGTCTCCAACAATGTACAGTGAGATTCTAAACTTTAAAATTGTTCCTTGAAGATCACCACATAAAAATTGTGGAGAAGGCCATTAACTGTGCAACGAGAACAAAAAATGTAAGGAAATATAAATTAGGAAAAGAAACCATTTTTTAAAGAATAACAGGAGACATGGTAAAGCACTGGTCTTACACTGCCAGAAAAAATATAAAGAGTAATGCTTGAGTGTCTTAATAATTTTCTTCAAGAACTGTTCACTCTTAAGAAAAGGATCGAATATTTTCAAGGTTTGCTGTCATTCAGCCATTTTCTCACAGTACACCGTAGAAAAGACAACCCACAGAGTGGTTGAATATTGCAATGCATATAACTGAGAAGAACTAGTAACTAAAACATGGGCAATAAGAACTTATATAGATTAATAAGAAAAAAGACTACTCAATAAAAGTAGCCTTTAGGAAAAATAAGACTACTCATTTTTCAATAGAAAAATGGGCAAAAGATGTAAACAGTCAATTTACCAAGAATGAAGTCCAATGAAAATAAACACTAAAAAGGCATCAAACAAAAATAATAATCAGGGGAATGCCAATTAAAACAGCAGGGGATACTACTCCCCCACCAATACAGCTACTTTAGAAAGTTTGATTAAGACCAAGTATTATTCTCATTTAAACAGCATATATACTAAAATTGAAAGGATACAGAGATTAGCATGGCCCATTCAAGGATGACAAACATATTTATGAAGTGTTTCACATTAAAAAAACAAAGATGAAGTGTTGACAAGAATGTAAAGCAACTGAAACTCTCATATATGGCTGGTGACACTGGTGACACTTGGGAAAAAATTTGGCCCTATTTGTTAAACCTTAAGGTTGCATGTCTTATAACAATTTCTCTCAACTATGAATAGCACCATGCAAGGTTTGTGGGTGTTTTTTGTTTGTTTGTTTTTTGAGACGGAGTCTCGCTCTGTCGCCCAGGCTGGAGTGCAGTGACGTAATGCAACCTCTGCCTCCCAGGTTCAAGCGATTCTCCTGCCTCAGCCTCCTGAGTAGCTGGGATTACAGGCATGCGCCACCACACCTGGCTAATTTTTTTCTTTTTTCTTTCTTTTTTTTTTTGAGATGAAGTCTTCCTCTGTTGCCTAGGCTGGAGTGCAGTGGTTTGATCTCGGCTCATTGCAACCTCTGTCTCCCAGGTTCAAGTGATTCTCCTGCCTCAGCCTCCCCAGTAGCTGTGATTACAGGCACCTGCCACCACACCCAGCTGGTTTTTGTATTTTTAGTAGAGATGGGATTTCACCATGTTGGCCAGGCTGGTCTCAAACTCCTGACCTCAGGTGATCCATCCACCTCGGCCTCCAAAGTGCTGGGATTACAGGCGTGAGCCACTGCACCCGGCCGATGCCTGGCTAATTTTTATATTTTTAGTAAAGATGGGGGTTTCGCCATGTTGGCCAGGCTGGTCTTGAACTCCTGATCGCAAGTGTTCCGCATGCCTTGGCCTCCCAAAGTGCTGAAATTACAGGCATGAGCCACTGCACCCAGCCAATTTTAACTTGTTATCATAGACTTATGTATATTTTGTGATAGTAAATGATAAAATAGACTAGTAACTACATGTATCTTGTGAATTCATGACCTTTTTATTAAATGCTTTGATATTTCTAGGCTACACTGTTCATTAGTAAGTTTTCTGAAATTGTCACAAATCTCTAAGAAAATTTCCAATATATTTATTGAAAAAAATTCACATACAAGTGGACCGGCACAATTCAAACCCATGTTGTTCAAGAGTCAACTTTATACTCATATTAAAAACATTTGTGCTACTGTCTGGAAGGTGATGAATCTAAAAGGGAAGGTGTCAAGCCAATATTGAAAACAAAAATAAACAAGAAGGTGATGTGATTTGATACAGCACAAGATACAGGAGATGGTTTGAACTGAGCACCAGAAGCGTAAGTGGTATAGTCAACTTTCAATGAGATATATATATATACACACATATATATATATATTTACTAATCTTCAGTTTCAACCAGTTTTCCCTTGTCTTCAACATACTGGGGCAGTGGTCCCCTGCTAATAACATAATTAACCTTTTGGCTTAAACAAGTAGTGAGAGGGTAAAGGAAGGCAGGATCCTCACTATCTGGGATTCAGACTCCAGTTCTTAAGCTGCACATTGTCCCCTGGAGTGGGGGAGTTGGGAGAGAAAGAAGGTGCCTTAATCCATTTTATGTTGCTGTAAAGGAATACCTGACACTGGGCAATGTATAAAGAAAAGAGGCTTATTTAGCTCATGGTTCTACAGGACGAGAAGTTTAAGGGTATGGCCCTGGCTTCTGGTGAGGGCTTTTGTGCTGCATAACAACGTGGTGAAGAAGGTCAAAGGGGAAGTGGACATGTGCAAAAAGGGGAACCCCTGAGGGGCATCCTGGCCTTCTAACAACCCACTGTGGTGGGAACAAGCCCATTCTTGCAAGAACTCATGCAGTCCGTGGGAACAGCACCAAGCCACTCACGAGGGATCTGCTCCCACACACCAGACCCCTTCCATTAGGCCTCACCTCCCAACACCACCACATCGGGATTAAATTTCAACATGAGTTTTTGTGGGGACAAACAAACCATATCCAAGTCATAGCAGAAGGCAAGACAGAAAGTGGCATGAGTAAGAAATGAGCCAACTGGTTACTACTTTTGATCACTTGGACAGGGTAGGCATAGGCAAAGAAAAGATTTTCACTGGGATAAACATCATTGCTATGTACCCCAGACTGTCTTGTTCCCCAGATTTTGAACCAACAAACTTATTTTCCCTTAAAAGTCCATAGCTGCATAATTCCGATGGCACTGGCTGCAAGTTTCCATTTTTCCTTTCTCAAGGTTCAAGAAGTGCCCTTTTTATTTATTTATTTTTTTGAGACAGAGTCTCACTCTGTTGCTCAGGCTGGAGTGCAGTGATGCGATCTCAGCTTACTGCAACCTCTGCCACCCGGGTTCAGGCAATTCTCCTGAGTCAGCCTCCTGAGTAGCTGGGACTACAGGCACATGCCGCCACATCCAGCTAATTTTTTTGTATTTTAGTGGAGATGGGGTTTCACTGTGATCAGGCTGGTCTCAAACTCCTGAGCTCAGGCAATCCGCCCACCTCAGCCTCCCAAAGTGCTAGAATTACAGGCATGAGTCACTGCGCCTGGCCTATATATATTTTTAATCGATAAGAAGCGTATTCATTTATCTGCACAGTTCTGCAGGCTGTGCAAGAAGCATTGCACCAGAATCCGCTTCCACTCAAAGTAAATAATGTCAAGGTTTGTTGTCATTCAGCCATTTAGGAAGGCAAAGAGGAGCAAGCATCACATGGCAAAAGAGGAAAGAAGAGAGAGGGAGGGGGGTGCCAGGCTCTTTTAAACAATCAGCTCTTGCAAAAACTAATGGAGTGGGAATTCACTCCTGCAAGGAGGGCACCAAGGCCTTCATGAGGCCCCCATGATCCAAACACCTCTCAGTAGGTTCCACCTCCAACACCGAGTATTTTCAGATGAGATATTTTCTACTCTGTCTTGAGAATGGTTTTACAATTTTTCCAGGCCATTTGCCCTCCTGGCAACCTTCCCTGTTCACCTTCTGGCAGGAAATTTTCTTACACGCCTACCTGGCAAAATATGGATCCTCTTCAAGAATTCAGCTTAATTTTCTCCTTCTCTGGACTATATTATATTTTATCCGACATGTTTTTATATTATAAACATATATTTTATCCAATATATTATAATTTAATTATAATTTTATACTATTTTATACTTATAATTTTATTATATTTATAATTTTAATTTATTAAAAGAACCAGGGAACACATTTATATTATATAACATATAATATTGTAATACATGTATATATTATATATAATTTTATTATATTTTATCCAATATAATATTTGGATAAAATATCAAAAATAATTTTTTGAATAAATTTAAGAGGTAGCCTAATATATAAGGGTGACTGTTTTCAGGCCAAACAAATGCAGACAACTCATACATCTATGTGTGCACTTATATTTCAGTAGTCTCTTTTCTTCCTTGTCTCCGTCTCTAAAGCATGAACTCCTTGATGGAAGGGATCATGGTCTTATTTTCCACCTTGGGATACTATGTAATATAGCACACTGCTTAAATGCATAGAGCCAGCACTTCTGGGTTTAAATCTCACACTTACGGAATGTGTATCCTTAAGTAGGTCACCTAGCCTTTCTGTGCCTAAGTTCTCTTATTTGTAAAATGGGCATAATAACAGTAGCAACTTTAAGTAAGGTAAAAGTGAGAGTGAGAGAGTGAGAGTGAGAGATGGGGGAGAGAGACAGCGAGCGCGAGCGCTGGTCTTGAATTCCTGGGCTGAAGCAATTCTGCTTCTGCCTCCCTAAGAGCTGGGATTACAGGCGAGAGCCACTGCACTCCGCCAAACGTTTTATTTTTTAAATTAGATTAAAAACCTTTTCATGACTGTCATTGAGTTACAGATTTTTTTTTTTTTTTAAACAAAAGGTAGCCCAATATATAAAAGGGTCATTGTTTCCAGGTCAAACAAATGCAGATAGCCGTGTTGGAGGGCAAAGGGAAGAGGGAGACTTGGAAGATTCTGGCTGGTAACACTCGACATTCCTCCAGTCTCTGCTACATCTTCCCACCGTCTTGCCGGCCATATGCAAGGTCCCTCCAGTTCCTCTTATTTACCTGTTAGAGGACTACCTTCTCCAGGAAGCCACCTCTGGCGTCCCACGCTTAGGCGCTGTCAGGCAAACTGATCACCCTTTTATGCAACTGCCTGTTTAGCTGATACCACACAACTGTGACTTGCGCAGAGGGGCTATGTCTGATTTTTCTCTGCGGAGAACTCAGGAACGGAACGACTGATCTCTTCAAGCGAATCCTGTTAATAGCTAAGAGCCTCCTCTTAGTTGGATCCCTGTTGTTGACTGATGGAGACGGTTTCCCTTGCCATCAGTCACTCTTTGCCTCTCAGTTTCTCAGCCTCACCTGGAAACTTTAGAAATGAAGACCCTCAGATGTGCTCCCAGGTTCTTTCAGCGATAACCTCTACAACCTTAGGGCATTAGCTCCGCCCCGTCTCGGCTCCTGACCCCGCCCCCTCCCGCACGCTTCCCTAAGCCTGGGTCGCAAGTACGCATGCTCTCCCTTCTTCGTCGTAGCGTGATGACGTAAGCGGCGTTGGCGTGGTGTCGTCGGAGTGGCGGCGCGTGTTGCGGCTCGGGGTCTGCGCATAGGTTTAGAATTGTCGCGGGCAGTGGGGCGCCCTAGCTGCCAACTGCACGTGGTTTGTTTCCGGCGTTTGCCTAGTGTCCTGACCATTCCGCCCCGTTGGAAGTGGGAAACGTAGAGGTTCTGTGGGGACAGAGCTGGGTGTTCTGAAGGAGTAAGCGCGCATCCGAGGGGCTCTGGAGTGCCTTAGAGCAGAGCTGCGGCCGCGGAAGGGGAGCCGCTGAGAAAGGAGGGCCGCTGCAGGCGGGGTTCCAGCCGCGAGGTCTGGGCTGCTCCCGCGGAGGGCCTGGACGGCCGCGCGATGCTGGGAGTCCGCTGTCTGCTTCGGTCCGTGCGCTTCTGTTCCTCCGTCCCTTTCCCCAGGCACAAACCTTCAGCCAAACTGAGCGTGCGGGACGCTCTCGGGGCCCAGAACACGAGTGGGGAGCGCATTAAGGTCCAGGTTGGTGAATGGGAAGGGAGTGGGTTTTTTCTTGTAGGGACTTACATGGCACATGCACATCTAGCTTTTCTTTTACGGTCGGGTCAGACACAACCCCCAGCAGGAAAAAGTTAGAAAGTGTAGGTAGGCTTCGCGGGTTTCCACTTTTCTGCTTTCCATTACTTTTCGCAAAACTGTTCCGATGACTGTAAAGCACTAGAACTTTGCTTTCATAATTCCAGGGTATTACCTGTAAACTTGTTAATCATACCAAAAGGGTAAACGAACAGGCCCCCTTTCTCTGTCTTTATCCCTTATAATGAATATCCAGGTTTATAAAGTGGTTGTCTTGGCCTCCCTCCTTGAGAGCAGAAACCGTGTCTTACCTGCCTTTGTAATCACACATGGCTGACAGTAAATACTTGTTCAAACCATACCTTTTAAACTTTTAGTCACCTCAGTGCCTATTGTGGGGCTCTGCATGTAATTTATTTTTAATGAATTCGGAGAAAGAGTGGAATGTAGCAGTTTGAAAGAGCTCTGGAGTTAAGCAGCCTAGGTTTAAATCTCTGCATAGCGTTTATGCGTTCTACACCCTATTTTCCTCTTATGAAAATAGAGATAATAATTGTCCCTGAGTCCTGAAAATTAAATGAGGTAATGGAAATAAGATACTTAGAACAGTGGCTATAGTCTACAAATGTTAGCTGCTATTAGTTCTCTTGCAAGTATAATATTTGCAGCAGCTCCACATAGAAGAGGTGCAGAATAAACAAGGTGGTTTGACTGTTTCTTATGAGGTTGCTGAAGTACACAGATGTGGTTATTTATTTTTTGAGACAGGATCTAGCTCTGTCACCCAGGCTGGAGTGCAGTGGTGTGATCTCAGTTCACTGCAGTCTCCATTTCCCAGGCTCAAGCAGCCCTCCTGCCTCAGCCTCCAGAGTAGCTGGAACTATAGGCATGCACCACCATACTCTAATTTTTTAAGTTTTTTGTGGAGCTGGGTCTCACTATATTGCCCAGGCTAGTCTCGAACTCCTGGACTCAAGCAGTCCTCCTCCTTCTGCCTCCCAAAGTGCTGGAATTACAGGCATAAGCCTGGCAGATGTGGTTATAATAAATAAATTATTAGTTTTTGAGTAGGTTCTTGCTCTGTCACCCATGATTGTAGTGACAGAGTCATGGCTTGCTGTTGCAGTGATTTTTGTTGTCCTCACATGTCCTTTGCTTTTTAGCAGTATGGCCGATCTGCTCCTCTTTGCATTTCTTTGAGTTCCATATTCTTTCCATAGGTCTGTTTGTCTGTTAATTAGGCATACACGTTAATGATACTTTGTGCGCTAGTCAAGAGAAAAATTCAAAGATGAAAAGAGAACCTGCTGCCCAGGTTAGAGGATTTCAGTTTAGTCCTGTGAGATCTGATATGGTAGCTACCAGCCACTTTTGGCTCTAAGCACTTGAAGTTTGACTGGTCCAAATTGAGATGTGCTTTAAGTGTAAAATACATACCAATTTTGAAGAACCAAAAAGAATGCAAAATATCTCAATATGTTTTTATATTGATTATATGTTGATAATATTTGGGGCATAATAGGTTAAGTAAAATATTTCACCTATTTTTATGTTCAACATGGCCACAAAAAGAAATTTTAAATTAAACATGTGACTCATTATATTTCTGTTGGACAGCCCTGCTCCAATGGTTAAAACAAATAATTTTAGCAATAGGATAGTTGGTAGTAAGGTAAGTAAAGAACTGTAAGAAAACAGGAAGTTAACGTAACTGAGAAAGTTAAGGAAGATATCTTGAATGAGGTGACGTTTCAGCCAAGTTCTGAAGGATGTGTTCCCTAGGCAGGGTAACTGGAGATGGGGCAGAATTATAATAGCGTCCCAGAAAAGCTCGTTGATAAGAACATGAACTTTGAAGTAAGAACTTCCTTTTGAATTCCAACTCTACTAATTGGTGACTATGTCCTGGAATATTTAGAGAGGTTTTCCTGACATCTCTAAGTAATGTTTCTTCAGCTCTAAAATGATAACCGCTTCATTAAGTTCTTCTGAGGATTAAGTAGCATAATATTTATACAGAGCTTAGAATAGAACCACATTACAAAGTGCTCAATAAATGTTAACTTTAACAAGTGAAAGAAAAAGTGGTCGTTTGGAATTAGTTTTTTTTTTTTTTTTTTTTTTGAGATGGAGTCTTGCTCTGTCACCCAGGCTGGAGTGCAGTGGCGCGATCTTCGCTCACTGCAACCTCTACCTCCCGAGTTCAAGCGATTCTTCTGCCTCAGCCTCCCAGTAACTGGGACTACAAGCGAGCGCCAACACGCCTGGCTAATTTTTGTATTTTCAGTAGAGACAGCGTTTCATCATGTTGGCCAGGCTGGTCTCGAACTCCCGACCTCAAGTGATCCGTCCTCCTCGGCCTCCCAAAGTGCTGGGATTTCTGCACCCAGCCTGGAAATTACTGTTGATTTAGAATCACCAAAGAGGAAGTGCCTTCTGGGCAGCATGGTGAGATGAAACCAGAAAGAAGGGCGTACCCCATATCCTGAGAAAGGCACCAAGATATGTGCCCTGTTATTTATTGTTGGGCCAGGGGGCAGGGGTCTTGGAGGAAATACCTGGAATTGCCGATATTGGGAAGATTGGTTATATGAATTAGGCTCATCAATGTGAAGGAATTTGAAGGAATGTGAGGCATCCATTCGAAATGTTGTGCTTTATTATGAAAACAAAGGATAGAATACCAAAGTGTGTATCCCATTGTGATTGAACATATAAAATTAAGTATGCATATTGGTGAACTAAAAGAAGTCGATTTGTTGAGGCAGGATTGTGCGTACATGTTTTTCTTTCATTTAGTCTATGTGTGTGTATGTGTAATGAAAACATAAAATGTTTTACTCTCACATTAGAACTATTTCTCTTCCTTAGGGATGGATTCGTTCTGTCCGATCCCAGAAGGAAGTCTTGTTCCTGCATGTAAATGATGGGTCATCTTTGGAAAGCCTTCAGGTTGTTGCAGATTCAAGCCTTGACAGTAGGTGAGTTTTGTTTTTTAAAAGAATTCTTTGATTTTTGTTTTTCACCTCTAGTGCTTCTCCCTTCCCTAAACCAGTGTTTACATTGAACCCTGAGTAATCTTTTGAAACAAATCTGCTTTTATAGCTTTGAGGATCAAGTCCAAATATTTGGAATCAAGATCCTTCAAGCTCAGGCCTTTCCTCCTCTATTTGACATCATCACATGCTGATATCCCCAACCTATGCTTCACTTCAGTCTTTCTTAATTACTTGCGGCTCCCGTAAGCTGTTCTGCTCTTTCCTAATAGCATTTGTACATCTTGCTGCCTCTGCCCAATACAGCCTCTTCTCCTCTTGTCTTTCATAGTTCCTGCTTAGTTAGGCATCATCTGATGTTCCTATCCCATAACTGTGTCAGGTACCCCTTTTTTGTGCTCCCATAGCATCCCGTGCCTACATCTGTGTTAAAACATATCACATTGGATGGTAATCAACTGTATTCCTATTTGACTTCTCCTGCTAGACTCTTAATTTCCTGAGGTTAGGAATGGCATCTCATTCTTTTTTGTATTCTTGACCTCTAGCATAGTGCTGACAATATGACAAATTATTGCCTGTTGAATAAATGGAAGAAACTTTATGGTCTCATTCATTAGGTTTTAAAATTAACACTAGGTCAGGTGTGGTGGTTCACGTCTGTAATCCCAGCACTTTGGGAGGCCGAGACAGATGGATCACTTGAGTCAAGGAGTTCAAGACCAGCCTAGGCAAAATAGTAAAACCCCATCTCTACCAAAAATATAAAAATGAGTTGGGCATGGTGGTATGTACCAATAATCTCAGCTACTCGGGAGGCTGAGGCTAGAGCATGTCTTGAGCCCTGGAGGTCAAGGCTGTGGTGAGCCAAGATCTTGCCACGGTGTTGCAGCCTATGTGATAGAGCCCTGTCTCCAAAAAAAAAACCCCGAAACCAAAAACTAACGCCATTTTAATGTTAGGTATCAGCTCTGAGGAAGAGAACATTATTCTAATTTGTTAGAATAAGAGTGCTTTGCTATTCTGAGGATTGTTAGGGTTAATGCTGTTTACACATTGAATAGGTTAATGGATCAGAGACTATGTGGTGAACTGGGCAGAACAAAAAAAAATTGTTGTAATAGTAACTTTTTTTTTTTTTTTTTGGAGTGAGTCTGACTCTGTCGCCCAGGCTGGAGTATGGTGGCATGATCTCAGTTCACTGCAACCTCTGCCTCATGAGTTCAAGCAATTCTAGTGCCTCAGTCTCCTGAGTAGTTGGGATTACAGGTGTGTGTCACCACACTGGGCTAATTTTTTGTATTTTTAGTAGAGACAGAGTTTTACCATGTTGGCCAGGCTGGTCTTGAATTCCTGACCTCAAGTGATCTGCCTGCCTCAGCCTCCCAAAGTGCTGGGATTACAGGCATGAGCCACCACACCTGGCCCTATTATTAATGGTAACCTTTTAAAAACTTTGTAATTGTTTTGATTGTTTATATCAGTGTAGCAATCACATGCGTCTAATGGGACCTAGATTTTAGAGTTTCTGGAGGATGACTCTTTGAGATATTCCCAGGAAACCTTAGGATAGTATTTATATTCATATATGTCAGGTATTACATATTTTAAGTCAGAGCATCTCAAATTACCCTCTCAGGTTGATGAAAGTATACCAGATTTCCCCACCCATAATGCAATAGTGGACAATCAGGTGGAGAATCTCCTGACTTACTTTAATAAAATTTATTGTGTTGCTATAATATTTTAATAGTTTATTAGGAAGGCACTTATTGTTATACTTACTGCAATTATGAAATGTTAGAACTAAAACAGATGGGCTGGACATGGTGGCTCATGCCTCTAATCCCAGGACTTTGGGAGGCCAAGGCAGGAGGATTGCTTGAGCCCAGGTGTTCAAGACCAGCCTTGGCAGCATAGTGAGACCTGGTCTCTTTAAAGAAAAGAAAAAAGAATTAGAACAGATGTACTATCATTTACGAGTTCCTTTTTTAATAGATCATTCTTAAATGAACTTAGATGACTTTTCATACTTGTCATACAGTTAATTTGTGGGTGAACTTGAACTCGAACCTAATCTTATTAACCAGAAAGTAGCACCTTATGTGATCACCAGCCAACTAAGTAAAAAAAAAAAAAAATTTTTAATTGCAAAAATAGGACAGAGAATTCCCGGCTAATTTTATTTTGATTTGCAGTTTTCGCATGTATTCTGTAATCTTTTGAAAGTTTTTGGCCAACTAACTTTTTAATAAGGGCAATTGTACAACCTCTTAATTCTGAATTATACAAATTCTTAACTCTATTTGTTCCCATTTTAAAGCTTATGGAATTCATTTTTATAATTTTATACTGTATTTATACAACAGATTATCCATTGATTCTGAAGATTATTTAACCAATTGAAGGTAAAAGCTTTTGTCATTAAGTATTTTAATGTTCTTATTGCATAGTTGATATTAAAATGAAGGTTGTATATAATGATATTTATCTTGTTTTTTGTTACTGTAGAGAATTAACTTTTGGGAGTTCTGTGGAAATACAAGGGCAGCTGATAAAAAGTCCATCCAAAGGGCAAAATGTGGAACTGAAGGCAGAAAAAATTAAAATTGTTGGAAATTGTGATGCCAAGGTATGATTTCTGACACTTCTGTGGAGGCTATTTAGGCTTTAATTAAGACAGCAATCTGTTTTAAGTGTGATTATTAGGAAGATGAAACTTAGAATATATTTCATTTGCAATTCACCAGATAATTGAAACAAGCCCTACAACCTGAAGAGGCAGTAGCAAAAATTATTTATGTAGATAGCTTAGTGAGAGGTAAGTGTTAATTTTGCATCTCTGTGGTGTGTGTCACAGTTAAAACTTGCTGCTTTTACAAGCATGCCCAGTCAGCCACAGTGATATACCAGGGCGGGCTCGTTCTTAGGAAAGCCAGGAATGACTTTTGCATGATCTAGAACCGATCATCCAATAATGGTTGGCTCTAGCCACCTTTGGCTGTTTGGTATTAAATCAATTGAAATTCAATAAAAAAAATCCAGTTCCTCAGTGGCATTATCCACATTTCAAGTGCTCAGTAGTTGCATGTGGCTACTGGCTACTATATTGGATAGCACAAAACATTTCTATTTATCACAAAGTTCTGTTGGGTGATGCCGATCAATAGTATTATAATGCTTAGGCTGAACAGAGGCAAGAAATTCGGCATTAAGACATGTTTATGCCTGTTTTTGCAAGACTCTTCTGTTAGCTTCATATTTATAAGCTTGATAAAGAGGTTAGAGAGAATAAAAGATTATTAATCAGATTCTTTAAATTTACAATGGAGAAAATGAGGCCTAGCCAGATGAAATGATTTACTTAACATTATGAGCTGATGTGACGCAGCTGAAATTTGTATTCTAGCCATTTGAATCCTCTGTGTTTTTGCTATACCTGTTTTCAAACATTTAATGAACAAAAGCGAGGAAATACAGGAAAATTGCATCATTTTAATTCATTGTTAATTCTTTCAGTATAATAGGAAGAAATGTAAGGAAATAAAGGAAGAAAATGCAATTTTTGTTAAAATGTCATCCTTAATTTCCAAGAAATTCTGATTGACATGTAAAATCAGGAATCAGGTTCTAAGATTTCTGAAAAATAGAGTGTAGAATAATTTGGAAATCAAGAGCGTAATATAGAAGGTAACCATTTTTCTTTTTAGTTGTTTATAGGGATCTGTGATTATTAAAAATTTGCCATGTGTTTCACTACAGTAGTTCACCCTTGTCTGTGGTTTTGCTTTTCACAGTTTGTTGCCCACAGTGAACTGTGGTCTCAAAATATTACATGGAAAATTCCAGAAATAAACAATTCTTAAGTTTTAATTTCATGCCATTCTCATTGTGTGATGGAATCTTGAGGTGTCTTGCTCTATTGCGCCTAGAATGTGAATCATCCTTTTGTCCAGCTTATCTGTACTTTATATACTACCTGGCCATTGTTGTCAAAGAAAAAACATAATGTTTATATGGTTTGATACTGTCCGTGGTTTTAGGTATCCACTGGGGGTCTTGGAACATATCCCCTGTGGGTAAATGGGGGACTACTATATTCTTAAATTGTTCTTCCTGGGCTTCTTTGGTGTTGATGGCTTCGTCTTCCCTGAAGCCCTTCGATTCAGTATCATTTTGAAATATTCCGAGATTAGGGAATTCTGACCCCTAGAATTATGATATGGTCACATTTTCACTTTTAGTAAGTATGGTGCTTTTTTCTATATAACATAAGAGTTTGTATGTGTACAAGACTTAAAAAGAATGGATGAGACTGAAAGAAACAGGCTGCCAGTGTAGCTCTTTTTTAGCTTCTCTGTTATCTTTTTAATTAAAACTTTGATTTTTGTCTGAAAGGATGTGTCTGTCTTAATCTTTTAACATGAATGTGAGCAGAGTAGACATATTTCAATGTGGAACCATAATTTTCTTTCAGACTTTTTGTAAATCTTTACTACTCTGCTAGATGGAAGTATGTTGATAATAGTAATAAATTGCACCAATTGATTGTGACTGATCATGGGCTTTCAAGTCATATAGGTAATTTTAAAATGGAACACCAGCCTGTGTGTACATGTTTAATATCTACAATGTTTTGAACTCCTGTGTGCCAAACAGTGGAAATTTTGCATAATTAATCATAACCTATTTGTAAGAAGTGATTCACAGCTAATGGATACAAACGTGATAAATAACAGATGAGTTTCAATGATATTAGCTCAATTATTGGGCTAATAAGTGGTAGAGCTAGATTGAAACCTACCATCTCTCTGATTCCATCCTACCATTCCACTTACCTGGTGGAAATAATGTGGATTAAAATCAGTTATATTAAGACATAAGGAAAGGATCTTAGTTTGGTTCTAAAGCACTATTTAAGAAGTACCCTGGAAACTGACTTTATTAAACGGTGTCTCTTTTGGCTTCTAATTTGTTCTTTTCATTTACTGGCAGGCTTTCCCCATCAAATATAAAGAGAGGCATCCTCTGGAGTACCTGAGACAATACCCTCACTTTAGGTGTAGGACTAACGTTCTGGGTTCTATACTGAGGATTCGCAGTGAAGCCACAGCTGCTATTCATTCTTTCTTTAAGGTAAGATCCTCAAAGTTCCCTCCTGACCCTGGGTTATACCTCCTCTCCCTCCTTATTTCCCTTCATCCCCACGCAACCACAATCCACTTCCTGCTCCTATGCATTAGCTTGCGTTTTTCTAGAGTTTATGTAAATGAAATCATTCAGCATATACTGTTTTTTGTCTGTCTTTTTTCACTTGGCATAATTATTGAGATTCATCCATGTTGTTATGTGTATCAGCAGTTTGTTCCCTTTACCACTAAGTGTGATGTGAGCTGTAGGTTTTAATAGATGCTCTGAATTTGGTTGAGAAAGTTCCCTCCTCTTCCCTGTTTGCTGAGTTTTATCAGGAATGGGTATTGGGTTTTGTCAGTTTTTTCTGCGTCTTTTGAGATGACCTATGGTTTTTTTTTTGTAATGCTGAATTACATTGATTAATTTTTGAATGTTAAACTAACCCAGCATTTCTAGGAATATAGATATATTCTAACATAGATGACTTACATTGGCTGGGCACAGTGGTTAATGCCTGTAATCCGGAGGCCGAGGTGGGTGGATCACCCGGGGGCAGGAGTTCGAGATCAGCCCGGCCAATATGGTGAAACCCCGTCTCTACTAAAAATACAAAAAATTACCTGGACGTGGTGGTGAGTGCCTGTAATCCCAGCTACTGGGGAGGCTGAGGCAGGAGAATTACTTGAACCTGGGAGGTGGAGGTTGCAGTGAGCTGAGATTGTGCCCCTGCACTCCAGCCTGGGCAACAGAGTGAGACTCCATCTCCAAAAAAAAATTCTTACATTAATATATTAATAATATAGGTATATGATATTACAGATGTATTCTTTTAATATTTTGTTGGATTCAATTTGCTATAACTTCGATTAGAATTTTGCCTCACGATATCATTCTGTAGTTTTGTTTTCTTCTAATGTCTTTGTCTGGTTTTGGTATCAGGGTAAGGTTGACCTCATTCCGTGAGTTTGGGATATTATCTCCCTTTATCTTTTCTAAAAGTAAAATTACACAGTTATCCATACAGTTATGATTATTTCTTTCTTAAATGTGGAGAATTCACTAGTGAATTCATCTCAGTGTGTACTTTCAAATATGTCTTTTTTTTTTCCAGTGGGGGGGTACAGTTTTTATCTACAATTTCTATTGGTTTTTAACTTTATTTTGTTTAATTTTATCTTGAGATGGGAGTTACTGTGTTGCCTGGCTAGTCTTGAACTCCTGGGCTCAAGCAGTCCTCTCCCCTCAGCCTCCCAAGTAGCTGGGATTACAAGCATATGCCACCATGCCCAGAAAATTGTTATTACCATTTTTTTGTTTTAAAATTATTTATTGACCAGGTGCAGTGACTCACACCTGTAATCCCAGCACTTTGGGAGGCCGAGGTGGGCAGATCACTTGAGGTCAGGAATTTAAGAGCAGCCTGAAACCCCATCTCCACTAAAAATACAAAAATTAGCTGGGCGTGGTGGTGGGTGCCTGTAATCCCAGCTAGTTGGGAGGTTGCAGCAGGAGAATCACTTGAGCCCAGGAGTCAGAGGTTGCCTTGAGGCGAGATCATGCCACTTGCACTCCAGCCTGGGTGACAAGAGTGAGACTATCTCAAACAACAACAACAAATTTATTTATTTATTTATTTAGAGACGGATCTTGTTATGTTGTCCTGATTGGAGTGCAGTGGCTATTCACAGGTGTAATCATGGTGCCCTACAGCCTTGAATTCCTGGCCTCAAGCAGTCCTGCCTCACACCCCTGAGTAGCTGGGACTACAGGTGTATGTCACTGCACGTGATTTATTTCTTGAATAGTCACACAACTGTATAGCTTATCTATTTTTTCTTGAGTGAACTTTGGTAGTCTTTCAAAAATTGATCCATTTTATTTAAGTTTTTAAACTTACTGCTGTAAAGCTACAGGTATCCCCTTATTTTAATATCTGTAGCATCTGTGATGATGTTGTCTCATTCCTATTGATAACTTGTGGCATCTCTTTTCTGATTAGCCCGGTTAATCAGTTTTATCAAGCTTTTTTTAAAAATCTCTATTAATATCTTTGCTTTCAAATCTACTTTGATATTATAACCACTAGAACTTTCCTTTGATTAGTGTTAGCATATATATATTTTTTCATCCTTTTAAACCATGGTTAACCCTTGAACAACATGGAGGTTAGGGGCGCCAACTCTTTATGTAGTCAGAAATCCAATCATAGGTCGGGTGCAGTGGCTGACGCCTGTAATCCCAGCACTTTGGGAGGCCGAGGCGGGCAGATCGCTTGAGGTCAGGAGTTTGAGACTAGCCTAACCAACATGATGAAACCCCATCTCTACTAAAAATACAAAACGGCCGGGCATGGTGGTGGGTGCCTGTAATCCCAGCTACTCAGGAGGCTGAGGCAAGAGAATCGTTTGAACCCGGGAGGCAGAGGTTGCAGTGAGCTGAGATCGCACCACTGCACTCCAGCCTGGGCGACAAGAGCTTGACTCTGTCTCAAAAAAAAAAAAAAATCCAAGTATAAATTTTTGCCTCCCCAAAAACATAACTGATAGCTTACTGTTGACTGAAAGTCTTACTGATAATGTAAATAGTTGAGTAACACATATTTTTTATTTCACAAAAAGTGCAAGGTTTTCTCACTTGCTGGCATAGCTGTAGCAACAGTTTCACGATTTCCTTATTTTTTCTTAAAAAATTTCATAAGTGGTCTTTATGCTGGATTTGTCTTGAAATGGCAAGCAGCTGCAGACCTCAATCTGCAGTACATATTAAGAAATTAAACTTTTACGTCTAATGTCGTGACTTTTCTCTGCTTCTTGGGAGTACTTCTAGCCTCACTCGTAGTACGTCGTATGGGTCCCATGGTTTTAATTAAGGTTTACGATATTGCGCTGAAACTGATGAAAAATAATGCGAGAACTACAAGAGATTGCTTTTTACTGCGACACATAATTTACTGAGAGATGAACTGCTCGTGAGATGACTAGCATCACCGGGTGTTTTAAGTGGGTACTCGTAACGCTTGAGCTCACTATAGTAGCTATGAAATTATTGTACATACTGTATATAACTACTTTTATGCATTTATGATTTAATACTGCACTTTTACATTTGTTTACATTTCTCTCTACTGCAAATGGTGCCCTGTATGGTCTGTGTTTGTGTAAGTTTTGATAAATTTTAACTTACTGTAATAGATTTGTGTATATTTATGGCAGTAAACAATGTATACTAATATCTACATATATTTTATGCATCCATGGCATACTTTTTTCTTAATTTAAAAAGTATTTCTAGGCTATGCTGTTCATCTGCAAACTTCTTCACGTTGCTGCAAATCTCCAAAACATTTTCCAATATATTTATTGAGAGAAATCCAAGTATAAGTAGACTCATGCAGTTTAAATCTATCTTGTTGAAGGGTCAAATGTATTTGTATCTTTATATTTTAAAGTGCATTTGTTGTTGGCAGCATATGGTTAGATCTTGCTTTTTATACCCAGTCTGATAATCCATCTCTCTCTCTTAATTTGGGTGTTTAGATCATATACATTTAATGTGAATATTGACATGGTTTTGTTTGAGTCATCTTGCTGTTTTCATTTCTAATTGTCCTATCTGTTCTTTGTTCTCTTTTTTCTCTTTTTTTACCGCCTTTTTCATTATTTCTTATTTCTTACCTTCTTTGTTGTTCTCTTAACTATAACTCTGTTTTGTTATTTTAGTGACTGCTTTAGGGTTTACAGTATACATCTTTGACTTCAGTTGATGTTTTACCACTAACGTATAATGTAATAACCTTATAATACATACTTATATTTCTTTCCCTCTTTATGTTATTTTTTGCTATGCATTTTACTTATGTTATAAATCCTGTGATTCATCATTATTATTCAAGCAATCAATTATATTTTAAAGAGATTTAAATAAAATCTTATATATTTACCTATGTAGTTATTATTTCTGGGGCTTTTAATTTAGATTTCATATCTGGATGTTTGGTTTGGGCTGTTCATTTGTTATAAATAAAGACAAGGTCTCATTATGTTGCCCAGGCTGGTCTCCAACTCCTAGCCTCAAGCGATCTTCCTGCCTTGGCCTCCCAAAGTGCTCATTACAGGCATGAGCCACTGCGCCTGGCCTAGGCTGATTTTTATGTCTTTTATGTCTAGTTAACATTTCAAACATGGACTATAGTTTTAATAACTGTTTAAGAACAGTTGTGTCTTTTTCTCCTGATGTTAACATGTCTGTTAGTTATGGGTTAGTTTTGATTGGTCTCTTCATTCTGGGTTATGGTTTCTTGACTCTGCATGACTTAGCTTTGGGTGAATTTTACCTTGTTGGGTGCTGTGGGTTTGCACACAGATACTGGTGTCTCTTTGATCCTTTGAGGTCTTGCTTATGTGATTTGTTAAGCAGGTCTGTAGCAGCGCTCAGGCTAGTACTGTTTAGTCCTCACTGAGGTAAAGCCTTCCTTAGGTCCTGACCTAGGGCCTTGGGAATGATGAGTTTTTCTAGTTTGTGGAACAGGTACTTTTTCCAGCCAGCATGTGAGCACTGGGCACTGTTTTCTCTAATCTTTTTAGATGGTTCTTTCCCTAGCATTGGATAGTTTCCTCACACAAATGGACTGATCTACCTAATACTCCAGGGTGCCCTCTGCAGCTCTCTCCTCTGATATTCGAGCGTATGAACTCTAGCCACTTGGGTTTCTCCAGGCTCTGAGTTGTGTCTCTTCAACTCAGGGAGTCTGCTGGGCTCTACCTTACTTTTTACCCTTCCCTGTACTGTGGCCTGGAAGACCTCAAGGTAGTGAGCTGGTCTACTGGTAGGGGTTTACCATGTTTGTTTTCCATCTCAGAGAGAGATGGCTTTTGTTGCCTAATACCTGTTATCTTGAAAACTGTTGTTTCATGGGGTTTGCTTTTTATTGTTACTGTTTTTGTTGTTGTTGTTTTACTATGTTTTTGGTTGTTTCCTGTTTCTCCGTCTTGGTCATTGATTTATATTTTGTATAAAGTAAGCATTAATTTTAAAGAGTTACTGGTGTTGATCAGGTAGGTCTATCTAATGACCAAAGACATTTTGTCTCTTTTAGCTTTGCTTCTCAACCATTTCCCCCTACCTGGGAAAGCCACAGTTTAATGTGGTTGACAAGTTGCTAATGTGAAGGGACCTTTTCTCCCTGTGAATGGGAGGGCCCCAAAGGCAAGGAGTGATCCAGCAGATGAAGTTTATTGTTATTCCACGTGGTTTTGCAGGCTTCCTGTGGTACTTCTCCAGATCTAGCTAATTTGCAGAGGTTGTGTAATAGTGGATATAGCCTTCCCTTGGGCTGTATCCAGATTCACGTTGCCCCAGTCTTGCTATAGCTTGCCAAGAAAGTTCTTTCCCCTTGAAAAAGCTTCTTCAGATTAACTTTTGGTGAAAGAGCTAAAGAACATCATGGCTTTTAGGCATATGCTTTTGATAAAACAAAGGAAAATAAATCAAATTATGCAGTGTCATCCCATTATAGTTTGTAAGCGTCCAGTTACACATGCTGTCAGAAACTTTGCTGTGCAGTTTCCATGTGGATTTTCAGTAGTGCTTGAACCACACAATCATAAAAATACCTTTTTGTTTTTTAACCACATGACTTCAACAGCTGATAAAGTAGACCTACTTTAGTTCTGAAGGTTTTGTAGGCTTTTGGCCACTAGGTGGTGGTATTGACAAGTAGACTAAACACTATGTATTTATTACTTGAAGCTTTTAGAGATATGTAAACAATTAAAAAATAAGACAAGCTAAAAAAAAATTTGAAATTAAAAAAAAATAAAGTATCCAGGGTGCAATGGTTCACATCTGTAATCCCAGCACTTTGGGAGGCTGAGGCAGGAGGATCTCTTGAGCCCAGGAGTTAGAGGCCAGTCTAGGCAACATAGTCAGACTTGGTCTCTAGTAAAAATAATTAAACAGGCGTGGTGGCATGTGCCTATAGTCCCAACTACTCAGGAGGCTGAGGCAGGGGGATCACTTGAGCCCAGGAGGTGGAATCTGCAGTGATCTGTGTTCACGCCACTGAACTCCATCCTGGGCAGGAGAGTGAGATCCTGTCTTTAAAAAATTGTTATTATTACTAGGCATGGTGACTCACACCTGTAATCCTAGCACTTTGGGAGGCCGAGGTGGGCTGATTGCCTGAGTTCGGGAGTTTGAGACCAGCCTTGGCAACACAGTGAAACCCCCGTCTTTACTAAAATACAAAAAAATTAGCTGGGTATGGTGGCATACACCTGTAGTTCCAGCTACTCGGGAGGCTGAGGTAGAAGAATTGCTTGAACCCGGGAGGCGGAGGTTGCAGTGAGTAGAGACTGCGCCACTGCACTCCAACCTGGGCAACAGAGCGAGATTCCATCTCAATAATAATAATAATAATAAATGTGTGTGTGTGCCTCAGGTGAGGCACTGCACCTGACCAAAAATTATTAAAAGTAAAATTTGAAAAACATTCATGACTGAGAGCTGTGGCTCACACCTGAAATCTCAGCACTTTAGGCGGCTGAGGCAGGCAGATCACGAGGTCAAGAGATCGAGACCATCTTGGCCAACATGGTGAAACCCCACCTCTACTAAAAATACAAAACTTAACTGGGCATGGTGGTGTGCACCTGTAGTCCCAGCTACTCGTAAGGTTGAGGCAGGAGAATCGCTTGAACCCGGGAGGTGGAGGTTGCAGTGAGCTGAGATTGTGCCACTGCACTCCAGCCTGGCAACAGAGTGAGACTCTGTCTCAAAAAAAAAAAAAAAATTCAAGTGGTTGGAAATAACTTGAATTTTAGTACCATTCGTGATAGAGTAGTTACAAAAATAGACACTTTTTGAGTAGTAATAAATTCACTTAGTAATTGTAAAGACCTGGAGAATATAATTCTGTTACCTACCTTTATGTGTGATACTTATCTACCTTTGTGTGTGATACTTAGGATTCAGTTGTTTAAAGAAGCCTTTCTGGAGTACGATGAGGCATATTAAGTAATGGTTATACGTTACCTAGTATTTTGTAGTGTTTCTTTGATGTGTTACTTTGGGTTTGCGAAAAGATGTTAAGCCTCCAAATAAATTTTTGTAAGTTTCAGTTTTGTTAATTAAATTATAGAAATGTGGGGAGAAATAGAAACTTGAACAGTACTTTTAAGACACTTTAAGGATCTAAGGTTCTTTCTTGGTTTGAGTATGAAAAATATTTTTTGTATAACCTTGTTTGCTCATAAAACTGACACACTTGTTATGTACTAAAACTTGGCTATTTAGAATCCTCAAGGAATGAGTCATTCAAAAAAGCCAAGTTTCTGAAATAACTGAGGAATTTTCTCTTTAGGCACCAGTTTTTTCTAAATTCCAGTGGAAGTGTTCCTAAAATGGATTACTTACTTTCCTGTCTTCCTCAGTGAGCCAGTAAAAAAGATTCCGCTCTTTCTTTCTCAATGAGTCGAGGTTCTGCCTGTGAGTATCAGGGATTGTTCTCCTCTGCATGGCAGCGTTTTCAAAGCCTGCCACTGACTCTGTGAAGTATTTTTGTTGTTATTGTTGTTGTTGTTTTGAGATGAGGTCTCATACTGTTGCCGGGGCTGGAGTGCAGTGGTGCAATCATGGCTTACTGCCACCTTGATCCCCCAGGCCCAAGCGGTCTTCCTACTTCAGCTTCCCAAGTAACTGGGACTACAGGCATGCACCACTATGCCTGTCTAGTTTTTTAAAGTGTATTTTTTGTAGAGATGGGATCTCACTGTGTTGCCTAAGCTGGTATTGAACTCCTAGGCCCAAGCAATCCTGCCTGAACCAACCAAAGAGCTAGGTCCAGATGTGAACCACTGTGCCCAGCCTATGTGGAGTATTCTTTACCTTTGTGTAGAAGGTCTCCAAATTGCTATGCCTTTGAGTTCCTGTGACTGCTTTTTATGTTTTTTGTTTGTTTGTTTGTTTTTTGGGTGTTTTTTTGAGACAGTCTTGCTCTGTCACCCAGGCTAGAGCGCAGTGGCGTGATCTCGGCTCACTGCAACCTCTGCCTCAGCCTTCCGAGTATCTGGGACTACAGGTGTGCACCACCACACTGGGCTAATTTTTGTATTTTTTAGTAGAGACTGGGTTTCACCACGTTGGTCAGGCTGGTCTCTAAACTCCTGACCTCAGGTGATTCGCCCATCTCAGCCTCCCAAAGTGCTGGGATTACAGGACTTGAGACACTGCGCGTGGCCTCTTTATGGATTTTTTAAATCTCTTCTTGCTGTCAGTTTGTGTTGTCTATGGCCTGCCTGTGGCTAGCAATTCCTTTCACGTTTCCTTTTTTGTTGATTCTGATTAAATGATAGTTATTTCAGTTACATGTGAAAGATAGTTATTTCAGTTACATGTGAAAGAAAAAGATAGTTTATTAGTCTTCTCTTAGTGGTGTATATGGGCTGTAATGTATGAACTTTCTAATTTTGGGATACTCAGAGTCTTATAAAATATCTGGTTTTAGAATGTGTGTTAAAATATTTATATACTTGGAGGTGATGGTGGAATCTGAAAAATCGGGTGAAAGTGTTTGCTTTTATTTTTGGCCCCTTCTCTGGCCCTCATGTACTCTACTTAGGAACCCCTTTGCTATGGTACAGTATAAGTAAGTGACACTGGAAACCTATTTGAGGCACATAGTGACAATACTTAACCACTCCTTGCTCTTTACTTTCCTTTTTTTCTTTTTACTCCCCTACCCACTTTCACTTTTTTGGACTTTGTTTGCACGGCTGTATTATTCTTCCTTTGTACTCTCTCCTTTATTAGTGTTTGGTAATGTTAGGAACTTTGATAAGCCTTGCAGTTTTAAAGCGGCGAAAGCTGCTGGGCCCTTTTGTAATGTTTAGCATCAGTTAAGTATTGAAAGTAATTCCCACTAGGTGTGTGATTTTTAAAAAATCTGATACAGTTATTTTCATAAGGTTTACACTGCTGTTTCTTGTGGCATTTGACCAGTTCTAACTTGGGCAATCATGTTTAGCCGTTAAATTTTCTCCTCCCTCTCCACCTCCCCTTCCCCACCCTCGTTTCCTTTGGATTTTTCACTTCCTCTCTTTGTTTACTGCACTCATGTTCATAGTTGCCTACATTCATGTGGAATAAATGTTTCACATCCATGATTCTTGGTTCCTAGGAGATAAAAATTTTATGCGGTAATGTTATTGATCAGATTTTATTGGTTTTCTATAATGTGCTCTGTGCAGCACCTCTAGGCATGTTGCTGTCAGGTTAAGTGTATATTTTAATAACTTTCTGAGACTGCTAATTTAGAGCTTGAATATTTTATCAGTCCACATCATAAGGCAAGTTGTTGACTGAATATTTTGTATTATAGCCAGAATACTTGAATTTGAGAAGGGTCATATTTGGGACATCCCTAGTAATGCATAGAGACAATCTACACTCCACCAAACTTGGCAGAGATATGCATATAATAATTTGTTGTATTGATTCCAAGGCCAACATTTTGCATTAAGCATATTCCATCCTGCCTTTCTATTATAAATTCACTTTTTATTACCTGCAGTCCTACCCTGCAAACATCTACACTGTGTGTAACCTTTTGCTTACACCCATAATCAAAATGAAAGAAGCATAACCTTGAAGTTGCTGGGTTGTATCAGTCTGACTAGCAACAGCTTTTGTGGTTCTGTAATGGAAATAGTCTCAGATTTTTGTTCGGAAGGGCTGCAATTGGGGACCTCAGTAGTGGATGGATTGCTGCTGCTCAGAATATTCCTTCAGGCAAAGGAAGTACACTGCCTGTGCCATGTGGAGTCCATTGGCCCATCAGTTTAGTGACAGAGACTTCCTAAAGATCATTTCTGCCCTTTTTTGCTGTTTGTTTATTCAGTCTGTGTTTGTCTACTTTTTCTCCTTTTTTGTTGGTTCATTACAATTGAGGTCATATTTCAAGATAAGTTTATACTAATTGCTTTGTATTCCTCTAGCAACGTGGGTAACATCATTATGCACTAGCCTAGAGTGTGTGTACCTGTTTGTTAAATCACCACCAAAATGTTATAGAAAAGGGAAGAGAATATAGTACTAAAGAGAGAGCATGAAGACCTAGGTTCTCGTCCTGGCTTATCCACTGACTAATTATGTAACTTGTGGAAAGTCACTAAATCTGTCTGGGCCTTAACTTCCTTATCTTTGAAATGAAGAGGTTGGACTGGTTAATGTCTAAGTGTGTTCCTGAATAAAATTATTTGTGCCCCTGTGTGTAGTTAAAACACTCAACTGATTTTCAGTATTCTTAGTATTTGGGGGATTAGGGAGGGATTTGATACAGCATTTGCTTACTGTGCCATTTTAATACTATAAGAGGATATGTGTTCTTGGAATTGTTGAATATGCAAATATCTTGAAAACTGTGGTTTTCTTTTTCAGGACAGTGGCTTTGTACATATTCATACTCCAATAATCACATCCAATGACTCTGAGGGAGCTGGAGAACTTTTTCAACTTGAAGTAAGTTTTGCTTCCCATCTTGAGGGGCACATTGCTGTTTAATAGTTTTCCTCTGAGGGTCTGAAATTTAATATTAGTTTTGTGGACAGAAGACTATGAGCAGCACCTGAAATTGTCAATAAAAATCCTTGAAAAACTTACCTAGACAATTCAAACCAGTCTGATTTCCTGTATTACCAGCCGTCTTACACTGTGACAGGTAAGAGTGAATTTTGGGGTTTTTTTTATTTTTTTATTTTTTTGAAACGGAGTCTCACTCTGTGGCCAGGCTGGAGTGCAGTGGTGTGATCTCAGCTCACTGCAACCTCTGCCTCCCGGATTCAAGTGATTCTCCTGCCTCAACCTCCCGAGTAGCTGGGACTATAGGTGTGCGCCGCAACGCCCAGCTAATTTTTGTATTTTTAGTAGAGACGGGGTTTCTCTGTGTTGGCCAGGATGTTCTCGATCTCTTGACCTTGTAATCTGCCCACGTCAGCCTCCCGAAGTGCTGGGATTACAGGCGTGAGCTACCACGCCTGGCCAAGAGTGAATTTTTAATTTAGCACTCTATTTACTTTTCTTAAGTTACAGTGAATTGGTGAACTAGAGAAATTTGAAGAGGTAAATGAGAATTTTAAGCTCTCTTATGCAGACTCAATCCACAGTTAATATTTGTGGACATAGATCGTATTTTAAAAGATAAATAAAAATAGAAGAGTATACATGTGAATATCATTTTCTTTTTCAAAGTCTTTTAAAAAAACATTTTTTCATAAGAATGATTTACGTTCTCTTCATCCCATGAAGGCCCTTTAATTTGTCTAGCAATCATTTTTTGTGTTCCTTGTATATGTCAGGCATTGTCAGCTTGCCCTTACTGCAGATATTTTTTAAGTTATCAGTTTTTCTTATTGGAGACAGTTGAAAACCTTGTGTTTACCAGTTTGATAGCTATTTAAAATCATTGACCAGTTGTATAATAATGGACAGAGAGAATGGTATGATCATGAGTGGTGCTTTGGTACTTCTTTTATTTGTTTACTGATTTCTTTATCTTTAAGATGTCAGGATTCTTGTTTATATATTTGGTTGATTCTATCAAATGACAAAATTTGTATGTAACTGCTTTCTCTGGTTCAGTGCTTTCTGACTCTTTTTTTTTTCTTTTTTTTTTTTTTTTGAGACGGAGTCTCGCTCTGTCGCCCAGGCTGGCGATCTCGGATTGCTGCAAGCTCTGCTCCTTGGGTTCACGCCATTCTCCTGCCTCAGCCTCCCGTGTAGCTGGGACTACAGGCGCCCGCGACCACGCCCGGCTAATTTTTTTTTTTGTATTTTTAGTAGAGACGGGATTTCACTATGTTAGCCAGGATGGTCTCAATCTCCTGACCTCGTGATCCTCCCGTCTCAGCCTCCCAAAGTGCTGGGATTACAGGTGTGAGCCACCGCACCCGGCCCTTTCTGACTCTTAATAATGGTGGTGCTTCTTTATATTATTGAATAAAGTATTCTCTGGGAGAAGTTGTCCTGATATGTTGAAGTCATTCAGAATGGTAATCAAATGCTGTCTTCATTATACATGACTGGAAGAAATCTTGATGTTGATCAGCATTCTGCAAAAAGCAGAATAAAAATGCCTTGTTGAACATTTAGAGTGGGGGTATTAGCATTTGTGTATATGAGTTCAAAGAAGGAAGCAGATGACAAAATAACCATATGTAAACTCTGGAAAACATTCTCTTCTAGGTGTTTATTTTCTCTTGGCACTTTAATTTTCTGCATATTGAAGCCAAGAATTACTCACTGTACATACTTTTCTAAATCCCTTAGTCTAAACCACTGAATATTCAATAAATGACTGGGGAAAAAAGGTATAATTTAAAGGAGTCTTTATGAATAAAAAGGAATTAATAAAGAGACCAAGATACATGTATGTATATATATGTATCTTGGCCTCTAAATAACCTAAGATAAGTTACCAGATAAGTGTGAATAAATAGGAAGAGGAAAAAAATACATTTCTGAAGCTAAACAAATGAGAAGTGTACTATGTTGATATTATTTCAGAGCCAGGGAAAGGAATTTGTGGGATTAAATTTGCCTATGCAGAGTACCAGAAAGAGAAATTCTTGAATTCATTGATCCTAGGCTTCTACAGTCAGGATCTAGCTCAGGTTTCAGCTGATCTGTGCTGTCTGGCTTTTATGCTGTGTTGACCTACTGTCTTTGTTGCTCTCAGAAGTTCAACTACAAAGACTTGTCTTCTGTCCCTGCCAACCCTCTATCCTTTGAAAGCGGAGCTCCTTCTTACCCACCTCACATACCTCACTTCCAAGATTCATTGTGTTGATTTCCTTCTGGCTGCCTGTAGAAGCATAGGAATTTGAATTTTGGTACCCCTTTTAGGAGGAGATGGGCTTTCATATTTAAATTCTTGCTTCTCCTAATGGTGCACATTTTTTCTCTGACAGAAGTGAAGTGTCATTAAGTACTGTGTTTACAGATAAGAGGGCAGCTTTAAGAGGTCACCTTGAAAAAACACAGTTAAGAACGTGCACTTCTAATGTTCTGTTGAGAAGTGAATGCATGCCCTGTCATTTTACTTTTCCTTTCCCTCATCTCCATTTCCTGCTTTAAGACTTTAATATTTGTTAAGATTTGATGACTACTGAATACATCATAAGAAGTTTCCTTCAAGGCATTTGTTATTAACGGACATTTGGTGCCGTCTGTGTTCAAGATGCTTTGCTATAAAGATGTAGATGAGTTTCTATCCTGTCAAGCCTGTGAGTTGGCAGCAGTTGATGAGGGAAGGAGCATACTTTTCTTTCACTCTTGATGTTACTTATCCTACAAAATTCCTTGTTTGTACACTTTTTCCCCTTTGTCCTAAGGCCCTAGCTGAGTTCCCAAAATTAGATTTGGTCTTTGTAATTTGGAACAATAAGTTTGTCTTTGAGGAGATGAAAAGAGATTAAGGCAAGAATTATAGGTTGTGGCTGTCAAATACAAAATTACTACAAATTTAGTTTAAAGATCTTAATTGACTTTCATTTGCCTTTCGAGAATCAGGCAACACTTCATTCTATAAAACAGAAGAGGCTAGTTTTATAGACAGAAAAAGGCTGAGGAAAGCAGAAACAAAAAACAATTGGTCTTTACAAAGTTATTTTTCTTGTGAAGGTTAAAGCAAAGGGGACTTCCTTATGCTGGCTAAAACTGTTCTCTTTGGTGATGTGGCTGTTATTCCTCTCTGACTTCTCAGAAGGTGATATGAAGATCTTAGTTTTTGGCTTGGTAGCGATGCACAACTGTATACAGTTCCATGGTTTTCAGTATGACTAGAAGTTGATGGGAAATAAGGTGGAATTGCTTTATGTAGACATTTGAGGATATAGTGTTACCAGTTATAAGTGGTGTGGAATCTAGAGGAAAATGAGGTAGGTCACTGAGGATTGACTTGGTCAGAATAACCTTCAGAATGAATATGTGACCTGACTGTACCTTAGGGAGAATATTCCAGGTAAGAACAACAATGTAAGAAGAATCAGAGAATTAAAATGAAGTATAGACAATATACATTCTTCTTGTCTTCACATGGCACATACTCTAAAACCAACCACATAATTGGACATAAAACATTCTTCAACAAATGTAAAACAACTGAAAGCATACCAGACGCACTCTCAGACCACAGCATAATAAAAATAGAAGTCAACACAATGAAAATCATTCAAAATCATACAATTACAGGGAAACTAAACAACATGTTCCTGAATAACTTTTGGGTAAATAATGAATTTAAGACAGACATCATAAAGTTTTTTGAAAATAATGAGAACAAAGATAGAACATACCAAAATCTCTAGGACACAAGTAAGGCAGTGTTCAGAGGGAAAATCATAGCACTAAATGCCCACATCAAAAAGTTAGAAAGTTTTCAAATTAACAACCTAACTTCACAATGGAAAGAATTAGAGAAGAACAAATCAACCCCAAAGCTAGCAGAAGATGAGAAGTAACAAAAATCAGAGCTGAACTGAAGGAAGCTGAGACACAAAAAAACATTCAAAATATCAGCAAATCCAATTGAAAAAATTGGTAAGATAGGCCACTAGCTAGACTAATTAAGAAGAAAAGAGAGAAGATCAAATAAACACAATTAGAAATGACAAAGGGAATGTTACGACTGACCCCACAGACATAAACAACCATGAGAAACTACTACGAACACCTCTAAATTGCTGGAAACATACACCCTCTGAAGACTGAGCCAGGAAAACATTGATTCTCTGAACAGACTAATAACAAACTCCAAAACTGAATAAGTAATAAATAGCCTACCAACCAAAGAAGCCCAGGACCTGATGGATTCATAGCGGAATTCTACCAGATGTACAATGAAGAGCTGGTACCATTCTAACAGTAACTGTTCCAAAAAGTTGTGGAGGGGGGACTTCTCCTCAACTCATTCTGTGAGGCCAGCATCATCTTGTTACCAAAACCTGGGAGAGACACAACAAAAAAAGAAAATATCAGGCCAATAACCTTGATGAACATTGATGCAGAAATCCTCAACAAAATACTTGCAAACTGAATCCAGCAGCACATCAGAAATTTAATCCACCATGAAGTAGGCTTCATTGCTGGGATGCAAGTTTGCTTCAGCATACAAAAATCAATCAGTGTGATTCATCACATAAACATGATTGTCTCAATAGATGGAGAAAAGGCTTTTGATATAATTCAGCATTCTTTCATATTAAAAACTCTCGATAAACTAGATATTGAAGGAACATACCTGAAAATAATAAGAGCTATCTATGACAAACCCACAGCCAACATTATACCGAATGGGCAAAAGCTGGAAGCATTCTCCTTGAAAACCAGCAGAAGACAAGGATGCCCTCACCACTTCTCTTCAACGTAGTATTGGAAGTCCTAGCCACAGCTTTCAGGCGAGATAAATAAAGCACATCTAAATAGGAAGAGAGGAAGTCAAACCATCTCTGTTTGCAGACGACAGGATTCTATATCTAGAGAAAACCACAGCCTTGGCCCAAAAGCTCCTTCAGCTGGTAAATAACTTAAGCAAAGTTACAGGATACAAAATCAGTATACAAAAATCACTAGCATTCCTATATACCAACAACAACCAAACTGAGAGCCAAAGCAGAAAGTCAGTCCCGTTCACAGTTGACACACACACCCCTAGGAATACACTTTACCAGGGAGGTGAAAGAGCTCTACATGAGAATTATAAAACACTGCTCAAAGAAATCAGAGAAGACACAAACAAATGGAAAAATATCCCATGCTCATGAATAGGAAGAATCAATATCATTAAAAAGGTTATACCACCCAAAGCAAATTACAGATTGAATGCTGTTCATAGCAAACTACCAACAACATTCCTCACAGAACTAGAAAAAATTATTTTAACATTTATTATGGAACCAAAAAAGAGCCCGGATAGCCAAGGCAATCCTAAGCAAAAAGAACAAAGCTGGAAGAATCATGTTACCCAACTATACTACAAGGCTACACTCCCAAAACAGCGTGGTACTGGTACAAAAACAGGCATATAGACCAATGGAACAAAATAAAGAACCCAGAAATAAGGCCACACATCTATGACAGACAGTCAATCTTCCACAAAGCTGACAGAACAAGCAATGAGGAAAAGACTCCCTATTTAATAAATGGTGCTGGGACAACTGACTAGCCATATGCAGATGATTGAAGCTGGACCTCTTCCTTACATCATGTACAAAAATCAAGTCAAGATGGATTAAAGAGACTTAAATGTAAAACCCAAAACTATAAAAACCCTGGAAGACAACCTAGGCAATACCATTCTGGCAGAGATTTCATGACAGACATCAAAAGCAATTGCAACAAAAACAAAAATTGGCAAATTGGATCTAATTAAACTTCAGAGCTTCTGCACTGCAAAAGAATCTGTCAACAGAATAAACACACAATCTACAGAATGGAAGAAAATATTTGCAAACTAGGCATCTGACAAAGGTCCCATATCCAGGATCTATAAGGAACTTATTTAGAAGAGAAAAACAGCCCCATTAAAAAGTAGGCAAATGGCTAGACATGGTGGCACATGCCTATAATCCCAGCACTTTGGGAGGCGGAGGTGGGTGGATCACTTGAGGTCAGGAGTTCGAGACCAGCCTGACCAACATGGTGAAACCCTGTCTCTACTAAAAATACAAAAATTAGCCGGGCGTGGTGGCACATGCCTGTAATCGCAGCTACTCAGGAGGCTGAGGCAGAAGAATCGCTTGAACCCAGGGGGCGTAGGTTGCAGTGAGCTGAGATCATGGTACTGCACTCCATCCTGGACCACAGAGCGAGACTTTGTCTCAAAAAAGAAAAAAGGGGGTGTGCAAAGGACATGAACAGACACTTCTTAAAAGAAGACATACATGAGGCCAACAAGCATATTAAAAAAAGCTCAGTATCACTGATCATTAGAGAAATGCAAATCAAAACCACAGTGAGATACCATCTCACACCAGTCAATGGCGATAATTAAAAAACAAAAAAAAAATAACAGTGCTGGCCAGGTTACAGAGAAAAGGGAACCCTTATATGCTGTTGGAGGGAGTATAAATTAGTTCAACCGTTGTGGAAAGCAGTATGGTGATTTCTCAAAGAGCTAAAAGCAGAACTACCATTTGACCCAGCAACCCCATTACTGGGTACATACGCAGAGGAATATAAAGCATTTTATCAGTGTGAAGCCCAAATATTGTAAACCCCGAAGTTGACAGGTCTCAGTCAATTTAGGAAGTTAATTTTGCCAAAGTTGTGGATGCATGCCTGTGACACAGCCTCAGGAGGTCCTGACGACGTGCCCAAGGTGGTCCGAGCACAGCTTGGTTTTATACATTTTAGGGAGACAGGAGACATCAATCAACATACGTAAGATGAACACTGGTTTGATCCAGAAAGGTGGGACAACTCAAAGTGGGGTAGGAGCTTCCAGGTCATAGGTAGGTAAGAGACTAGTGGTTGTGTTCTTTTTAAGTTTCTGATTAGCCTCACCAAAGGAGGCAATCAAATATGCATTTATCTCAGTGAGCAGAGGGATGACTTTGAATAGAGTGAGAGGCAATTTGCCCAAGCAGTTCCCGGCTTGACTTTTCCCTTTAGCTTAGTGATTTTGGGGCCCCAAGATGTATTTTCCTTTCACACCATGAAGACACATGCACGCGAATGTTCATTGCCTCACTGTTCACAATAGCAAAGATACTGAGTCAATCTAAGTGCCCATCAATGACAGACTTTATAAAGAAAATGTGGTACACATACACCATAGAATACTATGCAGCCATGAAAAGGAATGAGATCGTGTCTTGGGGGAACATGGATGGAACTGGAGGCCATCATCCTTAGCAAACTAATGCAGGAACAGAAAACCAAATACTGCATGTTCTCACAAGTGGGAGCTAAATGATAAGAACTTATGAACACAAAGAAAGAAACAACAGACCCTGGTGTCTACCTGAGGCGGGTGGATGGGAGGAGGGAGAGGCACAGAAAAGATAACTATTGGGTCCTGAGCTTAGTACCTGGGTGATGAGATAATGTGTACAACAAACCCCCATGACACATGTGTATGTAACAGACCTTCACATGTATCCCCAAACCTAAAATAAAAAATAAAATAAAATGAAGTATAGGGGTTTTTATTAAACTCTGGGTGGAGAAATGGATGAGAAGGTTCATATTGGTGAATCATAGGAATTAAAGTTGGATAGCTTTAGGAATGAGATGGAGCAGGGTTGTTTTTGGTGTTTTTTTTGTTTTGTTTTGACACAAAGTCTCTTGTTTCCCAGGCTGGAGTGCAGTGGCATAATCTCGGCTCACTGCAACCTCCACCTCCCGGGTAAAGCAATTCTCCTGCCTCAGCCTCCCGAATAGCTGTGATTTCAGGCGCCTGCCACCATGCCCAGCTAATTTTTGTATTTTTAGTAGAGACGGGATTTCACCATTGTGGCCAGGCTGGTCTCAAACTCCTGACCTCAGGTGATCTACCCGCCTGGGCCTCCCAAAGTGCTGGGATTACAGGCATGAGCCACCCCACCCGGCCTGGAGCAGGGTTTTTTAAAAACTATTTTATTGGAACATATCTCACATACCATAAAATATGAAAGTGTAGTCATGTGCCGCATAGCAACTTTGCAATGACAGATCACAACATATACCATGGTGATACTGTAAGATGATAATACTGTATTTTTACTGTACCATTTCCATATTTAGATATGTTTACATACACACATGCTTACCATTGTGTTACAGTTGCCGAACTATTCAGTAGTATCAGTAACATGTTATACAGGTTTGTAGCCTGGGGGTAGTAGGATATACCGGGTCTGTGTGTAAATAGACTGTGATGTTTGCACAACAGTGAAATTACCTAGTGATGCATTTCTCAGAACGTGTCCCCCTCAGGCAATGCACAACTGTGTATAGTTCCTTGATTTTCTGTATGTTCACAGGGTTGGTTGTACAGTCAATCACCACGATCTAATTTGAGGACATTTTCATCACCCCAAAAATAAACTGTACCCAGTAGCAGCCCCTTGCCATTCCCACCCTTAGCTCTAGGTAACCACAAATCTGCTTTCTGTGGATTTGTCTCTTCTGAAACTTTTCATATAAATGGAATTGTACGATGTATGGTCTTTTGTGTTTGGCTTCTTTCACTTAGTATAAAGTTTTTGAGGTTCATCCCTGTTGTAGTATGTATCAGTACTTCATTCCTTTTTATATCCAGCTGGTCCATTTTCTGGATGCATCATGTTTTGTTTATTGATTTATCACTTAATGGACATTTGTATTGTTTCTGCATAACCATTACCCTGTTTCATTATGAATAATGCTGCTATGAACATTTTTGAAAAGTTTTTGTATGGATGAATTTATAATTTAGTTTCTCTTGGGTAGAATTTCTGGGTCATGTTGTAACCCTTAAGTTCAACGTTTTAAAAAACTGCCAAGCTGTTTTTCGAAGTGGCTGCAGCATTTTGAGTCTTCTACTTTCCCTGCATCCTAGCCTATGCTTGTTATTTTCAGTTTCTTTGATTATAAATAATACTAATGAGTGTAAAGTGGTATATTATTGTGTCTTTGATTTGCATTTTCCTAATGACTATCAAAAGACAAAATTACAACAAATTTTTTAAAATTTAAATTTCTTCATTTGACAATTCTAGAGTGGGCTAACACTTCATTCTGTAAAATAGAATGCATTCCTGTGAGCTGACCAGAGGAGCTTGGTTTATAGACAGAAAATGACTGAAGGAAATACAAACAAAGAACAAGAAGTAGATTGGTCACTTTAAAGTCACTTTCCTTGTAAGGCGCAAGGTGGGAACAGGGAAACAGAACAATAGGAAAATAACTCATTGGTTAACATCAGGTCACTTCAGGTGACATTTTGTTGTAAGGATTAAAGGTGGAGGGAACTTTGTTATCATGCTGATTGAAAGTGGCCTGCTTGAGAAATTCAGCCATCTCCTGATTTCTAGGAATGCCAGATAATAACTCAGTTTCAGTTTGATGGTATGGAACTTTAGTGTGAGTGACTCCATTACTGCACTATGCCTAATGCAGTAGCTTAGCCTAAAACAGTGGCTTATTTAACATGACTAAGGATATTGAACATCTTTTATGTACATATTGACCATTTATTTCTCTTCTTTGGAAAAATGTCTATTTAAGTCTTTCGCCCATTTTTTAATTGGGTTGTCTTTTTGTTGTTGAGACTGTAGGAGGTATTTTATATATTCTAGATACAAGTCTTTCTCCTCTCCTCCCTCCCACCCCCTACCAGTGTGAAGCCTCTAATGCTGCCTCTTAGGGGGAATAGCCTTGAGTATGCCCACAATAAGGATGGCGCTGGTTTTGGTAGAGCTTTCTTTGGCTGTCTTTTCCCCTGACCACACCCGCCTCTTAAGCTCCATTACTCGCAGACTGATTGTACTATTGTTTTCAACGTCCTGGGGCATAAATAGCTTCACAAACTGATCCAATCAAATTTATACTCCTTTGTGAAGATAGGTTTTGAGGGCAGTGTTTGAGATTTGTTCTGACCCCAAAAGGGCTCTTCCTAGGTGTTTCTGTTTCTTTCCAGCACACAAGGAACTCTACAGTTTAGCCTTTATTGCCAATGAATCTTTCAGTGTGCCTTTCATCACAACCACCATTCTGGAGAGCACCCTTCAGTTTGGACTTTTACATACTTTGTTGCAATGAAGTCAGTTCCTTTGGGTAACGATTTGGAGCTCCGTTTTATGGCCTGCTTCTCTGCCCAGTCAATGTTGGAGCCAGGCTCCGGTGCTGGCGGAAGGGACAATGGATCATTCTTACTACAAGACATCCTGATTTAGGAGCTGAGTGTTCAGTGGAGCAAGAGGCAGCAGCCCAGGTTTCTTGGCTTGTCTCTCCTGGCATGGAACCCACACCCCAGGATCTGGGGCAAAAGCAGTCAGGACCCTAGTGTACTCTGGGGCACCACGCCCCAAGTGGAGCCTCCATCCCCCATTAGGGCTGGGGATGGCTCTGCCTCTCAGCCACACTTGCCCAGAACTTAGCCTCAGCTACAGGTGGCTGAGAGAAGGGGCAGAAATGCCTGCATGCTGCGCCTCTTGCTAGAGCCCTGTGATCTTGGCTATAATTGGGGGGGTAGAGTTTCTGTCATACCAAGCTGCAAGGGGAAAGGAGGAAGAGGGCTCTGTTTCAGACACTATAGACGCTCCTTGTCCTCACTGAGCTTTAGTAGATTTTTTTGAATAGGTGTTTCTTCATTTGCTGTATACCCTTAAGACCATTTCTAGAGTCTTTAAATGGTTGGGTTTAAAAAAAAATTTTTTTTAAATAACTTTTACCCATTTCACTGAGGAATGGGTCTGAGGAGCTCCCTACACTATCATGTCAGAAGGGAGGAGGAAAAACAGATTAGTCACCTCTTGGCTACTTTTTACCACCACGATCCTCAATTTCCTCACTGGTAAAATGTGAACAATACTATTCTTAAAGATTGTTAAGGATTAAGTGAAATGACATATATGAAAACTTTATATTGCTAATCCAAAATAGGTAAAACAGTATGCAGAAGCAGGCTGATATAAGCGCTAGCAGGCTGATGTAAGCGCTAGCATTTCTCTTTTCTAAACTATTGTGCATTCTAGAAATGGTAACACAAAGTTACTAGACCTCAGGAATTCTGATGCTTATAAATTTTTATGACTAAGTTATAGCACACATCATTTTGGTTGTGCTGGATGGTTTCACTTTTTGATTACTCTTCCCTATTTTCTTTTAAACTTCTTTAGATGATATGTGGGCTAACCTAGGTCAAACCTCTTCTCAAAACAACTTTTTTCTAGCTAACATTAATACCTCCCTTGTTCCAACTCCTGTTAAACTTGTATTCAGTTGCTATAGCCTGGTTTTATTTTTTGTTTTTGAGTCACAGTTTTGCTGTCACCCAGGCTGGAGTGCATGCATTTGCACTGTCATCGCTCACTGCAGCCTCAAACTCCTGGGCTCAAGCAGTTCTCCCACCTCAACCTCCTGTGTAGCTGGGACTGCAGGCGCACACCATCATGCCTGGCTGATTTAATTTTTAGTAGAGACAAAGTCATTATGTTGCCCAGGCTGGTCTCAAACTCTTGGACTCAGGCAATCCTCCCATCTCAGCCTCCCAAAATGCTGGAATTACAGGCGTGAACCACCGTGCCTGGCCTACTATAGCTTGTTTTAACATTCAGTTGTTCATCAGTGGTTTCTTACTTAACCAGTTTTGGTTCCCTGTGTAGATTGTAAGTTCCTTTCAGGGAAGGCCTGTGTCCTCCACACTACCCAGAACACTTAAATATTTATTATTTTCTAAGGGCTATTTTAGCTTTGTAGAAGTTTTAAGCCTTAAGACTAGTCTGGTCATATGTTCATAAATAACATATGATGTTCATGTTTATTAGTTACCACACCTGGCTAATTTTTGTATTTTTAGTAGAATCAGGATTTCGCCATTTTGGCTGATCTCAAAACTCCTGATGTCAGGTGATCCGCCTGCCTCAGCCTCCCAAAATGCTGGGATTACAGGCGTGAGCCACCATACCTGGCTTATATCTATCTGCTTTGTTCATTTGTCAGTACCTCTTACTGCTTCTGCCTCATTCTTTTAAAAGTACATGCTGTTTCAGTGTATCAATACGTGTATTTTAATGTATTTAACCTATTCTTTTACTGATGGAGAATTCATTGGCTATTTTTTTTTTCCTGTTACATGCTAGTATGCACAAGTTAGTATTGGGTCCTCCGTTGAGAATTTTGAATTAAAACTTGTTTTTTAAATTAAAATGAGCTGGTTCTCAAGAAATGTACAGTTTCTGAGTTCTGTTTTTTTTCTTTTAGCTCAAGTGATCCTCCCACTTTAGCCTCCCAGGTAGCTGGCAGCTGGTACTATGGGTGTGCACCACCACACCTGGCTAATTTTTAAATTTTTTGTGGAGACAGAGTCTTGCCGTGTTGTCTAGGCTGTCCTCTTATTCCTGGGCTCAAGCAGTCCTCCCACCACAGCCTCCCAAAGTACTGAGAATGACAGGCATGAGCCACCATACCCAGCCAAGAAATGTATAGTGTTTATCCAGAAGATGAAGCTAACACGTGAAATTGTAGACAGAATAATTAAATGTTTAATTGGCTTTTACCTTTTTTAAGGGTAATTATGCAGAATATACAGAATTGTTACGTCAAGTAGTGCTTCACTTTTTATAAGTGCTCTAGGAGAGATTTCTGACAAGGAGAAACTAGGTATGGGAGTGATCAGAGATGTCCATAGGACAAAGCAATGTGTATGATCCTTGTTTATATTTCCATCTTTGATTTTTGTCCCAACTTTGTCATTTTCTACTTCCAGAATTATCCAGATTCGTACCAGCTACCTTTCAGAAAGGTAAATTGGTAAGTTTGGAGCAGAGTGACCTATAGTGAGAAGCAAGGAGATAGTGAATTATTGATGTATATCACTTACCTAATGCAATAATTTATTCCTTTTATCAGTTAATATCAATTGACTACATGGTGTGTGCTGGAGGAAAAGTGGTGAACACAGAAGTCTTTTTCCTTGTCAAATGTATATCCTTGTAGAAGAGGAGACAATAAATGTAAAATAGAGAATATATTAAGTATTGTGGTAACTGTCCAAAGATAGCTTCCTAGTGCACTGTGCTTCCCAGTACCGATATCTTTCTGTTGTCCTCACCCACAGTTAAGGAGTGGACTGGTTCTGTAATCAGTAGCACATGGTGGAAATGAAATTTCCTTGCCTTTGGTTTTTTGGAATGGTTCTGGGGGAAGCCAGCATCTGTATGAGAGGTACTGTGTGTTCTCTATCAGTAAATCATCAATGAGTTCTCCATCAGTAAACGAATAGGTTAAATACATTAAAATACTGTGAGACCTCAAACTATTTGTGTGGGAAGGCTGCATGATAAGACAGAGATGCCTGGCTACGCTTCACCTGTTTCAGCCATCCCAGCTAAGGCACTAGACTTGTGATTAAAGAGGTTATCTTGTATATCTAGCTGAGTCTAGCCTTCAGGTGACTTCAGTGCCAGCAGCCATTTGACTGAAACCACATGAGAGACTCCATATAAGAGCCACTCAGCTGAAGCTGGGCAATCCATAGAATTGTGAAAGATAGCAGTAGATTATCATTTTAAACTGCTAAATTTTAGGATGATTTGTTACTCACCAATAGATAATCAGAACAGATGGTGATTTGTATTGCAAAGAAAAGTAAATTGGGAAAAGGGTTAGGGAGAGAGAGATTCTAGTTTAAATTGGATGGTCAAGGAAAGCTTTACTGAGAAGATGTTCAAAAAGCATGACGGGACCAGGTGCAGTGGCTCACACCTGTAATCCCAGCACTTTGGGAGGCCAAGGCAAGCATATATATCACTTGAGGCCAGGAGATCAAGACCAGTCTGGCCAACATGACAGAACCCCATATCTACTAAAAATGCAAAAATTAGCTGGCCACGATGGCATGCACAACTGTAATCCCAGCTATTTGGGAGGCCGAGGCACAAGAATTGCTTAAACCCAGGAGGCGGAGGTTGCAGTGAGCCGAGATCACACCACTGCACTAAGGCCTGGGTGACAGAGCAAAACTGTGTCTCAAAAAAAAAAAAGGAAAAAGCATGACGGACATATGAGAGTAAGTAATATTGATACCTGGGAAAGAACATTTCAGTCAGAAGGAACAGCAAGTACAAAGATTCTGTGGCTGAGCAGCCTGAGGTTTTCAAGAAATAATCATGAAGACAGGTATAGATGGAGCATAGGAAGAAAGGAAGATTAGTGGGAACTGAGGTTAGGCGTAGAGGTTGGGAGTAAGTGCAAATTATATATGTTAGTGATGTTCATCTTTATGAGGTGTAACACTTTTGTAAAAAAAATTGTAATAACTCCTTTTCTTTCCCAAATATAGATAATATATATAATGAAATATAGATAATATAAACTTTTTATATACTTAATTTGAAAAATATAGTACTTCCAACTTAATATAAAAAAGAAAGAAAAGTAATATAATCAGTGTATTTTATTTTGTAAATACTGTGTCTAGAAGAATGTAAGTAGCCTTTATATAGAGATATAAAGAACTGCTGACTTTGACCACTATAAATTAGGACTTAAACGGGTGTGTTATATTGGTGACTCACATATCACAAACAGTTAGCTATTGGTGGTGAGAATACTGGAGTGCAGTGGCGTGATCTCAGCTCACTGAGATCCTTCGCCTCCCGGTTTCAAGCGATTCTCCTGCCTCAGCCTCCTGAGTAGCTGGGATTATAGGCGCCTGCCACCACGCCCAGCTAATTTTTTGTATTTTAGTAGAGACGGAGTTTCGCTATATTGGCCAGGCTGGTCTTGAACTCCTGACATCAGGTGGTCTGCCTGCCTCAGCCTCCCAAGTGCTGGGGTTACAGGCATGAGCTACTGCGTTCAGCCAGTAACTCATTCTTGATAAAAGCTCCGCATCAAAGTATTAGCTTTCCCTTGATTTACATGGAAGATGCATTCTGGAAAATTCAGAGCATATTAAAATAATACGATTTACCTAATTCACTAACATGAATGTTCCATGGCATATTTGAAACTTGGGGTAGTACCCACTAAATTTCAGTAGCTCTCCCCAGTAGTGACAACCAGAAACACTCCCACTAGGAACCTCAGGTAAAGGACTTTTTAGGGCATTATAAGAATGTTGGCTGTGAGTCTTTGGACAAAAAGTTCTAAGCAAAGGAGTAACAAATCACTTATGTTTTAATGAGATCATTCTGGCCGCTATATGGAGATGAAATCAGGGAGATGTACAGAAGAAGAGAAACCAGTTAAAAGTCTAATGCTGTATTTTGGACAGATACTGATTTACACAGAAATTGAAGTTGTGCATCCTGAAATGTGATTGGATTCTGGATATATATCTAACACACACACACACACACACACACACACACACACACACTTATTTATTTATTTTTTTGAGACAGTCTCATTGTGTCGCCAGACTGGAGTACCGTGGCGCCATCTTGGCTCTGCCTCCCGGATTCAAGCGATTCTCCTGCCTCAACCTCCTGAGTAGCTGGGATTACAGGTGCTTGGCACCACACCCAGCTAATTTTTGCATTTTTAGTAGAGGCGGGGTTTCACCATGTCGGCCAGGATGGTCTCGATCTCTTGACCTCATGATCTGCCCGCCTCAGCCTCCCAAAGTGCTAGGATTGAGCCTCTCTGGCCGGCTGGATTCTGGATATATTTAGAAAGTACTTTATGCATCTTGGATCTTGGTACCAGGGTACCTTTTTTTTTGTTTTTATTATATCTATTCCTGCTATGTATTTTCCCAGAAGTAGTTATGTTGAATAGTTCACCTCTGCTAGACTTTTGAACTTTCAATATAGAGAGAATTTGTTTTTCTACAAATGGTTATTTCCATTGCTAATTAAAAGTAGAAAAGTAGAGTTTCCTCTTTTAAAAAACATGAACTTTTCATGTTGCTAGTCTGGACATTAGAATTCAATTAAGTAATCATAAGTGAAAAGAAAATGTTAGCTTCATAAACACTGGAAAGCTTTTTGAGATTATACTCTTTAGGGCCAATACCATGTAATTATTTGGGGGAATTGGTTTTTGTTGGAAATTCGACATTTATTTTATGCATGCCATCTTTGAAGGAAGCATTCCATGGCATTGTTGACTTCAAGAGACACTTTGATCTCAAAAAATGATGTGACTCCCTTTTGGATAATCTTTGGATAGCATCAAAATCATGCCTTTTATATGAGTATGCCTTATAATGGCTTATTCTTTTTTTTTTTTTTTTTTGGACAGGTAGTTTTGCTCTGTTACCCGGGCTAGAGTGCAGTGGCACCATCTCGGCCCACTGCAACCTCTGCCTCCTGGGTTCAAGCAGTTCTCATGCCTCAGCCTCCCGAATAGCTGGGATTACAGGCACCCACCACCACACCTGGCTAACTTACTCTTGATTCCACAGCCAGAGGTAAAGGACAACCAAGCCCTTCTGTTCCCCTTATCAATAACTTACTTCCTCCTTGCAGCAACTGCAAGAAAGTATATTTGAGGCGGGGGGGTTGTTTTGACACAAGGTCTCACTGTGTCGCCCTGTTTGGAGTGCAGTGATGAGCCAGCGATCATGGCTTTCTGCAGTTTTGACCTCCTGAGCTCAAGTGATCCACCCACTCCAGCCTCTAGAGTTATGCGCACCACCACACCCAGCTAATTTTTAAAGTACAGTCAGGGTCTCACTATGTTGCTCAAGCTGGTCTTGAACTCCTGGTCTCAAGCAATCCTCCTGCCTCTGCCTCGCCAAAGTGCTGGGATTTGTAAGTATTTATTGAGTACTTGCTGTGTTGAGCGGTAGTCAAGTCCTTTGTGTGGATACGTGGTTTGGAGACTTAACTCCGGAGCATAGATATCCCTTCTCACAGAAGGGGCTGGAAAATGGGATGAGGGGATAGTTAACGGACTAGGACCGTATCTTGTCATATTCATCTTTAAAGCCCCAATCTGACAATGAATAAGCCAAAATTAATGTTTTTCAAGCAGTAGTGAAAAAAAGTTTGGTACATTTTTCACTGACCCCTTCACATTTAGGAATAAGTTTGCTGTTTTGCAATTTTACATTTGTGTTCCTCTCCTGTAAAAGAAAAATAAGGCAGCATTGTGTATTCACTTTCTGTTTTGCTTCAACCTTACCCTCTAATATTAGACCCCACGTGTCTTTTCTTGATTCTTTCTTTCTCAGACAGTTCAGCAGGAAAGCAGACTGTTTACAAACAGTCTGAGTTAATAACTTCCTTTCCTGCTGATCAAATAGTTGCTAAAATGAAACCTTTCTCAGGGCTGAGTGGGTGTTCTGGTTAGTGGGTGTTCTGGAATGTAAATGAACCCTTATTTTAAGAAAGATTATTTTTATACTAGCAGTTCTCTGTACACCAAGATACACATTTGTAGCAAGTGGAAAGTATGGAAACATAAACTGGACTTACTGGAAATTTTTAGATTAGTGAAAGACCTACATATATGGCTTGTCAATAGGAAAATCCCAAAACTAACATAACTGGCAAAATATAATGCAGTTTATTGAGCCTGTTGCCCTTGGCTTTAGTTTTTACATATGAGATACAGTCTAATGGCATGCAGAACAATTTCTGCAGCAATGATAGCAGCTGCATTTGAGATACAGCTTGATAGGGATCATAAAACTACCAACCCACAAATCTTTGGAGACTGTATGACAGATTTAGTTCCTATGATTGGTTGGTTGATTGATTTTAGAGGCAGAGTCTTACTCTGTCACCTAGGCTGGAGTGCTGTGGTATGATCATGACTCATTGACCTCAAACTCCTGGACTCAACTGATCCTCCTGCCTCAGCCTCCCAAGTAGCTGGGATTACAGGCACCCTCCACCACACCTGGCTTGTTTTATTTTATATGATCAGCATTTCATACCTGGGAGAGACTAGTATTAAAAGCTTTATTTAATCCAAAGCTTTATTTCAACACTACAGGATAAAAAATGCAAGAACTGGGCACAGTGGTATGTGCCTGTAGTCCCATTGCAAGACAGAGGTGAGAGGATCACTTGAGTCCAGGAGTTCCAGACCAGCTTGGGCAACATAGCAAGACCATATCTCCACAAAACAAAAACAAAAACAAAACAAAACAAAACAAAATGGCTACATGATTTATTGGAAAGGTGATTGTACTAGAAGCTGAGAAACCTGGATTCTACAACTGATCTTATCAAAAAGTAGTTGTATATAACATTTATCCTAACGTTTGACTTTTGACATTTTTAAGCTTTAGCGTCTTTTACAAGAGGGAAGTTGAATTAAAGTTTTTTTTTTTTTCTTGAGATGGAGTTTCACTCTTGTCACCCAGGCTGGAGTACAATAGCACAATCTCAACCTCTGCCTCCCAGGGTCAAGTGATTCTCATGACTCAGCCTCCCAAGTAGCTGGGAATACAGGCGCACAACACCACGCCTGGCTAATTTTTGTGCTTTTAGTAGAGATGGGGTTTCACCATGTTGACCAGGCTGGTCTCGAACTCCTGACCTCAGGTGATCTGCCTACCTTGGCCTCCCAAAGTGCTGAGATTACAGGCGTGAAAAAATTAAAGTTTTACCTAACTTGGATTTTTTAATTTACTATCTGTATCATGAAAGGCATAGCCTCCCTCTAATCTCTTAGTTGGGATCAAGAAGGAAAATAGGATATTCAGTGGTTATGTGGAGCTTACAGATGGTGAGTACTCTCCCTTTCCTTCATGATCTTCAAAGGAAATTGCCGATTGAGGTAAATAGGACAGTTGTATGCCATTATGATTTTAAACCTTTTAGATTTCTGTACCATGCTTCATCTTTATGTATTCTCTTCCCAACTTTTTGTCTCTGGGATTATGAGTAAATAGAACTGGGTAAAAGGTGGGGGTAGGGTACAAAATAGAAAATGGAAAAAGTAAAAGGAGATAAAAATAAATTGGGTGCTTCAGTGATTGTGGAGGTCAAATAAGTTTTCCATTGTTGATTATATTCCTTTCCACTGTTCAGCTTACTGCTGTTTACTCTCACTCCTTGCTATATATTTTACATGGAGACAGAGTCAGACTTGTGTGGATTTTTCTATTTAATTCTCCTGAGATTGTGAAACTGCTCAGCTAAATTTGTTCTGCTGTGAGAACAAATAACTGGAGGGCAATTCAAAATATTTGCTTAATATTTTCTTGGAAATCCTCAAAGAAACAGGGAGGATTTTAGATCCCTGTGATAAGAAATTCACTGGGATACACACATTTAAAACAATTTTTTGGTAACTCTTGGTTTCCCCTTTCTTGGCTCTGCTATTTACTGTCTTCCAATGGCAGAATAACCTAGCAAAAATTTTTTGTTTTGTATAATAGAGAAAGGCTAGATTAAGTTTTATTGCACTAATGTAAGTTTTATATGATCAGGGAAAGGTTAGTCTATCATGGACTGTTAGGATGGGAGGGACTAATCATCCTTTATATTGATTTTCAAACGTTTTTCTTCAAAAGTGTTTTCCAAACAAAATCTTATACCAAGACCCAATATAGAAGATAGATGAAATTAATGACTTTGTTTTGTTTATCAGATAGCTCAAATCCACGTGGTTTTGTTGATACACTATATGAATGCCTTAACAGAGCATTGGGAACTTGGGAGATTGCAGGAAAAGGCTTAGTTATGCAGGACTTTGTATATATTGCAGGACATGTTTAACTCCTACCCACTAAATGCTTCTACAAATTCCTGAAGTATTTTCTAGGGAACACTCTAATCATCAATGAGAAGCACTAATCTGTAATCTCTCCCCTGGTGATTTTATTCAGTTCCAAGGTTTTATGTACCATACCATCTACATACTGACTGCCAAACCGTTTATCTCCAGTCCCAAACTGTTATCTCCAGGTTCTGTTTCTGAGCTCCAGATTTGTAGAAGCATCTGCCTACGTGACCTTTCTCCTTTGGTGTCTAATATGCATTCATAGTATGTATTAAATAAAACTCTTGTTTTTTTCCCTCCAAAGCCTTTTCCTCTTCTTATCGCAGTGAAAGTTACCATTTACTCATTTGCTTAAGTAAAAAAATCTAGATGTCAGACTTAATTCATGCCTCCCCTGCCTGTCTCCCCCAACCTCACATCTAATTTATCAGTCCTTTGTTGGCTCATCTTTAACATAAATCCTCAACCTCTCCATTTCTCTGTTTCCAATGTTACCAGTTTAATTCAAGCTACTCTTCTTGTCTTCTGATTGGTGCCCCTACTTCTACTTTTATCCTTTTGTTATCTGTTCTCCACTGAGACACCAGAAGAATTTTTAAACTCATCATGCCACAACCCCATGCTTACATTTCAGTGGCTGCTCTGTGATCTTAGGATAAAATTCAGACTCCTTATCATGACCTATAAAGGACCCATAATCTGATTTCTGCCTACCTCTCTTAACCTCGTCTTTTAACAGTCTTACTCTTGAGTCCGTCAAGCTACAGTCACCTGCCTTCTACTCCCCTGAGGTATGACACCCCCTTCCCATCTACTGATCTGTCTACTGTCTGTTTCTTGTAACTGGAGTATTTTTCCCAGTTTATAGTATAGCAAATACATTCTTATCTTTCAGGTCTCCACTTGCTTGTTATTGCTTAAGAGGCCTCCCCATCCCCCAGTACCCAACTCGCTTATCCCAGCTTGTAATTATCTTGATTCTTTATTAGTTTGCATGTTCATTTTCTTTTTTCCCCATTAGAATGTAAGCTCTCTGAGAGCATATCTTCTCTTATTTATTGGTCTCTCTTGTCTAGCACTGTGCTTAGATGAATGAATGAGGTGTATATACAGATTATTACGGAAATGCAGAGAAGGGTCATTTTTACTAGTCTAGGCATGGAGTGGGGGCTATTAGCAGTAAGAAGACCTCATGGATAAGTGATTTTTGAGGTGAATATATGGTGCCATGGTCCTAAACTGCTGTGAGGTGAATGACATAGGCAGTGTGACATCAAGGGACCAGGTAGCCAAGACTGCTGCTGAGTGACTATAAGATTGGTCGCATATAGAGTGTGGATACCCTAGACAAAGGAATGATTCATGTCCAGGGCAGAATGGGTTGGGACAGCCTGAGATTCATCATGCTACTCAACCCAGTGCAGTTTAAAACAAGAATTCTTTACTTCTGGAATTTCCCATTTAATATTTCCAGACTGCAGTTGACTATAGGCAACTGTAACCATGGAAAGTAAAACTGTAGACAAGGTGAGACTACTATGCCTACTTAAGGAATGTTTTGAATAATGTGATAATTAAGTCAGACAAACATGTATGTATGTTTGCATGTATGTATGTATGTACGTACATATTAGGGACAAGATCTTGCTCTGTTGCCAAGGCTGCAATGCAGTGGTGCAGTCACGGCTTGCTGCTGTCTTGAACTTCTGTGCTCAAGCAATCTTTCTTCCTCAGCCTCCTCTGTAGCTGGGACTGCAGGCACATGCCACCACGCACAGCTAATTTTTAAATTGTATTTTTAGACATGGAGCTCTCATTCTGTTGCCCAGGGCTGGTCTCAAACTACTGGACTTGAGCAATTCTCCCATCTTGGCCTCCCAAAGTGCTGGGATTGCAGTTGTGAGCCACCATACTTGGCCCCTCAAATTATTGGTTTTATCATCTAATTCTGAAACTTCTGGACACATTTTCAAACTGTTAAATCCTGTTTCTGAGTCTCATCTCAGCAATAAAGAAGCTAGAGTAAAGACCAAGTTGTACCCTACATGATTATAAGCCACCTCCTCAGCTTCTGGTCCTACCTGTACTCTGTCTGAAGACTATCTCCCTCTTGGTCACATTTGCTGAGATTGATAGAAATGAATCCAGGCACTCATTCATTCATTTGTATCCGCATGCACATTTTTTAATATCATGACTTAACACACACACACACTCTCTTGGCATCTCTCTCCGCATCTCTCTCCATATATGGCCATGTGTCGCTTAACGATGGAGATACCTTCTGAGAAATTCATCCTTAGGTGATTTCATCATTGTGCAACCATCATCAAGTGTACTTACACAAACCTAGATGGTATAGCCTACCATACACCTAGGCTGTATGGTATAGTCTCTTGTTCCTAAGGTACAAACCTATTCAGCATGTAGCTGTACTGAATAGTGTCGGCAACTGTAATAAAATGGCAAGTATTTGTATATCTAAACATATGTAACATAGAAATGGTATGATAAAAATACAGTATAAAATTTTTTTTCTTTTAATGGTACACCTGTATGGGGCACTTACCATGAATGGACATTGCAAGACACAAAGCTGCTCTAGATGAGTCAGTAAGTGAGTGATGAGTGAATAGGAAGGCCTAGGACAATACTGTAAACTTTGCAAACCTATGTACGTAGGCTACACTAAATTTATTTTTTTAAATGTCCTCAATAACAAATAATTAATACTAGATTATCTTAGCATACTCTTAACTTTTTTACTTTATAAACTTAATTTTTAAAAATATTTTGACTCTTTTGTAATAACACTTAAAACGCGTTATATGAGTACAAAAATATTCTCTTTCATTATTCTATAAGCTTTTTTCTGTTAGAGATTTCTTTTTTACTGTTTATACATTTTTGTTAAAAATAAGACATAAAAATACATTAGCGTAGGCCTGTACGGGGGCAGCATCATTAATATCACTGTCTTCCACCTCTGTATCTTGTCCTACTGGAAGGTCTTCAGGGGCAGCAACACATATGGAGCTGTCATCTCCTATGATGACAATGCCTTCTTTCTCCTATGATGACAATGCCTTCTTCTAGAATACCTCCTGAAAGACTTGCCTGAACCTGTTTTACAGTTAACTTCTTTTTTTAATAAGTGGAAGGAGTACACTCTAATGATAAAAAGTATAGTATAATAAATATGTAAATCAGTAACAGTTGTTTATTATCATATGACTGCAAGTGCAGTAGGTTTGTTTACACCAGCATCACCACAGATACGTGAGTAATGCCGTGCTCTGTGACATCCCTAGGAAATAGGAATTTTTCAGCTCCATTATAATCTTATGGGATGCATCATATCTACAGTCCGTTGTTGAACAAAATGTCAGTATGTAGTACATGACTATTTTATGTATATTATTCAGTATATAGAGTACTGTGGCTGCTCTGTGAATATAGTTGTTGTATGTATTTCTTTAAGGAAAAATGAGTTCTAAGATGTAAAATGACCAACTTAAAAATGAACCTGCCAGGCTCTGTGGCTCACGCCTGTAATCCCAGCACTTTGGGAGGCTGAGGCGGGCAGATCACCTGAGGTCGATAGTTCAAGACCAGCTTGACCAACATGGAGAAACCCCGTCTCTACTAAAATTACAAAAATTACAAAATTAGCCAGGCGTGGTAGTGCATGCCTGTAATCCCAGCTACTTGGGAGACTGAGGCAGGAGAATCACTTGAACCCGATGGGGCGTAGGTTGCAGTGAGCTGAGATTGTACCATTGCACTCCAGCCTTGGCAATAAGAGTGAAACTCCATCACACACACACACAGAACTTTCTGGATCTTTGAATATTATATTTCTCCAGTATTTTAAAAGAAAACAAAATAATTAAAATAAAGGAAAAATTAAAATCTTTGTTGCATTATTAAAACACCATAATGACAAAAATAAGTACATGTGAGACAATGAGATAAAGTATTTTTGCGGGTTTATGTTCAGAAATATTTTTTATAATGAATAAGAATTCTGGTTTTGAGATTTTTATCTCAATGTGCAGTACTTTAAGAAATGCTTTTTATATTCTTTTACATTGTACCATTTCTCTCAAGGATTTGAAAGAAGTGTATTGAAGACGGGATCAAAGTAGATGAATATATGTACCATTATTTCAAGAATCAGAAGTGACGACTTAGGTGCTGGAAACAATGGAAATTACCACAGCACTACTATGCAGATTCCTTGGCAAGGGGAAAACACCCATGTATTCACGTCACACTGTCTGCCACAATGTACAAAAAAATTCTGCAGTCTATCTCTGGTTGATACAGTTATATGGCTACTCAGTTGACCTGGTTCAGCTTATTAAAAAGTTCAGCTTTGCCTCACTGATTTGATGTAATACTTTTATATGCGACAGTCTGTGTTTAGACTTTCAGTTACATCCCACAGGTTTACTTGTGTGCCACTAATACACTATATTAATTTAGAGGCTTTATACTATGTTTTAACATTTGGTTATTCAGACATTTCTTTTATTACTGTATTTCTTGGGATTAACATGAATAGGGATTTTTTTTTTCCGTGCTCTTTCCATTGAGAGATTTGTGTCCTAGCTCAGATTTAGGTATCTTTCATATTTCCAGGTCTTATTTCAGTTCATTTTTCAATTGAACAAATATTTACAGAGTAACTGCTATTCCCAGGTAATAGGCTAAATGCAGGATCCAATAATAAGACAGTGTCGCTGAGGAACCCCAATATTTCTTAAATTGATGGGTTAACACTGTGAAACAAAAGATATTTAGTATGAATCTTTGATCTTAAGAGGTTTGAGAATTTGTGAATATACCTAGAGGAGGTTACACTGACAGAGTTCTAATTTATTCACTCATTATCAGTCGGTCTGTCAACAGCCTAAAGGACTTACAGAACTTTCCTCATGTTTCTTACTTTTTTAGGTGTACCAACATTCCAAGAAATTCTGGCTCATAGATTCCTAAAAAAAAGTAACTGCTACTCAGTGTAATGGCTGAAGGTATGAACCATGTGATCCATAGAAAATGATGCACAAAGCACACTATAAAAGCCAGTCAGTACCACTACACACCTATTAAGAGTGGCCAAAATCCACAACACTGACAACACCAAATGCTGACCAGGATGTGGAGCAGCAGGAACTGTTATTTATTGCTGGTGAGATTTAACAGCCACTTTGCAGTACAGTTTGGCAGTTTCTTGCAAAACTAGATATACTCCAACCATAAGAATCAGCAGTTCTGCTCCTTGGTATTTACCCAAAGGAGTGGAAAACTTATATCCACACAAAAACGTGCACATGGATGTTTATAAAGCAGCTTTATTCATAATTGCCAAAACTTGGAAGCAACCAAGATGCCTTTTAGTAGGTAAATGGAGAAATAAACTGTATCTGTTACATCCAGATCCAGACAACAAAATATTATTCAGCACTGAAAAGAAATGAGCTGTTAAGCTATGAAAAGACCTGGAGAAATTTTAAATGGATACTACTAAGTCAAAGAGACCAATCTGAAAAGGCTACATATTGTACGATTTAAACTATGTGACATTCTGGGAAAGACAAAACTATGAAGAAGGTAAAAAGATCAGTGGTTGCCAGGGGTTGGGGGAAAGGGAGGGATGACTAGGTGGAGCACATATTTTTAGGGCAGTGAAACTATTCTGTATGATACTGTAGTGGTGGATACATGTCAGTATGTATTTGTCCAAATCCTATGGGACTGTTACATGTCATGAGTGATATGCTCTGACACTCCTGGGAGACCTTAGTGGCCTAAGGTGCCTTTCAGCCAGGAGGTACAGTTCCCCTTGTCTTTGGGACTCATCTTGTGCTCGTAAAGTCTTTTATAAACTTTGGTCACTCAAAAGGAAATTTTAAACGTGCCAAATTGAATGGAGCTTTAGATCTGGCCAGTTTAAGAAAATTTGCCTAAGCTGTAGACATTTACTTCCTCTTTTCAAAGAGCAACCGCTTTCTCCATAATAAAATTTCAAATGAGAGAAAAGGTTACGAACTCTAGTCAGTAAGACAAGCAAAACCTTAATCTCAGAGAAAAGTGAAAAAATCACAAATATACACAAATAATAGAATAAGAGAATAACAAATGAAACTCCTACCTTAAAGTAGGGCTTCAATTCCAGTCTCATCAGTTGTTGAATCAGGTTGCATAAAGTCTGAATCTCAGTCAAGCCGGGGAGATTCAACCCTGTGAGTGGTCTGACCAAGGGCTTCTGCAGTCTTCAGCGAGGTCAGTTGGATGCAAACAGTCCATGCTGGTGCCAGGGCTCCAGCTGTTGGCAAAACAGCAGGGGTCAATGGAGGCCTAATTTGGGTCCCATCTGGTTGGCCAAAATGTCACCCTGAAATAATCAAGAGGCTCAGAATCCAATTTTAAAAGAGTTTATTCAAGTGCCAAATTTGAGAATGGCCACCCAGAAAAAACAAGACTCCAAAGTAATTGGGTCAGTGCTCCAAAATGGAGAAGCTAAAACTTCACTTACATAAGTAAAAACAAAGAAGTTTAGGAGTATTACCACATTTTTAATACAATGCCGATTTATGAATTACAGCAGTTTGGTTGGTTACAGCTTATTCTTTTTCAGGAAAGATATATTTAAAATTGCATCTCTATCAATTTGGTAGTCGTGGGGACTTTTGCCATCTGAGCTGAGTACATGAAAAAGGAAGGATGTTCATCTATAACAAAGAATTAGTAACTAAGAGGTAAAGGGCACCATTTAATCTTTCACAGCATTTTACAGGGCAAGAAAAATAAGAAAGAGGGCTAATTTATAATAGGAAGAAACAAAAGTTGCAGTGGCTTGCCTATATTACATAGGTATTACAGTCAGTCACATTTTATTCAAGGTTCAGAGTAATTTGAAGTTTCAACAGCTTTCATTTATTTTCACATTAACCATTTGAGTCTTCATTTCAGTATATCTTCTTTCTCATTAGGGAAGCAGAGTATTTTCTTTTTTTTGTTTTCTTGGCAGGAGGTCCTTATATATTCTGTCCATTAATCACTTGGCAGTTTTAGATGTTGCAGATATTTTATTCATAATCTGTCATTTGTCTGTTAACGTTGCCTATATCTTAAATAGAAGTTCTTAATTTTAACTTAAATAGAAGTTCTTAATTTTAACCTATATAAATTCATCAGTTTTTTGTTTTATCGTTGGCAATTTGGAGCTCTTGTTAAAGAAATCCTTCCCCACTGATAAATTAACAAAGTTGGGTGTTTATTTCATATATTGTATTATTTCTTTATCACTACCATAAGTACTTAAGATTACAGATTTAAGATTACAATCCTAAATCTTAAATTTACAATCCTAGGTTGGTAGTTTTTGAACCTACTAAGATTCAATAATTAATTTCAAGAATCGAGGTGAAATTTATGTCATAAAATTAACCATTTTAAAAGGTGCATTTCAGTGGCATTTGGTACATCCAAAGTATTTTACAACTGCCACCTCTGTTAAGTTCCAAACATTTTTACCACCCCAGAAGAAAACTCTGTGCCCATTTAGTAGCTACATCCCATTTTCCCCTCCACTCAAATCATGACTCTCATCATCTGTCTCTATGGATTTACCTATTCTGTATATTTCATGTGAATGTAATCATACATAGCCTTTTAAGTCTGTCTTCTTTCACTTAGCATGTTTTCAATGTTCATCTATGTTTTAATATATAAATACATGCTAAAACATTTACTTTTTAAAATATATAGGTATATACATTTCTTATGGCTGAATGATATTCCATTCTATGTATGTATCATATTTTGTTTAATCTTTTTTCCATTGATGGATATTTAGGTTGTTTTACCTTTTGGCTATTGTGAATAGTGCTATTTTGAACAGTTGTGTACAAGTGTTTGTTTATATACCTCATTTTAATTATTTTTGGTATATACCTAGGAATGGAATTACTGTGTCATTTAGTAATTCAATTTTAACTTTTTAAGGAACCACCAAACTTTTTTCCCTAGTAACCACAACCCCTTATTGTACATTTCTAGTTTCATTCCATTGTCATCAAGGAAGATACCTTGTGTGATTTTAGTCTTTTAAGATTTATTGAGACTGTTTTATGGCCTACTATGTGGTCTACTCTGGAAAATGGCTCATGTGCACTTGAAAAAAAACATATTCCTGCTGCTGTTGGGTGGAGTCCACCGTTTTTAATTTGCCCTTTTCTTGGCTCAGCATTTGCTTGATTGCTGTAAACCTTTCCCTCTCTTCGAGAGTTCCCACAATTGATTCTGACAGTTTTGCTCATTTTTTTCTTTTATTTTTCTGTGACAGGACTGTCCTTTGGAGCTACCTATCCTGCCGTATTTGCTGATACCACTTTTTGTAATTACTTTTTACAACCAATATTTTGTATACCCTCTTTAATATTCTGGGATAAAATATATAGGTGATATAACAATACACAGAGAAGTTTTAAAAATCAGTATAATGCTTTAATTGTAATATAAAAGAAATAAAAGTAATTTATAGTAAGGTAGTATGAATTTGTTATGTAAACACTAACATGACATTGGAAAGCATAGTGAAGTACTAGTGTGTTTTAAATAAGTTGGATTAAAGAAATGTAAGAAAAATCAGAATCCATTCTGTACAAGTGCTGATAAATGAAAGTTTAAAATCTAGTCTTAGGCCAGGCACTGTCGCTCATGTCTGTAACCTCAGCACTTTGGGAGGCTGAGGCCAGTGGGTCACTTGAGGTCAGGAGACCAGCCTGGCCCACATGGTGAAACCCCATCTTTACTAAAAGTACAAAAATTAGCTGGGCATGTTGGCCAGCGCCTGTAATCCCAGCTACTGGGGAGGCTGAGGTGGGAGAATCACTTGAACCCTGGAGGTAGAGGTTGCAGTGAGTCAGGATCATGCCACTGCACTCTAGCCTG
>NW_012103810.1:1711276-1717824 GCF_000951045.1 Mandrillus leucophaeus
GCATGTGCCAGCACACCTGGCTAATTTTTTAAATTTTTTGTAGAGATGGGGTCTCACCATGGGTCCTAGGCTGGTCTCAAACTCCTGGCTCAAGTGATTCTTCTGCCTTAGCCTCCCAAAGCACTGGGATTACAAGCGTAAGCCACTGAGCCTGGCCTTTGTGGGTAATTTGTTAATGCAGACTTAACAAGTACTTAGTTTTCTCTGTGTATCTTTTTCTTTAAATATTTTCTCGTTATAGGGATTAGGACTTAAAATCTTTTCCGGAGATAGCTCACTTGAAAGGAAAGGAATCTTTTTGTGTTTTTCATTGTTTTAAAAATGCACAATTGAGAAAACTCAAGGAAAATGTAATAAAATAGTTTGCATGTTTACTTTTGTACTTTGCTAGAAGAATGGAAAGTCAGTGGTGGAATAAAGATGGTCTTGAAAGTAACATATTCTTTTCTGATTTATCTTTGAAACAAAAATATGTTATTTGATAGTTCCAGTAACCAAATGATTGTCATTATTAGCAGAACACCATGCAGAAAAAGTGTCATAATAACATTGTGAGATTATAGGATTTGCAGATCTCGATGTAGGAAAGGCCGTGTCAAGCATGTCATGGAAAGTTCTTATGCCTACGGAATTATAACTTTAAAAAATTAAAAACATGACTCATTCAAATACAAAATGAATATGTATCAAAGATTTCATTCAATTCATCGTATTACAGAGGAAACAAGTAAAATAGAAAACTGTTTCAAAGAGCGTCTGAGGACCTCTGTATTTATAGACATTTTAATAATTGGAATAAGATTTGCTAGGTCAGTTACAAACTGGTTAATGTCCTACAGGACCAATACACCCTAACCTTTGGGATTATCTCTTCTACCTGACAGAATTTTTTGCAACTCTACTGGCAAAGATCTGTAAATTAACATGTGACTTCACTTAATATGGGTTATTTAGTTCATATTCATATTCATATTCAAATATTCAATATTCATACTGAATATTTAATTCAATATTAAATAGACTAATGGAACAAGTACATTTCCCTTTCCCTAAGTAATTAAGTAACCATTGAATGGGCCTTTGTCCCCTTATTATTTAATACCTTGAAAGGATATCATCTTTTTAAGACTACAGCTTTTGGCATTATATTCAAGGTTTGGATAACCTTTCTTAACAGCCTTTTAGTATTCATTTCTATTATTTATAAAGTTAGAGGCAAGGTGTCGTCTCCTCCCTCAGAAGTGTCATATGTGAAATATATAAACTTGGCAAATGTTTGTTTCTCTAATATAATACCACTAGTGTATTAAATATGCCTCTTTCCCAGTAAGCGCAGTGAACCACAGAACACAGTGTTCTGTGAAACTTGACAGAAGATTAAATTGGTAGAATATTAGGTTTTGTATTTTTTAGTGTGCCATGAAGTATTTCTACTACTGTCATTCAAATGTTCCTAGTTTAATATGCACAGTTCTAGGACTATTAATATACAGAACATAATGTTTCTGATTAAAGCATGATTTATTCTCCAATAAGAAGTGGTTAGTCCTTTTTCCCTCAGCTTTGTTTTTTCTTGAATTCAATTTAACAGACTTTATAAAAGGCAAAAGATTTATGCAATCTGAAGAGAAACCAGAGTATTAACAGACTTTTAAAATGGAGAAAATGGTAGTTAAATTTAGACAGTTAACATTTTCCAAAAGGATATCTCTGTTGGTTTAGTGAGTTTATAGTTCCATTTTAAAGCTTTTTTTTTTTAAAGTAAATATTCTATGTTGGAATAATTTTTAATATATAGAAAGTTCAAAAGATAGTGCATAGTTTTGTATACTCCCCATCCAGTTTCCCCCATTGTTAACATCTTCCATGACCATGATACCTTTGTCAAAACCAAGAATTAAGTGTTAGCACATTAGTATTAATGACATTCTAGACTTTATTTGGATTTCACCAGCTTTTCCATTAATATCCTTTTTCTTTTTCCAGGATCCAGTTCAAGGTACCACATAAAACTTAGTTGTCATGTTTCCCCAGTCTCTTCCATTCTGTGACAGTTTCTCAATTTTTCTTTTTTATGACCTGTGGAATGTACTCTAATCGGGGTATGTCTGACATTTTTCTCATGATTAGGGTTATTTGGGTATTTTGAAAGAATACCACTGAGGCGAAGGCTTGTCCCATCACATCGTATCAGTGGATATGTGATATCCATATGATGATGCTAACCTTCATTATTTGGATAAGGTAGTGTTTGCCAAGTTTCTTTACTGAAAGTATACTATTTTTTTCCCTTTTCTTACTCTAATTTTTGGAAGTAAGTCACTAAGTCTAGTCTGCCCTCACTGGGGATGGGAGTTTGGGAAGAGGGAGTTGGAGTTAAGAACCACATGCAGGAGGGAGAATGTTTGGAATTCTATATGAAAATTTGTTGTCTTTTTATCCTTCTTTATTTTTTATTTGTATAATCATTTATATCTTAATGGACTTATATATTTGATAGTTTGAGTTATAATTCAGTGCTATGTTATTTACTTTGATGCTTAAAACTGTTTTAGTTTTTGTTGTTGGAAACTCATTCAGATTGATTCTTACATCCCTTTGACATGCCCCCCCATATTTTGACTACTTCCTTATTCTCGCTACTGCAAGATGCCTCAGCTTTTGTTTGTTTGTTTGTTTGACATTCATTCACCACTTTTATTTGGTTTTCTTTTTTTATGGTCAGTAAAATTACACTGACATATTATTATTCCTCCAAAGTCCGTAGCTTTCATGAGAATTCACTCCTGGTGGTCTGCATTCTATGCATTTGGACAGATGACATGTGTTCACCATTACAGTAACGTACGTAATAGTTTTTGTTGCCCTAGAACTTTTCTGTGCTCTTCCTAGCCATCCTTCCTTCCTAACCCCTGGTAACCATTGATTGTTTTACCATCTCCATAGTTTTGCCTTTTCCAGAATGTCATGTAGTTGGAATCATACGCCATAGAGCTGTTTTAGATTGGCTTCTTTTGCCTAGTAATATGAATTTAAAGTTCCTCCAGGACTTTTCATGACTGGATAGCTCATTTGCTTTAGTGCTAAATAATATTCTGTTGCCTGGATGTAACACAATTTATCAATTCACCTGTTGAAAGATATCTTTTGGTTGTTTCCAAGTTTTGGCAAATTTCCCAGGCTTATTTTTTATTTTCCCTTCCCTAGTCCTAAAAATTAGTTATTTCTCCAAGGAGCCCTGGTTCCTTTTATTAGAAGATGGTATTTAGAAGCCAAGATTGGGTCACTGGATATGTTTGCTGTTACTGAGAGATTATTGCTTTTAAGCCTTTCAGTAGACAGAGATTTTTTTTTTTAAACTAGAGAAAGCTGAGTGGGTTTTCATTGCATTTTGCTTATGAATATAAGTGGTAAGTTCATTCCAAGAGAGATGTAAATTGTAAGACCTGCAATTAAGAAATGTCACATAGTGAAGTATTCCGTTTATCATCAATTAAAGTTAGTTGGAGAAAGGTTCAGCCTAAAAAGAAATAATTTGTATTATTGTTACAGGGATTTTTTTCCTTCTTGGGCATTTTTGTGCTAAGCCATGAAGTCAAGCATATTTTAGGTTAAAACTGATGCTTTCCTCTTGAATGTTGTTGTTGGAATAAATTAGTGCAGTTTTTCTAGAAGAATACCTTTTTACTCAGAATTTCATTTCTAGAATTTTTTTTAAGGAAATGATGTGACAACTCTGCAGAGAAGCTTAAACAAAAATGTTGAAAGCAACTTTATTTATAATAGTGAAAAATTACTAATAATATAAATGTCCATTCAAGATTGGTTAAACCTCAGTATACCAAGAAAAATAGTCATCATCATTTATCATCTGGGGCTAATGGGCCTTATTTTTTCATTTTAAAGCCATCTTGTAGTTAGTACACAGAAGTATAAATAAAGGGACAGTGAAGATCAACTTTATTAGAAATTTTCAGAAGAATTTAAGCATAGCAAGTCAAAAAAATTAAACTGTTATATTGAGAGATAACATGCATGCCCTAAAATTCACGAATTTGAAGTATATAATTCAGTGGGTTTTAGCATATTTTGCAGATGTTCAGATATCACTGTCATAGTTTTAGAATACTTTCCAATATTTGTAATTTTAACGGTTTTTTTAATCACTCCCAAAATACAAATTTTTCCTATTAGCACTCACTCCCTGTCCTCTTCTTTGCCCCCAACCCTGGACAACCACTAATTAATCTAAGTTCTTGCTCTATGAATTTGCCTATTCTGGGTATTTATCATATATAAATAGAATCACACAGTAAATTGTATTTTGTGACTAGTTTATTTCATTTAGCAAATGTTTTCAAAGTTCATCCAACTTGCAGCATGTATCAGTACTTCATTCCTTTTTATTCCCAAATAGCATTCCATTACATGGGTCTATAATATTTTGCTTCATTTATCAGATAATGAGCATTTGGGTTGTTTCTACTTTTGGCTCTTATAAGTAATGTTGCTGCAAACATTTGGGTAGAAATTTTTGTGTGGACATGTTGTCATTTCTCTTTGGTAGATACCTAGGAGTGAAATTAATGGGTCATGCAGTAACTATGTTGAACTGTGTGAGGAATTGCTAGTCTGTTTTCCACATAGGTTGGACCATTTTACAGTCCCACCAGCAAGAGCAAAAGCATTCCAGCTTCTCCACATCCTTGCAAACAGTTGTTATTGTCTATCTTTTTTATTGTAGCTGTTCTAGCAGATGTAAAGTAGTATCTCATTATGGTTTTGACTTGCATTCTCCTGACTACTAATGATGGCTTTTCATCATTAAGCTCAGTGAGCACTTGAAAAGGTGTGGAGCATCCTTCCATGTGCCTGTTGGCCATTTGTATATATTTTATTTGGAGAAATGTCTATGTAAGTCCTTGAGTTATTTTTTAAATTGGATTGTCTTTTTATTGAATTTTGAGAGTTCTTTATATATTCTGCATACAAGTCCTTTATTAAATATATGATTTACAAATATTTTTTCCCCATTTGGTGGATTTTCTTTTCACATCCTTGATGTTGGCAAACTCAGGTTTTCATTTTCACTTTTCTGGGTTTTGAAAGTGCTCCAGATGGGCATAGCCTATTGAATATAGCTAACTGGTAAATACTGCCATGCATGAACCTAGAACATATGCTGTCCTTTGAATAGTGATTCCAGATTTTAAAATACATCTTTAATAGGCTCTAATTTATTATTACTTCTGAATCTTGTACTTACATTATTTTAAAAACATGCTTTTGAGTATTTTGTCCCCTTATAATTTTGCCGAAGGGAGAGCAGCCATCTTTTTTGCCCCATAATTGCAAGACATTTTTATTTTTAGATTGTACACCAATTAGAATGATCAAATTAATGAATTCTTTCTATTTCTACATCATGGTTTTTTTCCCCAAACACCTTTATAAAATACTTGCTTCAGCATTTGTTCACTTATTAACCTTATTAAGTTTTGGTGTACAAATATCATAAATGATGAAGGAATATTGCCACATATCCTTTTAGAAAATGGGATGGTCCAAGTTCTTGTAAATTATTACATAATGAAATCCTTATTGTGGAATGACTCATTGGAGGAAAATACTGAATGTGTTTTTTGTCTTGAAATGTATTTTTCACTTAACAGTTCTTATGTTTGAGAAAATTCACTTAGATAGATATCATTATCTGAAAGCTCTTTGAGATTGCACTTACACAACCAATTTTACCATCATCATTAGAGAGTAGATTGTCAACCAGGTGCAATGGCTCATGCCTATAATCCCAGTGCTTTGGGAGGCTGAAGTGGAAGGATCACTTGAGGCCAGAAGTTTGAGACCAGCCTGGGCAACACACGAGACCCTATCTCTACCAAAAAAAGAATATATATATATATATATATATTAGCTGGATGTAGTGGCACATACCTGTATTCCAAGCTACTTGGGATGCTAAGGCAGGAGGGCACTTAAGCCCAGGAGATTGAGGCTGCACTAAGCTATGATTATGCTACTGCACTCCAGCGTGGGCAACAAAAAGGAGAGGAGATTGTTGCTGCCTCTTTGCATTTGTGTTCTGATTTGTCTAATAGCTATGAAATATCTTTATCATTTTGATTCTCTTTGTTAGTATGAGTGAAAAATAAAGATCTGAATTCTGAACTGTGATCAGCAAAAACTACAAAAAGGCTACAACCATGTATCCAGGCTTTTCTTATACTTTCTTGAAAGATGACAGGCCTGGCACAGTGGCTTAAGCCTGCAATCTCAACACTTTGAGAGGCTGAGGCAGGAGGATCACTTGAAGCCAGGAGTTCAAGACTATCCTAGGCAATATAGTGGGACCTAGTCTCTACAAACAAACAAAAAAACAAAAACCAAGCATGATGGCATGTGCCTGTAGTCCGAGGTACTTGGGGGAGAGTAAGGCAAGAAGATTGCTGAAGCCCAGGAGTTGCAGACTGCAGTGAGCTATGATCACAACGCCACACTCCAGCCTAGGCAGCAGAATGAAACCCACCTCT
>NW_012103810.1:1721429-1725179 GCF_000951045.1 Mandrillus leucophaeus
TTTTTTTTTTTTTTTTAAATAATACAAGGAATGAGAGAAACTATCTGAAGTGAAATTAAATTAATACAAATTATAGACTAAAGTGGTGAAGTAAAGTAGAAAGTATGGTAGTCTTACAAATTTGTTGAACCTTAGTTGGGAAAGCAATTCTTTAGTAAATAATGAAGAAATATCGGAGAACAGATCTTTTATTTTAAAATCCTAACATCTATCAGGTCAAGTATTTAGTCTTGAATACTAAATATCTTTGGAAACAATACCTTTTCATTGATAATGAGATTTAAAGATGGACTTTTTTTAAAAAAATGAATTCACTGATCTCTGACTAGTATCAAAGTTAAGTTTGAAAAAAATAGGCAGTTATTAGAAAAATAAATGAAAGATTCAACTGATAATTTTTACAGTACATTTTTTATTTATGCACAAATACTGATACGTGATATGCAATATTTTTAGAACAACCAATGAAATTAAATAAGATAATTTTATTTCATGTGTTACCATAATTTAATATTTGATACTGTTAAAAGAGTCTTACATTCTCCATTACATATTTTAAATTGGCTTTATTGCTTTTGCAGTGATTACACTTTTACACTAAAACATTTTCAAATAAATGCACAGTTTAAAATACAAGACGCTGGGCTCAGGGACTCATGCCTGTTAATCCCAGCACTTTGGGAGGCTGAGGTGGGAGGATCTCTTGATCCCAGAAAATCGAAACCAGCCTGGGCAACATAATGAGACCCTGTGTTTAAATCACCAAAAACAAGTGTAACTTTCTTCCCCAGGAGAAGATAATGATACTTATAACTTGATTCAGAAGCTACTGTTTAAATTGTGTTTGGCCTCCAGGTAGTTTGTTTTAGCTTAACTCTTAACAAATGTTGAATTGCTTGTTTCCTACACATTTCAAATGGAATAATCACCCTTTCTATATTGCAAGTTCATAAAGATCTCATTGCTCAGTGTATCTTTTAAAGATAGAGTCATGCTTTTCCTGCTACCTAGTTATGGTGACAGTTAAATGAAATGTTTTTGGAAGTTTATAATGTGTTTATAAAAACTGTGTTAAAAGCATTACTATTAATATTTTAATAATAAATATGACCTCGCATGTTCCAGAGGCTATTCCCTTGAGATAATTCAGTCTCAGTCCTGAGTCAACCTCACGTTAAAAATTAATTCATAATTTCTTGCCTTAGCTTGCCCCTTAATCAAAATCACTTTTTAGGGGGAGATGTGTTTTGTGACAAAAGTAGTTTGTCCTTTGGTTATTGTATGTTTTGAAAATATGGAGCAAACTTCCTTGCCTTTATTAGCACTTTCCAAGCTGGCATTTTGTCTTAGATGTGTAACTACCTTTATTTTCACAAGAACAACCTGTCTTCACGTAGATTTAATTGCATTGTGATTTTTAGTTGTGGCATGTATATGAATGTGAAAAGCAAAGCAAAACATTTAATAGTTTTTTGTGGCTTGTGTTTTTGATTTGCAGCCTTCAGGCAAACTAAAGGTACCTGAGGAGAATTTCTTCAATGTTCCTGCTTTCTTAACTGTCTCGGGACAACTTCATCTAGAAGTGATGTCAGGGTATGAAATTTTCCTTTCTCTTTTGCTTTAATATGGTTTGCTTTTTTATGGTTTGGTTGAGAGTCCTTCCCTTCCCATGCTCAAACCTTAAAGTTGAAATTAGTCTTTATCATTAGTTCGCTTGAATTTTCCAAAATATTCAAGCTTCTTTCTTATAATACAGACTTTTGTTTTTGGTGAAAAATGTAACACTGAAAACACAAAGTTGTGATTTTTTTCTTTTTACTGATCTTTCTTATTGAATCCCAAACATGTAATCAGAATTTATTTTAATTAATCATATTTATGGAAATAAAGGCAATTTATAGTTTATTCCTGAACCAGGTATTAGTCCATTTGATTTTAAAGAGAGTAGTATTTGAAACAGACAGAAGAATTTTTTTTTTCAGTAATTGGTTTAAATAAAATTAACTCATACCTACATTTTGAGAGGTGTACAACAAATTACATCTTTTAAGTCAGATCAAATGAATTTTAGCAGCTGTCAGACCTCTGGAAAGTCACTGTATTCCTTGGGGCCTAACTTTTCTTTGAAACAGGGGATTGAGCAAGAAGATCTTTAAAACCCTATCTAAATCTTATATTCTGTAATTCTGTGGGTAATTCCCATTTATGTTTATTTTTTTTAGAGCTGGGATCTCGCTTATTGCCCAGGCTGGAGTATAGTTGCACAATCATAGTTCACTGTAGCCTCAAACTCCTGGGCTCAAATGATTCTCCTGCCTCAACCTCCTGAGTAGCTGGGACTGCAGGCATGTACCACCGAACCTGGCTAATTTTTTGTAGAGATGGGGTCTTGCTATGTACCAAGGCTGATCTCAAACTCTAGGTTCAAGTGATCTTCCTGCCTTAGGCCTCCCAAGTAACTGGAACTCCAGGCATGTGCCAGCACACCTGGCTAATTTTTTAAATTTTTTGTAGAGATGGGGTCTCACCATGGGTCCTAGGCTGGTCTCAAACTCCTGGCTCAAGTGATTCTTCTGCCTTAGCCTCCCAAAGCACTGGGATTACAAGCGTAAGCCACTGAGCCTGGCCTTTGTGGGTAATTTGTTAATGCAGACTTAACAAGTACTTAGTTTTCTCTGTGTATCTTTTTCTTTAAATATTTTCTCGTTATAGGGATTAGGACTTAAAATCTTTTCCGGAGATAGCTCACTTGAAAGGAAAGGAATCTTTTTGTGTTTTTCATTGTTTTAAAAATGCACAATTGAGAAAACTCAAGGAAAATGTAATAAAATAGTTTGCATGTTTACTTTTGTACTTTGCTAGAAGAATGGAAAGTCAGTGGTGGAATAAAGATGGTCTTGAAAGTAACATATTCTTTTCTGATTTATCTTTGAAACAAAAATATGTTATTTGATAGTTCCAGTAACCAAATGATTGTCATTATTAGCAGAACACCATGCAGAAAAAGTGTCATAATAACATTGTGAGATTATAGGATTTGCAGATCTCGATGTAGGAAAGGCCGTGTCAAGCATGTCATGGAAAGTTCTTATGCCTACGGAATTATAACTTTAAAAAATTAAAAACATGACTCATTCAAATACAAAATGAATATGTATCAAAGATTTCATTCAATTCATCGTATTACAGAGGAAACAAGTAAAATAGAAAACTGTTTCAAAGAGCGTCTGAGGACCTCTGTATTTATAGACATTTTAATAATTGGAATAAGATTTGCTAGGTCAGTTACAAACTGGTTAATGTCCTACAGGACCAATACACCCTAACCTTTGGGATTATCTCTTCTACCTGACAGAATTTTTTGCAACTCTACTGGCAAAGATCTGTAAATTAACATGTAACTTCACTTAATATGGGTTATTTAGTTCATATTCATATTCATATTCAAATATTCAATATTCATACTGAATATTTAATTCAATATTAAATAGACTAATGGAACAAGTACATTTCCCTTTCCCTAAGTAATTAAGTAACCATTGAATGGGCCTTTGTCCCCTTATTATTTAATACCTTGAAAGGATATCATCTTTTTAAGACTACAGCTTTTGGCATTATATTCAAGGTTTGGATAACCTTTCTTAACAGCCTTTTAGTATTCATTTCTATTATTTATAAAGTTAGAGGCAAGGTGTCGTCTCCTCCCTCAGAAGTGTCATATGTGAAATATATAAACTTGGCAAATGTTTG
>NW_012103810.1:1725229-1726421 GCF_000951045.1 Mandrillus leucophaeus
GCAGATCACAAGGTCAGGAGATAAGACCGTCCTGGCTAACATGGTGAAACCCCGTCTCTACTAAAAATACACAAAAAAAAAAAAAAAAAAAAAAATTAACTGGGCGTGGTGGCAGGCACCTGTAGTCCCAGCTACTCGGGAGGCTGAGGCAGGAGAATCGCTTGAGGCCAGGAGGAGGAGGTTGCAGTGAGCTGAGATCACGCCATTGCACTCCAGCATGGGTGACAAGAGTGAAACTCTGTCTCAAAAAAAAAAAAGAAACTGAAAAACTAAAATTGGGTATAATGAGTCCTGGCAGTATATTGAGGGTTAAATTATTTATGATTTGTTCATATCATGGATTACAGCCATTAAGACTGATCACAAGTCTTTACATCATGCTGTTTTTTAAGAAGTGGTTATGAAACAGGAGGTAAGAGTGTGATTCTGGTTTTTTAACTGTATGCATATATTCATAGAAAAAGTGGAAGAATATATAACAATATTCAAGTTGTCAAACTGGCTATTTCTGCTAATTTTTATTTTCTTCCTCAAATTTATTTTTTCATATTTGAAAAATTAGTGTTCATTACTTTTATAAACAGGAAAAAACTTAGTTATTTTCATTTCTGGGGAATCAACTTGGGCTTTGGACTGATTTCATTCCTGTTTGGTTAATTGAATAGTTTGTGATTGGTACATGCAGTCCTAAATTGACTCCCTTCGATTATTTAATTCAGATAATGAGCTCAGAAGCCATGAAACATTCATAATCAGGATGCTCTTACCCTGTTTTGTGGCTGTGGTGGGAATATCATCCTGTGAATCTTAGTTGAAGCTTTACAATTGGGTGTGAAACTGACTTCCCATCTGTTCATATGCCTTTCTCATTCTTCATTCCCTTGATACTGAATTTTGTTCATTTATAGTCATTTGATTTTTGAGATCTTTTTGATTATGATTTGTGTCTTGTGTTTGCGTTTCTAACGCTGTTCTCTGTAGCATTAGATTGCTTTTTTCCATATGTGGTCATTCCTAAAGGCTCAACTGAAATAACAACTTTGTACTTGACTCTCTTCCTGTATTTCTCGTAGAAATTACTTTTATCTTTTTCTATTCTTTTATAGTACTCACTCATTTCATGTCATAAAGAAAAGAAATTCTGGTTGGGCGCGGTGGCTCATGCTTGTAATCCTAGCACTTTGGGAGGCCA
>NW_012103810.1:1726471-1727674 GCF_000951045.1 Mandrillus leucophaeus
TGAGTCTCGCTCTGTTGCCCGGGCTGGAGTGCAGTGGCGCCGGCCTCAGCTCACTGCAACCTCTGCCTCCCGGGTTCAAGCGATTCTCCTGCCTCAACCTCTCGAGTAGCTGGGATTACAGGTGCCCACCACCACTCCTGGCTAATGTTTTTGTGTTTTTAGCAGAGACGGGGTTTCATCATGTTGGCCAGACTGTTCTCAAACTTCTGACCTCAGGTGATCCACCCACCTCGGCCTCCCAAAGTGTTGGGATTGCAGGCGTGAACCACTGTGCCTGGCCTATGAGCCACTGTGCCCGGCCTGTTTTCTTAATATTTTACTCTTATTTAACATAATTATGAAGAATTAGTAATGATGAGTAATTGCTAAGATGATGAAATGGCAAAATGTTTTGAGATACAGGAAAAATAACACCAAAACCCATATATAGCTTAGATTTGTGAAAGGATTCGGTGGGCTTTATTCTATTGTTAAAAAATAGAAATTTCTGTTTTTATGGATAAACCTCCACAGTTGCTTGAACTGTGTCCCGAAAAAAGATAAGTCCTAACCTGTGATAGCAACCTTTTTTTAAAAACAAGGTCTTTGCAGATGTAGCCAAGCTAAGATGAAGTCGCACTGGATTCGGGTGTGCCCTAAATCCAGTGACTGGTATTTTTATAAGAGAAAGGAGAGGGAGATTTGAATGTAGAGATGTAGGAGACACACACACAGGGAAGAATGCTAAGATAGAGCATTCTGTGAAGCCAAAAGCAGAGATTTGAGTGATGCCTAGGATTGCTGAGAGCCATCAGAAACTAGGAAGAGGCAAGGAAGGATTCTTCCCTAGAACCTTCAGAGGAAGCATGACCTTGTTGGCACTTTGATTTCAGATTTGTAGCCTCACAGCAGAGAGAATACATTTCTGTTGTTCTAAGCCAACAGAATGTAGTAATTTCTCTTGACAGTCTTAGGAAACTAATACAACCTTTAAGAGTATATGCGTCTTGAATTACTAATTTTTTATAAATATTTAAAATATTTTTAAAATATTAGCTATTTTTATAAGTATAACTGACCAAGAAACTCAAAAACTAGCTGGGTGTGGTGGCTCACACCTGTAATCCCAGTACTTTGGGAGGCCAAGGCAGGCAGATCACAAGGTCAGGAGATAAGACCGTCCTGGCTAACATGGTGAAACCCCGTCTCTACTAAAAATACACA
>NW_012103810.1:1728939-1734592 GCF_000951045.1 Mandrillus leucophaeus
CCTGTAGTCCCAGCTACTCGGGAGGCTGAGGCAGGAGAATGGCGTGAACCTGGGAGGCGGAGCTTGCAGTGAGCCGAGACCTCGCCACTACACTCTAGCCTGGGTGAAAGTACGAGACTCCGTCTCAAAAAAAAAAAAAAGAAAGAAATTCTTTGTTTTTTAACATTTAGCCGTTTTCTCGTTCTTTTTCATATGTAATTCTCAAAGGTTATAAATCCCTTGAAGACATGTCTGTCTTAGCTCCATGTCCTCATAATAATTAGCAAGTAGTAGTTAAACTGAATTTGTAAAGCGTAAATTCTCATTCTTTTATAATTTTCCTCTACTGGTTTATACAGTCATTCTCCATATATCTTAGGGGGACTGGTTCCAGGATCCCTCTCCAGATACCAAAACTTGCGGATGCCCATGTGTTTGCATATAACCTATCCACATCCTCCCATATATTTTAAATTAATCTCTAGATTTCTTATTATACCTGAAACAATTAAAAGCTATGTGAATAGTTGTTATACTGTATTTTTAAAATTTGTATTATTTTTTATTGTTGCATTATTTTTTGTTTTTCCCAAATGTTTTCAATCTGAAGTCGGTTGCATCTGTAAATGCAGAGGGCCAACTGTACTATAGTGTTGAGCCCACAACAGGAGTTAAGTCTATGTTAATCATTCCTTTTACTCTATTTCATGGAAATTATATCACCGTGAAACCTAAGATCTTTATTGTTATTGTTAACTGAATGTGTGTGAATGATGATAAATATACTTCTTTTAAGAGTGTATTAATTAAATCCAAAGTTAACCTTATGTGGATAGAAATGTGAATTAACAGACTATTGGTATAAATGACTGAGGAACTTCATTATAAACTCCTTACCAGTTGCATTTTTTGTATACTATTGACAGAAGGCAAGTGTTTATGGCAGATCGATCAGCAAGTACGAAGGCTTTTAAGTGGGAATATTTAGCTTGCTTGGGTTAAAATACAGAGAATGTAGATATTTTAGTTAACCAGGGGTTGGGTATCGCTAGGTAAATTTGATGGAAGTAAATAGGCTTAGAAGGTTATGTTGACGGACCAAGGAATCTGTGCTGGGTAAGAAGCGAGAAAAGGGAGGTGGAAGATGATAGTGGAAAAAGTGGTGAACAGAAAGAATTGGAGGTCTTAATGAAAAATTGTTGGAGCAGAAATACTAGAGTAAAAACCTGGATGAATACGAGGTGGTAGTCAAAGTATTGCTCTTGTGAAATTCCTGTTTCTAACATGGATTCTTCGCTCTGCTCCCCACCTATGAACTGAAATGCCAGTTGTCTTCTTTGATTGAGGTACAAGCACCTCAAACTCAACATGGTCAAAATGAAATTCATCATCTTATTCCCTAAATCTGTTTTTTCCTGAATTCCCTGTCTCAGGAAGTGGTACTACCAAGCTTCCAGTTTGTCAGACCAGATTTATGGAAATCATTCTAAATTCTTGTTCCATACCCTTTGAATCCTTTCACTCATTTGCTTCCATGTCCCTTTGCTTCAGCTATCCTAAACTGCTTATAGTATTCTAAGCACATCATCCTGTTTCACACATTTGTATTCCTTTGCATATGCTGTTTTTCTGCCTGGAATTTGCTTTCACCATGCCTTTGTCTGGCTAACTCCTGCCCGTTAGTCTAAACTCGACTTAAAAATTATGTCACCCAGAACCTTACCACCACCATCACCTCCTCCTTGTTTAAATGTTCTTCTGTGTGCCCATGTTGCTTTGTGCCTACATGTTCTGTGACATGGAATCGTTGATTTATTTCTCTGTAGCTTAGACTATGAGCTTTTCAATTTAGAGATTGTCTTATTTAATTTTATAACTATTATTTAATACAAAATAAAGAGAATTATCTATTGGAAAGGGGTTTCTATCAATTCTATTTATCAGGAAATATTGAAATTATTATCTTATCTTCCCATTAGACTATAAAGTCCTTAATCTGTATCTTGTTCCTCTTTGTCATCTTAGCTTCTGCTATTATGTTGCTTGGTCCAGGGCTCAAATATCAGTCTCAGTTCAATTTATTGAGAAACTGTTGTGTACCAAGAAGTAGACATGAACAAGACAGATAATGATTTCAACCTTCATGACCCTGTAGAGTCTGATGAGCAAGATGAGCATTAAACAAGAAATTGGGAGTGTGATTACTGTGATAAAAACACTGTCCTGAGGGCAAGAAGAGCGTATGTCAAGGAAATTTTGCCTTGTCTAGGTTGAATTGAATTTAGAGGTAACCTTATCAGTAGAGTGATTACACGGAAGTGCATTTTTAAATGTCGTTCATGTTTAATGGCCACTGGCTGTTATATTTGATGCGGATTCTATTCCTTTTGTATTCTTGGACAGACAGAAATCCAGTTGATGTAACTTTTTCTCCCCATTATTGTAGAGCATTTTATGGTGTACAGTTTTTTAGTTCTCCTAATACATGTTGTTTGTGTTTGGCTCTGGAATGTCTCTGTACTTTTATGTCATGTTTGATATATTATACTTGAATAAATTCTATTTAGCCACATTATCCAAAGATAGAAAACTGTAGCTTTTCTGCCCTGTTTCTTTATCAACTTCCAAATACTTAGAATCTTTTGTAAACCTTTACATGAAGAAGTTGTTCCTTTGTAGCCTGGCTTTTCATGGCCCAGAGAAATGGCTGAAGATAGTGGATATGTGTAGTACAGGGAAGACAAAGAAGAGACATGATTTTATAGTTGTTGAAGTCTATCTGGTGGGTTTCTGTAAGAGATATATACAGAAGAGTAAATTATTTTTTTCAAGAACCACTTTATTGAGATGTAATTCATATACCATAAAATTCATCCATTAAAAGTATACAATTCAGGCCAGGTGCAGTGGCTCAGGGCTGTAATCTCAGGGATTTGGGAGGCCGAGGCAAGAGGATGGCTTGAGCATAGAGTTTGAGACTAGACTGGGCAATAGCAAGACCCCCTCTTAATTTTTTTTTTTTAATCACCCAGGCATGGTGGTGCACCCCTGTATTCCCAGCTACTTTAAAGGCTGAGGCAGGAAAATTGCTTGAGCTCAGGATTCAAGGCTGCAGTGAGCTATAAACACACCACTGCAGTCCAGCCAGAGTAACAGAGCAGGACCCTGTCTCTTAAAAGAAATGAAAGTAAACAATTCAGTCGTCTTTACTATGATCACAAAGTTGTGCAACCATCAACATTATCTAATTTTATACCATTTTTATCACTCCAAAAAGAAACTCCGAACCCATTAGCAGTCACTTCCCATTTTCTCCTGCCCCCAACCCCTAGCAAACACTACTGAATCAGAACCCCTGGGAGTAGGACCTCCCAATCTGTGTCACAGGCCCCCAGGTGATGCTGATGCTGAGAACCACTGCTTTAGAGAAAGGTGCTTTGTTCCCTGAATGGTGAGGACATCTGGCTTCTAGCTATACTGATGGGTGGGTAGGGGAGCATTTACTGCTCATATGCAAACTCTGAATGCATCCCTATTTCTCCTACCCCCAGTCTCACCAAGGTTCTGTGTGCCAGTCACTTCTGTTCTGCTGCAGCATACTTCATATTCCAGATAACAGCTTCCATGCTTTGCCATATTGGTCATCACTCAGCCATCTGTTTTCTGTCCTTCAGTAATTTGTCGCGATCTCTTGTTCATTGAAGGCCCCCTTCATGATTCTTCCTTTTAGTTTTTTTATGATTATTTTAAAGTTATCTCAGGAAGAAGTGAATATATATCTGCTTAATTCACCATTTTAACTTCATTTTTACTAGCTTGAATGGTGTTAATTTGCTTTTCTTTAATTGCTAGTTAGGTTATACATTATTTGCATAATGATTTAATGTCTCTGTCTAATGTGCTAACTCTGCAGTGTCTGCTTGCCGCCTTTGGAAATCTAAATACTGGATTCTCTACCCGTTTCTAGTATTGAATTCCTTTGTGAAGGGAATACTAACCTGCCTTTTCTCCATTTCAAGTGTATAGGACTCCACTCTTCTGTTATCTAATTCACTGAGGTCTGTCTGGCTAAGTAGAAAAAGTATCTGAAGGATTGCTTTGTAATAAGTTTCATGTGAGTTTTTTTTTGTTTGTTTGTTTGTTTCTTTGTTAGTTTTTTTGAGACGGAGTCTCTCTCTGTCGCCCAGGCTGGAGTGCAGTGGTGTGATCTCGGCTCACTGCAAGCTCCACCTCCCGGGGTTCTTGCCATTCTCCTGCCTCAGCCTCCCGAGTAGCTGGGACTTCAGGCACCCGCCACCGTGCCCGGCTAATGGTTTTTTTTTTGTATTTTTACTAGAGACGGGGTTTCAGCATGTTAGCCAAGATGGTCTCAAGGTCCTGACCTCGTGATCCGCCCGCCTCGGCCTCCCAAAGTGCTGGAATTATAGGCATGATCATGTGAGTTGTTTTAAAAAGAATTCCCAGTGAGCCTTTTGAGCAGTTATAGAAATAGAACACATTGTGCCTGAAATGCAGCGCCTGTTGATATTCTCTAAAAGCAAATGCAGGTTACCGTAGTGAGATGTGTTAGGCAATTTTTGCACTACTATAAAGAAATACCTGAGCAGGCACATTGGGTCATGCCTGATATCCCACACTTTGGGAGACTGAGGCGGCCAGATCACTTTCAACCCAGAAGTTTGAGACCAACTTGGGCAATGTGGCAAAAATCCCACCTCTACAAAAAATACAAAAATTAGCCAGACAGGTGGTGTGTACCTATAGTCCCAGCTACTCGGGAGGCTGAGGCTAGAGGATTTATTGAGTCCAGGAGGTCGAGGCTGCTGTGTACAGAGATCATGCCACTGAACTATAACCTGGGTGACAGAGTGAGACCCTGACTCAAAAAAGAGAGAAATACCTGAGACTGGGTAATTTGCAGGAAAATAGGTTGAATTGGCTAACGATTTTGTAGGGTGTACAGGAAGCATAGTATTGTCTGCTTCTCGTGAGGCTTCAGGAAGCTTCTAATCATGGCAGAAGGCAAAGGAGTATGCATCTCACATGGTGAGAATGGGAGCAAGTGTGTGTGTATGGGGATGTGCCACATACTTTTAAATGATCAGATCACGTGAGAACCCACCATCACAAACACAGCATCAAACCAATAGGGATCCACCCCCATGATCCAGACACCACCCACAAGGCCCCACCTCCAGCATTGGGTATTACAATTCAACATGAGATTGGGGCAGAGACAAGTAGCCCAAGCATATCATGAGGCATCAGATTAATCCTTAGTTAACTAGACCAATATGTACAGTAATTGGAGTTATAAAAAGCAAAACTGATATTTCAGGTATTCCAAAATCTAGCCCAAATTCTATTTTGCTCAGGTGGCTTTTTTTTTTTTTTTTTTTTTGAGATGGGGTCTCGCCGTATTGCTCAGGCTGTAGCATATGCAGTGGCTTACTCACAAGCTCAGTCATAAGACACTGCAGCCTCAAACTCCTAGGTTCAAGCGATCCTCCAGCCACAACTTCTAGAGTAGCTGGGACTGCAGATGCAGGCCACCACTACCGGTTTCAATTACTTTTTTAGGAGAAGGAAAAAAAAAAATCTATGCATTAAACGTTTGCAGAATTTAGGTTGCGATAGAAACAGAATTTTTCTCATTTTGACATTTTTTTTCTAG